>NW_027526245.1:20369247-20794247 GCF_048455015.1 Haemaphysalis longicornis
ACACAGTGCACATAGTTCCCGTACCGGCCTCCGCGCCGCCGACGCTGTGATGTTCGTCCGAAAGAAAAACGAGTTCCACGCACGCACGCACGAACGAACGAACGAATATAGGCGCCGTGTAGTGAACAGAGGGCGACACTGAGCCGCGACACCCAGCGCCGCCATCGGGAAATAAGAAAAATACTGGGTCGGCCACCGCTCGCCAGCGTGCTCGGATTTCGGTTGCGCTCCTGCTTGGCGGCGCCGGATGAAATGTCGTGCACGCAATTTTAGATGCAGAGCTTCTGATTCACTCGCCTTGTCCCTCCGGCGTCGTCGTCGTCGGCGGCGGCGTTGTCCACCCCTCCCCCATTCTCCTCGCCGCGCCAGCTGCGCTCTCCGCCGCTCACCCCCTCTCCTCTCCGATAGCGAACACTCTCTCGCGAGGGGCATTGGCTTGGATTCGATTGGATTGGCTTGGATTGGATTGGCTTGGATTGGATTTGGATTGGATTGGATTAAAGTGGATTGTGTTGGATTGTGTTGCGGCATAGCCGCGGCACGTTGAGTCATAGCCGCGGCAGACGCGCTGGGGCCGGCGCATGTGCAGTACTCTCTCTTCCGCGGTTTCCTCTCCTTCGGGCGCGCTGCGCATATAACCGGTGTGCCGTTCTCCGGCGAAGCAACATCCGCGCTTGGCTCAAACACCTACAGTCCACGCCGCTTTACAAGTACGCCAACGTCGTCATCGACTGGGACCGGCTTACGCAGTCCCCTCAACGTTACCTTCGCCCCTCCGCCTATGCGTCGCATCTACACAGGGGTTCCCGCGAGGGGAGGTGGGAGTTTTTCATTTTTAAGTTTTAGATTAATTAAAACATACTACAGTAATTCTACCGCACCGGGCTAGGAATAGACTGAAGGATTGAACTGCTGACTACGCGTACAGCGGAGGGGGGCAAGCCATATTGACTTACCAGTGCCACGCATAGCCAGAACGCAGGTGGAGCATTTTGTGCGGACGCTTTCACGTTTACACACGTTTTTTTCTGTGAATTTGTGTTTCTGCTAGAAAGCAGAAATTAATTAGCTGTTCACAGCACTGGAAAGAAGCCGTTTTGTTCGCATACTTGAAATCGCGGACCACTGTGGTTTCGCAAGTACGGTGTTCCGTCTCACAGGATTGATTGTTTGAGTGTAGTGCGGGCTCTACGCTGCGCTACGTGCTAGTAGCATTGACTTCAAAGCAAGTATAATTACCTTAAATACACGGTCTCCAATGTGGACCAGGCGAGTCTGAAGCATCGAGAACTGCGCCACAACTGGCGGCGATTTTCGATTGATTGATTCATTGTGCGGTTCAACGCTCCGGCGCCAGACAGGTAATGAGGCGCGCCGTAGTGGAGAGATCGGGATTAATTTTGACCACCTGGGGATCTTTAACGTGCGCCGAAATCTCGAGCACACGGACGTTTTCGCTTTTCGCCTCCATCGGAAAAGCGGCCGCTGCGGCCGGGAAACAAACCTGACGACGATTTTCAATTTCACGGCTTGAATTATCTCCTAACATTCCCAGAATACGTCCTGCTCCTCGCCCCTGACAGTTCGTGTCCGCTGGTGCCAGTTCGTCCCACCGCGAGATCACGGAGCGAGCATGTTTTCTTGCTCCGTGCATGAGGTGAAGCAGTATCGCCTCAACAAGTCTGCAGAAAAGGAGCGAGGGACGACTGCAACCTCTGTGCCTTTCGTCTGCTTTTCCGGGAATACATTCACAACGTACACAGGTTTCGCTGGAAGCCCGCCAGGAAATGCCCGTGAACGATTTAAGACTATCTCTTCCTTTTTAAGGGGTATGCAGGGCCTCCAAATATCAGAATCCTCATAAACTCCGTTTATTTTTTATTGTTACCTGAAGTTGCTGTTGTGAGCACCGTTAAAACGAATGTATTTTATTGAACAGCATTTATTTGCAGCGCAGAAATACCGCATGCGTTCCTTTAAACCTTGTACTTATTTCGATTTTTTTTTTCTTTTTTTTTTTTCAAACAAATAACCCTACTTTGTTTAAAAACCATCATATGTTTCCAAAAAGGAGGTTACATGTTGCAGCCATCAGTTCTCTTACAATTAAAATACGGCTGAGTGTTACGTGCCGCATGAATTTTCATTATAAACGCCGCGAAAGACGAATGCATAATGTAGAGAAACCAATTCATTCGTGCAAATACTGCCAATGCACGCGGTATTGTAAGCTGACGAGTATTAACAGCTGGCAAACCGATATACTTTACTTTGGCAGAAGCACGTATTCTGCTTGGTAGTCATCGTCGTTGTATTTTCTCAAAATTTCACGGAAACATGTGCTGCCTGACCTACCTTCGAAACTCGGACGATTCAGGGCACCCAAGGCGGTAGCTTTCCTTCTGCGCTGTGTCTTTTAAAGCCTCTCGGTGGATAAAACTCCATCCTGTCGCCGTTGCAGCGTATTCGGCAAACTTAAGCCACTTAAGCGTACCTAACCACTTGATAACGCATTTGCAAGGGCCAGTGCACATTTCCCAGAGCAGGCGGCCGGCCAAGATGGTGCGGCTCGGCCTACCCAGTGTTGCGCGGAGGCGCGGTAGATGGCGCTACGCCCGCTCGGCAAACTTGACTGCACGGAGCCTATATGGCTTGATCGCGTGTTCGTGATGTAGCGCTGACGCATAGGCATGCGAGTAAGCGAGCACGCGTCGTACTGTGTCGAAGCATGTATGACGATAACGGCATGTCCAACTTCCCATGTTGCATGAAGCGTCTGCAAGCGTCTGTTTGAGAGAGAGAGAGAGAAATAAACTTTATTGCGATACGTAGTTAGGAGGGGGCGGTGACCGGTAGTTGCAGTTTGCCGGTGACCAAGCCAGCCCGTTCCGTCAGACTTGTTTGCATCTGCGGGTCGGAGCTACCCAGCGCCGCCTCCCATTGCTCGGTGGTACGGATTAATGGGAAGGGGTCGTTGTTGCATGCCCACATGGTATGGATGCTGGTGTCTTTCAAGCCACATGCGGGGCAGTTGGGAGACTGATACAGTGTGGGATGAATTAGGTGCAGTTTGGCGCGACAGGGCAAAGTGTTTGTTTGAATGAGGCGCCATAAGCGTTCTTCAGAGTGAGAGAGGGTAAGATGAGCCGGCGGGAATATGCGGCGGGCGAGGCGCTAATGTTGAGTTATTTCCCGATAGCTAAGCAAGCTGTCTCGGGCTGATCGGGCTCCGTGTAAGGGTACGAGGCTTGGGCCTGCTCGGACAGTGAGTTCTCGAGCTGCTTTGTTGGCTGCCTCGTTGCCCCCCAGCCCTGTATGGGCAGGAGTCCAGATCAGCTCCACGGGGTCAGTAGGAGGATTTTGAACAAGAATTTGGAGCGCCTGAGGAGAGATGGTACCTCTGGCAAAGTTTTGAATGGCCGTTTTCGAATAAGAGATGATAATTGTGGGGGTTGGCCGTTGCGTTAGTGCTAGCGCTATTGCCGCTTCCTCCGCCGTTGCCGGATGACGGGTGCGTATTGTGAGGGAGGTGAGGGGTGGAGAGTTAGGGCTGAATATTGCTGTGACAGCGTACGCGTCGTTA
This sequence comes from Haemaphysalis longicornis, assembly GCF_048455015.1. Classification (NCBI taxonomy): domain Eukaryota; kingdom Metazoa; phylum Arthropoda; class Arachnida; order Ixodida; family Ixodidae; genus Haemaphysalis; species Haemaphysalis longicornis. Next base: position 20,372,831 of record NW_027526245.1, read on the forward strand.
TGTCTATAGTCTGCTGCGTCTACGTAGAGGGTGCCCGGCTTAATGGGATATTTCTCAGTCAAGGCCCGTGCTCGCTGTTCCCTGCGTGCTTTGTTGTGCACTGGGTGCATATTGCGTGGGAGAGGGCGGATGCAGAGGTGCGCATGAATGCTTGGAGGAATGGGGACTTTGGGATCAGTGATTAGCGGAGCTCGCAGATTTAATCTATGCATGATCTGTCGACCAGTGGATGTTGTCGATAGGCGCTTAAGTTGATTGAGTTGATGGGCCTCGACTATTTCTTCTGCAGTGTTGTAAACGCCCAGCTGTTCTAATCTGGCAGTGGGAGTGCTGTGGGGTAACTGCAATGCCGTCTTGTATATCCGGCGAATGAGACAATTAATTTTTGCCAACTCTGCTTGAGAGGGATTGAGGTATGGCAGAGAATACGTAATACGGCTTATTACAAACGCCTGTATGAGGCGGATTCTCTCTGCTTCTTTAAGGCCTTTGTTGCGAGAGGAAATTCTGCGTAATATGCCCATGGTTTGAGTTACCTGGGATTTTAATTGAGTTATAAAGCAGGTGTTCCCGCGGTTGCGCTGGAGAGTAAGGCCCAGAATTTTAATGCTATAGGCACCTCCAACACTTCCACGTTCCCCACGTGGACTTTTATACTGGGAGGCGTTTTTGAACCCGATTTAGCTGGAAGGAGAAGTAGTTGTGATTTATGTGGGGAGCATTCTAATCCGACCTTGCGAGCTTCGTCAGTGACGATTCGGGCACCCGTTTGTAGGGTGTGTTCGATTTGGCCATCACTGCCCCTGACGCCCACAGGGTAATATCGTCGGCGTAGATGCTGTGTCGTAAATTGGGAACCTGCGAAAGTTGCCGAGGGATGTTTAGCAGAGCAAGATTGAAAAGAAGTGGTGACAGAACTGCGCCTTGTGGGGTGCCTATAGAGGGAAGAGTTATGGTGTCCGAGGTGATGCCACCAATCTGGATTATTGCCGTTCAAGCCGTTAAGAAGTTTTTGATATAATTGTACGTGCGATGTCCCGGAGCTAGTAATTCCAAGTTGCTAAGTATAGCTAAATGGGATACTCTATCAAATGCTTTAGTGAGGTCTAGTGCGAGTATGGCCGCTGCATCGACCTTTGAAGGGGGATGATTATGTCATGAAGCAATTGGAGATGCACATCTTGCGTGGAGAGTCCTGCCCTAAAGCCAATCATGGTGTTGGGAAGTGCACCTGTTTGATCTATGTGTTTTATTAATCGTGCGTGAATAATGTGTTCCAGCACTTTGCCATACACGAAGTTAGAGAAATTGGCCGTAGGTGTTCTAGGCTGGGCACTTTGTGCGTAGCACATTGTTTACAAAGCGCAGCCCTGTATTCCGCACTGGTGGGACATCATGGTCTGGCGCGATCAGTCAGTCAGCCGCACGGACTTCGCGCGTACACCGCCTGTGTCGGTTTTCGCCGTAGACGCGAGAGATTGTCGCAATCGCCGCCGACGTTACAGCCGGAATACATGGAGCGAACTTCCACGACGAAGTTAGCGCGGTGGAAAATCCGCCGTGGCAGGACGCCGTATGTTCTTCGGGCTGAACTACGAACCACGCCGCCGCTGGGATTCTCTCAGTGTGGCCAACTCATATAATCAACGTCGGCGTTCAGTAAACAGACCCAGTGAAGGAGCTTCCCGCTTGGGTTGTACGTTGTCTGGCGATTCTGCATGACTCGGGGGCGTTTCCTCTAAAATATGCGTTTTCAGTTCGTAAAAGCGCTAAAGGCAGTGAATAATAATAAAAAAACGAGCGTCCCCGGTGAGACTCAAATCAGCGACTCCCAGAACATGGAACCCGCGTTCTACCTCCACTCCACGTCGCGAGAGCGCGCTTCAGTGGAGCATCGGCAGCGGAGGTGACGGCCCGGAAGACGAAAACGATAAGTTTTAAATACAGAGCATTTCTTTAACTCACGATGTCACCCGTTCTAGTTGTCCGTAGTAGTTCGCACCCCTCCCCCTACACTATATAAAAAAATAATACTTACCGGCGCCTGGTTTCGATCCCACGACCCTGCGGGTGGAACGCAAGGTACATGGTGCTCTACCCACTGCGCCACAAAGCCGACACAGAATGGAGGGCTACGAACGCGCCTTATATCCTTGCTCATTCAAACTACGTCAAGAAGCTGCTGATACAACGCATTCACTACCACCAACTCCCCAAACACTAAACGCTAACGTGATCGTGACGTCAGCATCGCGCGCGCGTGGCGCGATCATGGCGTCATAAAGGCGGGTGTCGGCGAGGCTGGAACGCACTCATCGCCACGCTCTCTCGTCAGCAGTTGCCGTCGTCGAGTCTCCGTTGCACGAGATGGAATCAAGACCTTCAACCAGTGGTGCTACGTCGTGCGTCCCCGGAAATGCTCTGCATTTGATTGTGCCCCTCGCGAGGGGGATGTTTAGTTTTTTTTTTCGTTCCTTTTTTTTGTTTGTGATAATGTTGCCGAAGTAGGACTCGACTTAATTAATAGAGGTTAGCAGGTAAAAGAGCAGTTAGCATGAGTTGACAGGAATATCGATGTAACAAGTAGTAAAGGCACGTGGTAGCAGTTAGTGCTTTTTTGTTTTTGTTTTTTCTTGTTTTGTTTTGTTCTAGAGCAGCGATAGGGATGTTTTGAGGATTAGGAGCAACGTGGGTGACAGCACGGGGGCGACGCGACAGGCTTTTTGGTGTTCGAGTGAAAGAAAAAAAAACAAGTATAAGCGGGCTTTGTTTGTGTGACGGGGCGACTTAGGCCTATGGTTTGGCCGAACCATGGCCCTGAGGACTATGGACCAAGACCAAGTGCAGTGCCAAGAGTGCCTGCGCTGGTGCTACTTGGGAGAGACGGAGTTTGAGCGCGTGGCCGACGCTAAGAAGGCGCCCTTTGAATGTAGGCCTTGCGAACGAACAAGACAAGGCTTCGAGCTCCTCGAGAAGCAGTGTAATGTTAGGGTGGAGGAGCTGGAGGGGTACCTGAGGGAGGACAGAGAAGCGCGGATGGCTCTCGAGGCGCGGGTTGCCGAGCTTGACAAGGCGGGGCAGGCGAAGACCGCTCAGTTGGTGCGCACGATGGCCGAGCTGGACGAAGCGCGGGAAAGGCAGGCCCATTTGCAAAAGCGGGTGGAAGAGCTCGTGACTCCGGCGGTAGGAGACGACGTGAGTGCGCGGGATCAGCGCGATGAGCGGCACGCCGGCGAGAACGAAGAGCCACAGGGGGCGACTGATGCTGCGCGCAAGAGCGGTGTCCGTCAACGCAGAGCGGACTCGGGTCGCAAAGAAAGCACCGAGGCTTCGCCGGAATGTGGTTGATCGCCAGCCAGGTACTTTGCTGCCGTGGTCAACCACAGTAGACCCCGAACACCCGCTAAAATACCGGCTAAAGATGAGAGGAGGCGCCAAGTCATCGTTGTCGGCGACTCCAACATGGGCAGGGTAGGAGAGGTGATCAAAAGGAGGGTGGGAGACGACGAGCACGTGAAGTTGAGCAACCTTCCCGGAAAAAGAGTAGGGGAAGTGATGGAGCAAGCAAAGGGGCAACTGTGGGACAGAATGGAGGACCGCAGCTTGGTAGTGATAATGGGGGGTGTGAACGATGTGTTGCAGGGACGAGGGGGAGGGTTCGCGAAGCAGATTGCGAAGGGTGTAAAGGAGCTGAGGGCGGTCTCGGAGGATGTGCAGATTGCGGTCTGCACGGTGCCAGAGGTGCAGAAACAAGGGATCCACGTAGAAAGGGCGGTGGTTCTGGCAAACAGGGAGCTTTGGACCCTGGGTAAAACGATGAATTTTGAGGTGGTCAACCTGAACCGGTACCTGGTCCGTGCGGACCGCAACGGGGCGTTTGTGTTCGACGGCATACACTTCAGTAACCGTTTAGCTGAGCCTGAAGGGTACCGACTGGCAGCCCGCGCAGTGGCTTTTTTTGGGGGCCCTGAGGTTCAAGAAGAAGGCGGACTGAGTGGAGGAGGTAGCGAAGGGCAGGAGGGAGGGGGCATTGATGCACGGCGGCGGAAACGTAAAGCAAAGAAAAGGAAGATAAACCGTGAAACTAAAATTAGTTATATAAACATGCAAGGCGGCCGCAAGCAGGAAAAATGGATTGAAATACAAACCCAACTCGAGAAAGAAGAAATTGACGTGTACGCCCTGACTGAAATCCACCTGAGAGATATGGAGGAGCCACCAGTGATGGATGACTACGTATGGGTGGGGTGCAACAGGGCAGCGGGAGAGAGGAAAGGTGGGGGCGTGGGCATGTTGATTAGGCGAGGAGGGAACAGGCAAAGGGAGAATCAGGGCTGTAAGGAGCACTTATGGGTTTGTGGAACGGTGGGTGGAAAAGAGACACGGTTGGGAGTGGCCTATCTGTGGACAGGGAATGACGCCAGAGAACAAAATAAAGAGTGGGTAGACTGCCTCAGGAAGGACATAAAGAAATTTTAAGAATCCGGCGAGGTGATATTAGTAGGAGACTTAAATGCCCACATTGAGGACGTAGATGGATATACGGACTATAATGGAGCAATTGTTCTAGATATGTGTGAAGAACAGCAAATGGTAATAGTTAACCGGGAGCATAAATGCGACGGGAAGACAACTTGGCAAAGCGGCAATAGACAGTCTTGCATAGACTACGGCCTGGTCTCGGAGCACGCGTACGAGCGGTTGAACCAAATGACGATAGATGAAGAAGGAGAAAACAGCCTGGGCAGCGACAACAGGCGTATAATCCTGAAATTTGACAGTGGAGAGGCTAGGCAGGAAACACCGGAGGTGGGGCTCCCGAAATTGAGCGAAAAGCAGATAGCAGACATCGTCAATAGCATCGAAAGAGAATTACAGGCCCAGCCCACGAAGGTGTGGGAATATGACTAGGTTGTGAGTTGTATACAGAAGGAAATATACAAAGTGAGGAAACAAAACCGCTGGAGGGGTAAAAGGAAACCACGAAGCTGGTGGGACAAGGAAATTAAACTGGCTATTGAAGAGTGACAACGGGCTTCTAGATTGCACAGAAAGGCAAAACAAATTGGATATCAGGATAAAGAGGTGCAGTTACGATGGAGCCGGTACCGAGAAAAGAAATTAGAGGTGCAAAAACTAGTACAAGCAAAGATTAAAACTGCGAGTGAGAAATGGGTATCAGGTATACGTAAGGAGGATAAGAGCGCCCCCCAAAAATTCTGGAAACATTTAAAAGCATTGGGAACGACGACTAAACAGGTGCAGACTCAGATACAGGACGGGGACGGTAACGTTCTCCTGGGGGACATTAAAATACCTACATGGAGTCATAGCAAATACTTTCGGCCAAACACGCTAGATATCGGCTACCCGGACACATGCGGCCAATAGAAGAGCGACAGAAAAAAAATAATATCAAATTTTTGGACTGGAAAAAGGCAGAACACAGTGTTCCCAAAAGTACGGCAACAGGACCGGATGGTATCCCAATCGAGATTATCAACCATTTGGGACCAGCGGGAAAGACGCACTTGTATAGAGCTATCGAGCGCGCTATAAAATCCGAGAGGATTCCCACGCGATGGCGCGAAAGCAGAATGAGGTTAATCTATAAAGGCAAGGGAGAGAAGGAGAAGGCGAGCTCTTACAGGCCGATTACAGTCACGTCAGTGCTCTATAGATTAGCTATACAAGCCATCAAAGTCGAGTTGTTGAAGTGGGTGGAAAGTAACGGTATTTTAGGGGTACTGCAAAATGGATTTAGGCCGGGTCGACGCTTAGAAGACAATATTTTCGTAATAACCCAGGCCATGGAAATTTCGGCAGCACAGGGCAGACCAACATGGCTACTGTTTCTGGACATAAAGGTGGCCTATGACAACGTAGATAGGGGATTGCTGTGGCATATACTGGAAGAAGAAAGGATTGGGTCAGAATTTGTGGGGCTGCTAAGGGCGATATATGAGGATAACAAGTCGCATATTACAAGGGAAGGGCGTACAGGCACAGAGCCCGTGTACATTCGAAGAGGTTTAAAACAGGGGTGCCCCCTTTCGCCATTGTTGTTCACACTTTACATTCAAGGAATGGAAAGACGATTGGAGGAGAGTGGATTAGGCTTTGACTCGTCGTACCGAAGCAAGGGAGAGTTGGTGGAGCAACGGATTCCGGGATTGATGTACGCGGACGATATAGTGTTGCTGGCAGATAATGCGGAAGACCTTCAAAAACTGGCCGACATTTGTGGTGATGAGGCAACGTACCTAGGCCTACATTTTAACCCACAGAAATCTGGAGTCATGGTGTTCAACGAGGAAGCTCATACAGCACCAATGAGAATTCAACAGGAAGCCATACCATTAGTAAATAAGTACAAATACTTGGGGATCTGGCTTAATGAAGGAAAAGGCTACCTGAATGCCCATGAAGAACAGCTCAAACTGAAAGGGAGACGAAAGGCAGCAGTAATGAATCATAGAGCACTTTGGGGATACAATAAGTACGAGGTAGTGCGAGTCATCTGGAAAGGGGTAATGGTGCCGGCGCTCACGTTCTCTAATGCCGTATTATGCTTCCGATATCCTGTCGGGACTGGAGGTTAGCCAAAAGGCAGTCGGCAGATTAACACTGGGAGCTCACAGTAAGACTACAAATGAAGCGGTACAAGGCGATATGGGTTGGGCTTCATTTGAGGCGAGGGAAGCGCAAAGTAAGATACGTTTTGAGGAGCGCCTTAGACATTTAGATGAGGAGAACTTGGCACCCAGAGTGCACAGGTACGTGTACCTTAAAAGTGTGGACACCCAATGGCAGGCGAAAGCTGGCGACCAAATATACCTTGACCGCGGAAAATAAACAAGGGGGGCAGTTAAAAAGCAAGTGAAGGAAACAGAGACGCTCATATGGAAAGAGAGGATGGAAAAGAAGGGATCGCTGGGAATCTACAAAGCAAGCTAAAAAGAGATCCGGAAAGAGAACTTTTATGACAACAATAAAGGTAGTGCGTTGCTCTTTGAGGCGCGGGCTGGCTGCTTGAGAACTCGAACTTACATGAGCAAATATTCGTCACAGGATGAGACATGTGTTGTATGTGGCAGGGATAAAAAACAATCGACCACATAGTAATAGGATGCCAAAAGGTTCAGCCGCATATAATTGGGGGGAAAGTCCTACTTCCTGAGGCACTGGGCTTCGAAATTGATGGAAGCATCAACTGGTCAGCAGTAGGTATTACTAAGCAGCGGCTAGAGTATTAGTGGGAAAAAGCAGGGAAGTCGATAAAATAACATCCCAGCCAGGGGTAGCAGCAGGGCAGAATTAAAAAGAAATCCGAGTTGAGGGACTAAATTTAAATTGGAACTACTAAGATAGGCTAGATGGCGCACGCCGTCACCCCGATTCAAAGGGGAGGCCTTTAATCATAATCATCATCATCATCATCATCATCGTGCCGCCAACCATGTGTAAGTTTATTGTTTGTTTTTGCTGCCCGGCCATGCCCGGCTGTGTTATCTGCGTCCCAAGCGAAGCGCGTCTTCCATTCTTTATTTTAGATGCGACGCTGAGAGCATCTCTTGTCGGCGGCCCTGTCCTTCCTGCGCGCGTCCGTTGTCGTCGTCGGCGGCGGCGTCCGCACTCTCCTCCGCTCACCCCCTCTCCCCTCCGATAGCGAACACTCTCTCGCGAGGGGCATTGGATTGGATTCGATTGGCTTGGCTTGGCTTGGATTAGATTGGATAGGATTTGGATTGGATTGCATTAAAGTGGATCGTGTTGGATTGTGTTGCGTCATAGCCGCGGCAGACGCACTGGCGCCGGCGCGTGCCCAGGTGTGAGCGAACACTCAACATCTGCGGGTGTGTGGCCCAGCGCGCTCTCACTCCGCCGGTAGGCGGCGCTGCGCGCGGTGCTGCGCATGTGCAGTACTCTGTCTCTCCGCGGTCTCCTCTCCTTCGGGCGCGCTGCGCATATAAAGGGGTATTCACACGACGGAGCGTTTCAGCGGAGAAATCCGAGGGAGGTCGTGACGTCACCGCAGGCGGACCTCCGCTCGGCTAGCTCCTTCGCTCACACGGAGGATGCGACTTTCGGACGGACGTCACTGTTTGCAGCCGCCTATCTCGAAAGCATAGCTGCCGTAGCACCGCCGATTCCGCGACGGCGGCAATTTCTGTTAAGCGCATACGTACTGATCTTGTCAACCGACCAAAAATTGGTCGTCGACGCGATGCAGGTGCTGCCGCGCGGAGAGAACGGCGCGCGACGTAGTAGCAGCCGACCGGCCCACCTACAGGCCCGCATACTGATGTTAGGCTTAACACTGCGGCGAATATTCGATCGCCGCTCTGGCAAGCGGCTCAGGTGACGATTTTTAAAGCAACTTTCCATCACATCATTACCCCATTTCTCGTATACGCAGCTTTGTTTGCGCCTTGGGGAGCAATAACAAGCTGTCGCTCGAGCTACCGGCGCCGGCCTGCGCCACTTCGCAGCCGCGGCCGCCGCTCGCCAAGCGCCCGTGCGCGGCTCCCTCAGGTATACGCGGCTCCCTCAGTGCGCCTGTCATGTGCGCCACGCATTTGCGCGTCCAATGTATTAAGAAGCGATAAAAATAAAGTGCCTGCAACCGCTCTAGAACTTCAGTCGCGGCCAGCTGCCCGACGAGCAGACGAAATCCCGCCGCCTCCGCCGCGGAGCATCGGAGGGTTTGTAGCTCGCGAGCAGAAGCTCCGATCTCCCATCGGAGGCGGTGCGCCGGAGAGAAACCGTGACGTAGGGGTCACGTGGTGCGCACTCCTAGGAGCGAAACGGCGGATTTCTCTCTCGTGTGAATACCCCTTAACCGGTGTGCCGCTCTCCGGCGGCCTTTCGGTCGACAGTTGCTCTCCGCTTGCGCAGGGTATACAGAGCAGCACTTCCCCTTCCACCCAACACCTTACCATCCGCCTCCTTTCAACTGGAACATTTAACACAATCCCCAAGCTCCTCGGAGCCCACCGCCTTAGCCAACTTGCTCGTCTATCCACAACTCCCACAGGTTCGATCGTCCTGCAACAACTCAACCTCACTGCTCCAGGCCCCCCCGCCCACCTTCACCCCCTACCCCTATCTCACCGCGAAAACCTCGAAATCCTCCCCCTTCCCCGTCACATGCATCCTAATCACCATGTTGCCCGACGAAGGGCCCGCGCCTTGGCACACTTACGCCTATTCCCCCATCCCCTGACTCCATTTACGTAGACGCCGCGAAATATAGACACCGACCAGCTTTTGCGGCTGCTATTATTACAGAAGGCAGACCGATCCCAGCACCGGCAGCCACCATCCGCACAGCCCACCCCCACGAGGCCGAGGAAGCGGCAATAGCTCTGGCCATAACACACCAACCACCCCCATCTCACATATTCTCCGATTCTAAGATGGCCGTACGAAATTTCGCGCTGGGACACATCTCCTTCCCTGCTCGCCAAATTCTCCTATCTCGCCCTCCTCCCAACAAAACCATAATTCTGCACTGGACCCCCGGCCACGTGGGCTTTTGCAGTGCGGGAACGGCCCACCTGGCCGCTCTAGGACTCATTTACCGAGCACCAGACGTGGACGTCCCACAGCACAGCGCACGAAACGCTCGCGAACCCCTGCTTACTTTTAGCGACATTACCACACATCACCGCCTAGAGCGGCTGAACTACCGCCCCCTCACACGTATCTTCCTTCACCCTTCGACAGATTACCCATTCCCTCCCCTCCAGACACGTCCTCCACCACATCTATCCCACATTATATCCCCGCCCAAACTGCCGGCATGTGGCGCTCGAGATACCACGCGTCACACGCCATTTGGGAATGCCCCTCTTTACCCCCGCTCCGTTTACCCAACCCTCCCACTCCCCGCACGGGGCACCTTGAGTAATCTTGGTGAAGGTGTTGGCGACACCGCGGACCCCGAGCCCCCACACTCACGCTGTAACCGACCGTGGTAATGGGTTTTAAAGGGACACTGAAGTGAATTTGTCAAGCTCCCGTTTTTGCTTGGACTACGTAGACTGGCTCAAATTAGCACACTTTTCATCGTTTATCCGGTTGACAAATCGGTAATTATTTTACAAAGCGCGAAAGAAGAAAAACTACCATGCGCGGTTTGCGGCGGCCGCACCAACTAAAGCTGTGACGTTAGGAGGAGCGGGCACCGTGATTGGACGATGCCCAGGTGAGCAACCAAACAAGTTTCGGTTTCGGTTTCGGTTCTGTAAAACACAACTGGTGGTGTTGTTGGATGGGCATTCTCAATAACTCAGTAATCATCGTACCGCGCTTCTGCCATGTTGTCAGCTGTGAAAATGCATAAAGATAAGCCTCCCAAGACGGCTTGGAATCGTAGCATTCACTAGCCGAGGCCTACGCAGTGCATGGACGCCCTCCGCGTACCCGCAGACGCCCAAATGTCATGCGCTTTTCCCCCATATTTGGAGCTTGCCTCACTCATGCCTGTACCGTAAAAAGCGTGTTCGCACCAGGCCAAGGGTCTGTTCATTCTGGCCTGTGCCCACTGCCCGCAAGCAGTCGGTGCTTATGGCAACAGCACGCCAACGAGAACTCGCTAGTGCGCCAGTGCCAGCCTGCGCGCGTTCTGTGAACTAGTTCGTGGAGCCATGAACGTTGCGGCCCAAAAAAAAGGTGAACTCAATGTAGAAAACATCGGCAGAAAACGAAAAAGTTAACTTACAAAAAAAAAAAGCACGTACCCGCGGGGACTCGAACTCGTGACTTGCAAAACAGTTGCGACAACACACCTAGCGCCCGTAAAAAGCGTGTTCGCACCAGGCCAAGGGTCTGTTCATTCTGGCCTGTGCCCACTGCCCGCAAGCAGTCGGTGCTTATGGCAACAGCACGCCAACGAGAACTCGCTAGCGCGCCAGTGCCAGCCTGCGCGCGTTCTGTGAACTAGTTCGTGGAGCCATGAACGTTGCGGCCCAAAAAAAAGGTGAACTCAATGTAGAAAACATCGGCAGAAAACGAAAAAGTTAACTTACAAAAAAAAAGCACATACCCGCGGGGACTCGAACTCGTGACTTGCAAAACAGTCGCGGCAACACACCTAGCGCCCCAGACCACTAGGCCACGATACTTTTTTTTTTCTTTATTACATTGGAAAATACGCTCAGACGTTGCAGTACGAGGAATACAAGCAAACAAAAGAATACCCTGAAGTTATGAGAAGCAAATATACATCAAAATTCAGGCAAACACACACAAGCGTTCAAAAGAGGGAACCAGTCAGGTGGTTGGTCAAGCGAACTATACACACTATGTACAAATGCCACAGTTTCTCTGAAATAAGACTTAGTTGATCTTGGTAGCTCAGCATGTCTATCACATAAGCGGCATCGCCACAGACTGTACAAACCAATCAACACGAACATGTCATAAGGTGGCTCACCAGGATAGTCGAATGGCAGAAATCGGATAGAGAAAGGCGTAATATCCATGTCTTTTTGAGCGTTCGCTGTAGAATGTCCCAGAAAAAGACAGCATCTCTGCAGTCTACAAAGCAGTGATCAATTGTCTCTGGTCGAGTACATGTGCCGACAGTCTGTCGACCAAGCTATAAACAGACCCCGATCTTTCATCCAAGTTTTAACAGGGAGCGTGACCCGCCGCGGTGGCTCAGTGGCTAAGGCGTTGCGCTGCTGAGCACGAGGTCGCGGGTTCGATTCCCGGCCGCGGCGGCCGCTTTTCTGATGGAGGCGAAAAGCAAAAACGCCCGTGTGTACGAGATTTCGGCGCACGATAAAGATCCCTAGGTGGTCAAAATTAATCCGGAGCCCTCCACTACGGCGCGCCTCATCGCCTGCGTTGCGTCGGCGCGTTAAACCCCACAATCAATCAATCAATCAAATCAATAACAGGGAGCGTGCCAGTGTGTAATTTAAAGAAAAATGTTTTAACACCTGGCGGAACACACATTTTACACACTCTATTTAGGACATCCTGGTACGGACACTGTAGGTACAGAACACGATATAAAGGTGTGGGAAAAAGCCCAGAAACCAGGGCATCAGAAATAGAATCGCGCGTAGCAGTAAATATGTACTCAAGGCTAAACCGAGCCTGTAAGAAGCGAATTGTGTCAACCACTTCTTTGAGGAAACCTCGCGGGCTTCGGGCTGCGTCCACAGACAGCGAAGACACCACAATATCAGGGAGAAAATGTGCAAGACGTATGTGCAGTACAGCTTTCAAAAAAGGATGTTGAACATCTCGGAAGTAGAATAAACGAGAAAGAAGCTGCCAAAGAAACAGATGAACAAGCCCAAGTCCCCCTCGCACAACCGGAAGAAAAAGGTTATCTCGACGCATTGGCTCACTACGCGAACACCAAATGAAGGTTGCAAAAATCCGGTGAAAAGCCTGTATCCTCAGTCGTGAGCAATGTAACACCTGTAGGACATAAAGAAGTTGGGTCACAAGGAACGTGTTACACGCCCGAGCACGAGAAAAGATGGACAGCTGCCGTCCCCGCCAGTCATTCACTTGGCGCTGTAGCTTCACCGCCTGCTCCGACCAATGCGAGTCAGTATTGCGAAACTGCGAGAGGGATACTCCTAAATAAGTTAGGTCTCTATTCCAATTGATTCCGGCGAAACAATCGGGTGTGGTTCCCCATTCTCCTAACCAAAATCCGCAGCTTTTCTCGAAATTCAGGGCCGCACCTGAAACCTCGCAAAATTCTTGTGTAATGGCAAGAGCGTTCTCCGCGCTGGCCTTGTCAGTACAAAATAAAGCGACATCATCGGCATATGCTAAAATTTTCACTTCGAAGGACGATAGCGTGAACCCTCTAACATTAATGTCCTCTATTATGCGCATGCATAATGGTTCCAGATATAAGCAAAACAGGAGTGGTGATAATGGGCACCCTTGAGGAACCGATGAAAGAAGGTGGATTGTTTGGGTTAGCCGATTGTTGACTATCACTCTTGTCGAGCCATTAGCATAACATATTTGAATACCTTCGGTAAGCCAAGATCATGCGTTCACATGCTGTAGAGCACGAAACAGAAATTGGTGACTGACGCGATCGAATGCCTTTGCCAAATCTAGTTGTACTAAGGCTACCTGGGCTGACGTACCCGAAACACACTCCAATATAGACCTTGCTATGTGTATGTTAGTTTGAATAGATCGCCCACGGATGCCACATGTCTGATGGTCACCAACTAGTAGCTCAATTACATTTTGAAGACGGATGGCCAAAATCTTAGCGAAGACTTTATAATCTACATTACATAAGGAAATGGGACGATATCCTTCTACTTTACGCCGTTTGTCAGGATCATTACTTTTGGGGATTAGAACAGTGTGGCCTTCGTACAGCGTAGGTGGAAGAAATCCAGTCTTGTAAGCCTCGCGGTAAACCTCAAGTAAAAATGGAGCCAGCAGAGAACAGAATGTGTGGTAAAATTCTGCAGTGAGACCATCAGGTCCCGGGGTTTTGCCTTTCGACAATGATTCAATGCTAGACACCAATTCTTGAATGCCAATCTTCTGGTCAATGGATTCACACTCGTCCTGGTTTAATTTGGGCAGCAAACTAATGAATTTGTCAATGAAGTCCTCGCTCACTGCTCTTTTGGGAGTTTGGAATACAGTTCTATAGTAATCGACGAAGGCCATCATTATCACAGTAGTGTCATCAGTAATTTTCTCTTTATACTCAATTTCAAGTATTTGTTTAGACAGAGCATGACGGCGCTCATCACCTAGTGACCGGCGACATGGTTGCACTTCAGCAAAGCGCTGTGATCTCGCTCGCACTAGTGCTCCCCGGTATTTCTCAACATCAAACGCCTGTAGCTGCGCCTTGACATTCCGAATGTCATCCATATATTGGCCTGGACATCGGCCTTCAAGTTCATAAAGTTCTCTCAACAATTTATTTAGGGTCCGGCTCAGCCGATCTTGGTAATATAAGGTATATATTGTACAACACGTTTACATTTTTATTTAGTTTTGGCATTTCAAGCAGCTTAGGTGACTATTTGTTGTATTGCGCTCGTGCAGTAAGCGTACCCCGAGTTTCCACAATAGCTCACGTCTAGCAATTGCATTTCGTAGACGGAAAAGCGTTCGCAGATGCGTAGTCGTGCTGCTGACCGCTGTGGTTGTTCGCCCAGCGCAAAAAAGTGCTTCCCGCACCCTAGTTTTACGCTGTACGGTAAAAATACCAGTTGATTTTATTTCCTTAGTACCTATATTGACTTCGCTGACTCTTCTCCCGCCTTCAAGAGGCCTTATATTTTCCTACTGGCGTACCAGTCAGCGACGCGTCGCATGTGCGCTTGTGCAGCGCTTGTGTGAAGCGGCCTTGACTTGGAGCTAGATACAGTCTACAAACTAACCAAGTAAAGAAAGGCACATTCTTCCATTCACAAACGTGTCCTGGCTTCGTTTCAACTGAGCGAACGAATTGCGACGACCCGTCGGCGGCCGGCGGACGAAACGCTGGGCCGACTGACTCTGTCTGAAGGCCGGGGAGCCGTGCAGTAGCGCAGCCAATTGCGAGCTCGGCACCTCCTGACGTCACACGAAAACGCCACAGAAAATGGGCGAGCGTAAAGAGAGGAGGACAGCATTTTCGAATTAATTTTTCCACTAAATAAAATCGCGTAAACGCGCCGAAACATGGCCTGGGGACCCCGGGCTACAATTTGCGCTAGTAATCCCGCAATGTTTACATATCACTTCAGTGTCCCTTTAAGGTGAAGGGTAGAAACCTCAAACGGTGGCCGTCGGAGCCCAGGTCAAGCTCCGGCGGATGGGCTCCCTGTATGTTTACCAGGCAGGGAGCTCCGGGACCTCTTTGACCATCAGGGTAAAGTCAAAGAAGAAAGTACCCCCGTCCCCTGCTTCTATACTATGATATATGGCATTTTCTAAACCCCCCCCCCCCAAACGTGATCGGCCCCCGAGAAGGGGCCGCACCGAAGTTTTTTTTCCTCCTTTGCAATCAATCTCTCTTCCAAAGCCTGATAATTTCTCGCGGTTTTTGATCATGGAATCTCTTGACAAGACAAAGCCCATCACTTACCAGTCGGTGTTTCTAATCTCCAAGTATCTTGAAAGCCTTGTCGGAAAGTCGTACAAGGCTAAGAAACTGAAAATGGGAGAACTTTTGATTGGGAGAACAAACAGCAGTCCGCAAACCTCCTTTCACAAACGCGCATGGTCAATGTTGACATCAAGATCACGCCTCATCGCAGCCTTAATAGCTGCCAAGGCGTGATCTCTGATCCGGATCGTATAAGTGAAACTGAAGCCAATCTGCTCGAGGGCCTGCATGATCAGGGCGTGACGGCAGTGAGGCGAATAACCATACGCCGCAACGATCAAATCATACCTACCAAACACATCATCTTGACGTTTGACCGCTAAACACTTCCTGAGTCGGTCAACGCAGGCTTCGTGACATGTCCGGGCCGACCCTACGTGCCGAATCCACGCCGCCGCTATAAGTGTCAGCGGTTTGGCCACGGCACAAACTGTTGTCGTGGGAAACTGACGTGCGCAAAATGTGTAGCACAAGATCATCCAACCTATAATTGTGAATCTGAGCACTTCACCTGTCCGAAATGCCAGGGACGGCATGCTGCCTATCCAGAAGTTGTGAGAAGTTTAAACAAGAGAAACAGATTATTGCCGTGGAAGTAAACGAGAACCCCACCTTCCCAGAGGCGCGGAAGAGGTTCGCCTCTTTCCCTCTGGGAAGGTACGCCGACCCAGCTCGCCGGGGGGGCGGAGCGGCGTCTGGTTTCGGCGGGGACCCAGTACCGCGAGTCAGACTTGGTCCCCCCCCCCCCCCGGGTTGCCTATGGCAGCCCAACCCGCCTCCGCACCGCTGGCTGAGCCAGCAGCGGTTGTGGTGGCAACCTCTTCTGTCGGGACCGGTGCCGCTCCCGTCCCTCCCTCCCCGTCCTCCAGTGCGTTGGAGGGTGCCATGGACACCACGGGCCCCGCACCGCCTTCCAACGCCACCGCACCGCCCGTGCCACTTGTGGTGCCTCCGACACCACCGGCGGTGGCGGGTCAAACGAAGGGCCCCCGAAGGGGGGCCAAGTCCGGGGGGCCCGGTTCGACGGGCACACCCAGGACATCGGACGACGAGATGGACGTCGTGCCGTTCTTGCCTGCAACGCAGCGCAAGGAGCGGCCTCCGACGTCCAAGCCTACAGAAAGGCCCAAAAAGCCCAATCTAGGAGTCACAGCCCCGAAAGACGACACATAAACATACACACTCCAGTAGCTCTCACACTAAATAATGGCAAGAGAAAACATAGTTCAATGGAACTGCACAGGCCTTCTGAGTAATCTTGACGACGTGTATGAGATTCTGCATGCCAATCAGCCATGTGTAATGTGTGTCCAGGAAACACATCTGAATTCCAAACACACAAATTTCTTGAATAGTTACCTGGTATACAGAAAGGACAGGGATGGCTGCACACACTCCTCTGGCGGTGTGGCCATAATCGCCCGAAAATCCTTAGCATCCCAAGCAGGCGAGGCCGATTGCCAATGATTGGAAACCCCATGGGTCCCCATTGGCTTCCGAGCCGTCGACCACTCATCGGTAACTTGGCTGAAAGATTGAGCGAGCGCCAAGCAAACGGCTACCGGAAGTAACGTCACACGGAAGGCTCATCGGAAGCCGAGCTTCAGTTTACGGATAAAAGCGCATTTTGACCTTGAGCTTGCCGAGCCCGTGACGGCGACGGTTAGACCGGGTGAACAGGCCACAACGCAGCAAAAAGTAGTTACCTAAAGAGCCACAGCACCGGGCCATGAAACAAAGCGTACTTAAACTAAAGTGCAGCGTATTCAAAAAAGCGTGAGATATTGTTACACGTTCAGTAGGAATGGGTCATTTGTGTGTCCTAACGCAACGGTTACCGTCGAACTACTTCAGCGTTGTGCCTTTGCGCGTTCTTTGTACCCGCGGCGGGGCCGGTGGACGGACGCGTTGCACCGACGGCTCTGTCTCTTTTGTGGCATTGAAACTGCGGTAGCATTCCTGTACGTGTCTGTGAGGTGCATTTTGGTGTCGGTGGCTCTGTGAAGTATACCTGACCGGTGGAATAACATCGTTTGCCTGCTGTGGCCGCCACTAAAACGTAAGTCGCCATTTCTTTTTTCCTTGCGCGGTGCGGAAGAGCTCGCGCTTGTTCCCGGCAAAACTTCAGCTGTCGTTAATAACAACTGGCGTCCGTGAGCGCTGCTTAGCGTTGTTGGTTCTTGCGAAGAAAAAGCGGTCACATACATGTACTTCCATTTGTGTGACGGCAGTTCTAGCTATCCTCTTTTCGGCTTTGTGTTTTCCGAACAAGCGGCCGTGCTCCCACTGCAGATTCACGACGTTCAGCATGCGTTGAAGCAAGACTCGTGTGCAGTATAAGAGTTGCGGATGTTCTAAGTTGACTTACTTAAACTCTAGCTATAAATGGAGCTTCCGTTTCATTATTTTTTTGAGCAAAGTAAAGATATTGTCGAGCGGCAAAGTAATTACACTGCCGCTGGGCTTCTCCGTCGGTTCCGTTCGCATCTGGCGCGTCTGACGAGGCAGATGTCGAAGCGACTGAAACCTGACTGCAACACCGCACCAATTTAATACTTTATTTGCGGCTTTGTTAATCGTACCCCTCAAAATATGACGCATTCAAAGGTCACAAGGTTTGTATTCAACCTCCAAGTTGGCCTAGATTCCTTGCAAAAAAAAAAAAAAAACCTTAAGGTTCGTGCGTTCCGAACTCATTGCGTAGTGCGTTGCCTTGTAGTCTGTGGGTCCCGCGTTGTTAGCGAACAAAACTTACGCTAATAAAACGTTGACGGTACGACATTTCAGTCGCGATTAAATGTTTATGGGGTACAGTAGCCACAACAAAATTTCGCGGAACCGCTGCCGTGTTGCTTTGTGTATTGGACTTTTTTAATTACCTTGCGTGACTGCAACAAGAGTGAAGCCCATCCATTTTCGGTGAAATTCCGGACTGTTTTCTCAAGAACGAGCCAAATAACTGCTACCGTAGAACGCAGTATTGAGAAATGAATAGTGCAGTACGTTTTATGTTTCATAGCGAGTGTTAACAAGCTAGAACTTTAGGCACGGACATATTTTCACACGGACATGTGGTAAGGCTGGTGCAAAGTGCGTATTTAGTAAGCAGCGTGCATTTAGCATTGTAGTGAACTATTTTTTTACTTATTACAGGCGCTACGACGTAAAGGTGTTTCCCGTGGACAAGTGGCGGATGCAGCCGAGACAAGCTTTCCAAGCTGGCCAATTCTACAATAGTGCTGTTGAACAACATATCGTGACCTTGGCAGGTCGAAGAATTAGCGGGGATAATGGTCCTCTTTTCATTTACCGGAATGCTTCTGTTTTGTAGGCATCTCAAGCAGTTAAACGAAGCATAATCGGTTCGCGCTTCATGAGCAGCGCTATTTAAATTTTCATGCTTTCGTGTTTGTGTTCGTATTCTTGCCACTGTTAAGCCAGGTTTCTTCTAAATTTGATATGCATAATAAAAAAATACAGAGAGAGACTCGGCGTGTTGTGTTGCTCAATTGTTTTTGACAAGTCACGTAATTGCTTCGCAAAGTTGATGCAGTTTGTTTATTGTGTCTCGCGGTCCCATTTGTTTTATACATGTCATTGTACAAAAAATTATTTAACGAGTGCGCTATAAATAAATAATGCGCAATCGTTAAATAATTTCCTGTACAATGACATCTATAAAGCAGAAATCGGGCCGCGAGGCAACTCATAAAATAGGCATTGGTCATAAGGACTGGCCACAAAGCCAAAAATGTGCATGAAAATAGCCTGGGGTCCACCTATAGGCAATATCATGGCAACATACTTTGCCAAGCGTTGTCCAATATTGGCCTTCCAGAGCTTGGCCAATTGTTGGCTTGTCACCTTTCCCAAGCGCCAGCCAATGATGGCGGCCGAGGTATTGCCAAGCTCGGACGCATTGGCCACTGATGATTTGCCATGCTTGGTATTGGCAATTTTTGCTGCTTGGGATGCCACCCTGTCACCTTGAATACCGTCCTCGAGGCTGTAGCCATCCGCACAATAATTTTTAATAGGTTGGTAACGGTATGCTCCATTTACATTCATCCTGATTATGCACTTTCGAGCTCTGACTTCGAGGCGCTGGTCGACTAGCTGCCCGAACCGTACATTCTAACAGGCGACCTTAATGCACACAACTCTCTTTGGGGCTCCTCCAGAACGGATGCCCGAGGTCGCCTGATAGAGAAATTCCTTACATCTTCAGGAGCATGCCTTTTCAACAATAAACGAGCCTACATACCATAACATAGGTCACAACACATACTCACATCTTGACCTGGCTATTGGTTCTGCAATTCTCTTTCCATGTCTTGAGTGGGGTGTGGGCACGGACCCCTATGGTAGTAACCATTTCCCCAGCTCATTAACGTATATAGGTACAGGCCCGAGCAGTCCATCTTCCCATAAAAGGTTTAATGAAGCAAGAGCTAACTGGAATACATTTACAGAGACATCCAAACTACACCACACATTCATACGACACCTACACGTTGAAGAACCTACCCAACTGCTCACGGCGCACATCCTCGACGCCGCCGAAAAGCCCATTCCCCGCGCCTCTGGTGCCCCGCGCAACCAGCGGAGGCCGTGGTGGAATGAGGACTGTAGGCGGGCGCGAGAGGCCCAGAACAAGGCGTGGGGTATCCTCCGTCGGTACCCCACGTCGGGAAACGTCCTCTTGTTCAAACGGGCCCAGGCATACGGAAAACGTGTGCGCCGTGAGGAAAAAGAGATAGTTGGCGCTCATTCATAACATCTATAAACTCATACACAGACACACGCAAGGTATGGACACGTATGCCCCTGGTCAGTACAACAGGGGACGCACTGGAAGACCAGGCTGACACACTCGCACAACACTTCCAACACGTGTCCAGTTCAGCACACTACACGAACACTTTCCTGGAGTATAAAGACATTAGTTAAAAGAAGTCCCTACACGACAACAACTCACAGACTTCTTACAACTCCCTGTTTTCACTACATGAGCTGAAGGCTGCTCTGAGCACGTGTAAACCCTCAGCTCCAGGCCCAGACAACATTAGAGATACAATGATACAACACCTACACGCAGACACACTTGAAGCACTTCTACATCTATATAATAAAATATGGCTTTCGGGGCACATTCCACACTCCTGGAGGGAGGCCATTGTAGTGGCTATCTTGGAGGGAAAGGACCCGTCGTCCCCCTCAAGTTACCGTCCAATAGCCCTAACGAGCTGCCTGTGCAAGCTCTTCGAGAAGATGACCAATCGCAGGCTCGTGTACTTCCTCGAGTACAATGGTCTTCTCGAGAGCTTCCAGGCAGGCTTTAGGATGGGGCGATCGACGAACAATCAACTGGTTGCACTTGACTCATACATCAAGGATGCCTTCGTGCATAAGCAGCACTGTTTAACTGTCTTTTTCGACCTCGAGAAGGCCTACGACACCGCTTGGCGTTATGGGATCCTTAGTGACCTCAAGTCATTCGGTGTTTCGGGTAACATGTTGAACACCCTTGTTAGTTATTTGTCAGAGAGAACGTTCAGAGTAAGAGTTGGTTGTGCACTTTCAAAGGTTCACGTCCAAGAAAATGGCGTGCCGCAAGGTGGCGCGTTGAGTTGCGCTCTCTTCATAGTACAGATGAACTCTCTTGGAAAGGCACTGCCACCAACAATCTCTTATTCTATGTATGTAGACGACGTGCAAATATCTTTTAAATCATGTAATATGTCAATATGCGAACGTCAAGTCCAGCTTGGTGTCAAGAAGCTTGCCGGCTGGGCAGACAAGAATGGGTTTAAATTGAATCCTGCAAAAAGCTCCTGCGTTGTGTTCTCCAGGAAGCGCGGGATCCTTCCGGACCCAGACATTACTCTTAATGGCGTGTCGCTTCCTGTGAACAAGCAGCACAAGTATTTAGGTGTTGTGTTTGACCAGAAACTCACATTCATTCCACACATCAAGGAACTTAAACATAAATGTCTCAAAACAATTAATATTCTGAAGGTTCTCTCCCACCAATCGTATGGTTCCGACAATGAACTCCTACTACGGCTCTATACTGCTTTGGTTGGGTCTCGTTTAGACTATGGCAGTGTGGTATATAGGTCGGCGACTAAAACAGCGTTGCGAATGCTTGACCCAGTGTTACACTTGCGTCGGGTGCTTTTCGCACTAGCCCTGTCGAGAGTCTGTATGTCGAGTGCAATAAGTGGAGCCTTGAGAACCAACGGACGTACATGGACTTACTTTATGCTTTGAAGATTTCATCGCTGAATAACCATCCTTTTTATCCTGTCTTTAACGACACATACACATCTGTGCTTTTCGTAAATCGCCCATCCGTTCCTCTGCCCTTTTCACTTAGAGTGAGAGAGCGAGCCTCGGATCTGAGCGCTTCGTTTTTAGATGTGTACAGATCATCCTTAGATGTGTACAGATCATCAGACCAGGCAGCGCATTTATTGTTTTTTGTGTGCTTTGAATTTAATTGAATTGAATTCTATTTTATTACCAACGGTGTGAAATACATGCAAGTTAGTATACAGACAAGGGTCCCATAGTAAACAGACTGCAACGGGATGCTTGATTAATTATTACAAACTAAAAATACACAGAAAGCAGCAAAACCAAACAAACAGTAACTAAAAAGAATGAACACAGCTTAGGCAGGGCTAAAGTAGAATGAGAAAAAGTGAAGAACGCGATTAAACAAAAATTAGAGAAAAAATACGTGTTGCACTATGCTAGCAGAATAATAATTCAAACAAGGTAAAAAGGTTGACAGCAAAAAAATACATAAAGTAGACACTTGCATTACACCTACAATTTTAATGAACTCAGAAAAGTTGGGCAATGAAATGAACAGTAACATAGCAATACAGATAATAAAAACAATACATTCATCGATTCAACAAAAATGTTTTAGCAAGTGTTTGAAGGAAAAGAATGATGATGAAGATTTTAGTTCTGCCGAAAGACTATTCCAGAATGAGATGGCTGAAAAAGCAGATGTCATCTGACCATAGTTAGTACGGGCTGTGGGTAATAAGTAATTTTCGTTGGCGGCAAATCTGGTGGAGTTGTTATTTTGTAATAGTTGCCTGTCAATAAATTGGTAGGATAAATTATTAACATGCAGTTGAAACAAAAATGTGGCTATGTTGTAATAGAATAAATTTTAAACGGATAAGGCAATATTCTGTTGAATCAAAACACAGGCGTTAGCACGGAATGAGCTGTTAGTAAGGATACGAAGAGCCTGATTTTGAATATGTTGTAATGGTGCTAGATGGTAATCATAAGTGTTACCCCATGCAACAATACCATATGTGATACTATGAACGAAAGCAAAATAAAGAGACATAAGGGCTTGGCGTAAAAAAAATGGGATGGATTTTATGAGAGCTCGAATGCTAAAAGCAGTCTTATTTCTAAGGTGATCAATGTGTTTATGAAATTTCAGATGCGAGTCGATGAACATTTCAAGAAAAAGGACACTTTCACATGGGGTTATGGTATTCGAACACAGTGAAATCGTTAGAATATATGATAGGCGCTTCTGGGGTGGTCTAAAAATCATAAAGTTAGGTTTTGATGGATTGATTATTGGGTGGTTGATGAGGCACCATTTAGTTACTTTACTCAAAACAATATTTAGGTTAGACGTAAGATTGGACAAATATTTATCAGCCGAAGATACTGTGGTGTCGTCAGCATATGGAACACAGTGTGAGGCATTAATGAAGCCAGCAAGGTCATTAATATAGATAATAGACTGTAAAGGACCTAAAATAGAACCTTGCGGCACACTTTGATTAATCAGCTTAGTCATAAATACGCATTATTAACACAAACACTACCTTCCCTGTTAATAAGAAAATTCTTTAGGAAGTTCAAAATCTGGTCCGGTGAATCGATAGGATTCAAGTTTGTGGAACCAAATATCATGATTAATAGTATCAAAAGCTTTAGTAACCTCTAAACAAACGGATCTTACAAACATACCTAAGTAAAACAATTTTCAATAAAATCGGTTAAACACAAGAGTGCGAGATTAGTGTAACTGCCAGAACGAAATCCAATTTGACAGGGCCTAAGAATGTTGAATTTAGTCAGATAGTTATTTAGTCGATTAGCCAATAACTTTTCGATTACTTTACTAAGAGAAGAAAGGATAGAAATAGGCCTGTAGTTAGATATTAGGTGCTTGTCTCCTTTCTTAAAAACAAGAATAATTTTACCACGCCTTAAAAAGCTTGGGAAAATGCCGAGTGCGAAAATCGTATTGATAATGATGGAGAGAGGAAGAGAAACCCAATGAGCAACAAGTTTTAGGTGATATGCACTTACGTCATCTAAACCAGCTGAAGTATCCTTAAGGGTAAGAAGCGTGGCACGAACTTCATCGGGAGTGACAGGAAAAAGAAGTTATGTGACGACCGACACATATTAGCATTTGCTACTGATTGGCCAGCTGTTGGAAGATTTGAGATTGATTGATTGACAAATCTTTATTTGCGAGCCTGAGGCGCACATGTTAGGGCGCCCGCCTGGTGGAGGGCATCCTTAGTCCAGGATACCCTGGCTGCGGCTGGCTGTCCGGGCCCTCGTCACCAGGTCTTGCTGGATCCTGAGGTCCGGGCTGGTCAGGCAAGCCATCCACCTCTCATAGGATGGGGTGGGGTTGGGAGGGAGGTGCGGGGTTCTTTGACACTCCCATACCTGATCATATAGGGTGCCAGGAGAAGGACAGAAATTACAGGTGGCGGGGTATTGAGTTGGGTAAATGGCGTGAAGAAGGGTGCTGTATTTGTCTGCAGTTTTCTCAGGGTGGTGGCTTCATCTCTGGATAGTCTTGGGTGCGGTTCCGGGTATTTTCTTCGGTCGAGACGGTAGTGGGCTAAAATTTTGGCGTAACTCGTGAGCGGGTTCATTTTGGGGGCAAAAAGGGAAGTTGTCCACTCTTCGGTAATGGCCCGGTGTATATGCGCGCGGGCAGCGGCAAGTGCCGCCTCATTACCTTGGAGGAATTCATGTCCAGGTACCCAGACGAGCTGTACTTCGGGGAGTCGGGGGATGCTCTTGAGGATGTAAAGCGCTGTTTTGGAAATGCGTTCCCGTAGGTAATTACGGCAAGCTGCCTGGGAGTCTGTCAGCACTGTGATGGCGTCGTCACCCGTCGTGGCGGCTAGGGCAATTGCAACTCCCTCGGCAGCCTCTGCAGATGTTGTGCGGACTGTGAGAGCGGTCATTTCATGCCCTGCTGCATTTGTTACACACACAGCATGGGCTGGCCGATGCGGATACGGGGACGCGTCGGTGTCTCGTGCAATTGGGCTATTACCGTATTTAGCGCACATAGCTTGCACTCTAGCGATGCGTCAAGCCTTATTGTGAACCCGATCCATGTTTCTAGGAATCCGGGCTACACGAATGGCTAATGGCTTTTCGTACGTGCAGTGGTATTCGTTCTTTGTGCTCTTGCAGGGGGGATGTCGAATAGCCTAACCTTCTCAGCGTGGCCAGTCCGGTCGGTGTTAGTTTTAGGCGTTCTAACTGGGAGGTATGACGTGCCTCTTGTATCTCTTCCCAGGTGTTATGGATTCCTAGACGCAACAAATTCTTGGTTGATGTCTTTGGAGGTAGGCCTAAGGCAGTCTTGTACGCCTGGCGGAGCAAAATGTTAAGCCTTGCTTTTTCACTCGTTTTGAGGGTCAAATATGGTGTCCCGTATGCGACCCGGCTGATGAGTACGGCTTGTACAATGCGTAAAGTATCAGACTCTTGCATTCCGAATCTTCGATTGGATACATGGTGTATGAGTTGAATGAGGTGGGAGAGCGTTCGTTGCAGCGGTGCGATCGTATGGAGACCCGGTCCGTTTTTTGGAATCGTCAGACCCAAGATGCGGAGATTTGCAACGTTGGGGACTGGTTTTCCTGCAATTGTGGGCGCCGGATCGGGATGCTTTGTTTACGATGTTGCGCTGTCTTGGTGCAGAGAGTAAGGAGGGCCGATTTTTCCGAAGCACACTCAAGGCCCCGGGCGCTTAAATACTGCTGTGCTTCTTCGATAGCGCTTTGCATGGCGTCTTGTTGCTCGCCAATGGACCCCGTAGGTGTCCATAGGGTGAGGTGTTCCGCGTAAAGCGCGTGCCTCAGATGTGGGATATTTTCCAATAGAGGGGGAAGGTCCTTCATAGCGATGTTAAACAGGAGCGGTGATATGAAGGAGCCTTGAGGGGTGCCTTTAGGAATGGTCTTGAATGCGGTGGAGCGGAGATATCCTATGCCGATGGTTGCAGTACGACCGGAGAGAAAAGCCGCGACATAGTCGTAGATTCGCTGTCCACAATCAATCGAGGTTCGTCCCTGAAGGATGGCACAGTGGGAGACGTTGTCGAAAGCCCCCTTGATATCCTGGGTGAGGATGCAACGCTTGTGTGGGCTGGTGAGCCGATTAATTATTTCTTCTTTCAGTTGCAAGAGGATATCTTGGGTAGAAAGATTTGGTCGGAAGCCGCACATTGTGGTCATAAAATGGCCGTTGTCTTCGATGTAGGGAGGTAGGCGGTTTTGCACCATATGTTCACGGAGCTTTCCCACACAAGACGTGAGGGAGATGGGTCGTAGGTTAGCGGCAGCAAGCGGTTTTCCAGGTTTAGGTATTAGAGTGATGTCGTAGTATAGGTATAACGTACCCTATACTACTAAAGGTTGCTTCCCCGCAAGATTACCCCGTGTCCAGAGGTGCACCCTTTATAAGCCGCTTGCTTCGTTGTTAGTGGCGTCACTTCCGTGGCGGATATGACGTGAGTGAAATCTTTGTGTACCCAAGACTAAAATACTTCTGTGTTAAACATTCGACACAAACCAGTGCAAAAGCCCATCTCTAAAATCCCCCCTACCTCCGAAATAGCTTCTCTTTCTTCCGAGATTAAAGAACTCGTTGACAAATGCGACGATGCTGAAAACCGCCTACGCCGATCGAACCGATTATTCTTCGGAATTAAAGGCGAAAATACAGAAACTTGGGCCCAATATGAGGCAAAAATAATTTCTTTTTGCGCCACGAACCTCGGAATACATATTACTGACGCAGGTATTACTGACATATTACTGACGCAGGTATTACGTGCACACCGAGTCGGTCGCTACTGCGCCGACAAATGCGCCCAATCATCGTTAAGTTCGCGCATTACAAAGAGAAATCCACAATCCTCCAATCTGAAGGAAACGCCCTCCTTCATACGGGAAGACTATTCAGGACGCATGCTCCTCGCAAAGCAAAAGTTATACTCTTTTGGTCAGCAAAGTAACGCAATCTCCAAAATCCGCTTTGAAAAACTGCAAATTGATAAGAAATAATACACCTACGATGCAATGACCGATTCCGCTGTTGAACTAACCACATAGCAGTTGCCACGTGCCCACAAGTCCGCTCTTTCCCATGCTATCGTTCCAAGCAAACCCTTCAAAGCCATTTCAGCTTTCCATAATGCAACTGTAATGCTTACTAATGTCCGGAGCTACCTGCCCAAAAAAGAAACCATCGAAGCTCTACTGGAAGATAACAGCACTGATCTCGCGATATTTACCGAATCGTGGCTTCATCCGGACATTCAGGATAACCAATTACTTTCCGCGAAATCTTCGTACAGTATTCACAGGCAAAATAGTCTGTGGTGGGGAAGGCGGGGTTGTGGCGCTTGGAAAGCCTAGTTTGCCTTCCTCTAGAATTGATGTATAATGCCTTCATGAAATCCTGCGCGTAAATCTAACATTTCCAAGTAGTAAAACAGTACTAATCGCATGTTATCCAGCCCCCGTCTCTGACGATAATTTCACACAAGAACTCTACTTTATACTTAACTTCTCGCTTTCCCCGTTCGAACTTCTTGTTGTGTGGCGACTTCAATTTTCTAGACGTTGATTGGGTTAATCTGGCCGCTCACTCATGCCTTTCCAGAAACTTTCTTGATTTGTGCCTTATGTTTAGTTTTGCCCAAACGGTTACGATGCACACTCATGCCGCCAACATACTCGATTTAGTTTTGGTCTCAACTCCCGATCCTGCAAACTCAATATTCAATGCGTAGATGGTA
Organism: Haemaphysalis longicornis; assembly: GCF_048455015.1. Lineage (NCBI taxonomy): Eukaryota > Metazoa > Arthropoda > Arachnida > Ixodida > Ixodidae > Haemaphysalis > Haemaphysalis longicornis. Next base: position 20,400,061 of record NW_027526245.1, read on the forward strand.
TCAGTGAGCATAAGATTTTATTAATTGGCCTTTCCCACCCGGCAACCTCTCAATAATACATCCGCGATTATAACAAAGCCAATTTTCCAAAAATAATAAAGACCTAGCTGATTTCTATGAAACGTTTTTTCGATTCTGCTGCTTCCAGAACAGTCGAACAAAACTGGGTGTTATTCTAAAACAAATTGTCGTCTCTAATTTACAGACATGTACCACTAGTCTGTATTCGTGGGGATGCCGAAGACCATGGTACTCTAATTCTCTGAAATGGCTATTTAAAAAATGCCTCTGAAATGTGGAAAGGCCTATATCGCTGCGTGAATAATCGTGCAGGGGTGCATGACAGCACATTGGGAGATATAGATGCTAGAACTAACGTGGTGGAGCAGTGCAGAAATTTCTAAAAAAGTGGGTGCACGCCGCGACTGAATGAGATTAAGATTCTTGGCCGGGGCAGCAGCGTTGTCGCGCGTGAGATAATGGAAGCCTTCTTGATAAGGAATGCGCACAATTGCGTGAGTGACACAACTTTGGCTTTATAGAAAAGAGAGTCTGATTTGTTAAAGTCTTGCTTGTAGGGGGTGACGATGAACATGTTCTTTCTATGCGTTTTGCACATGTATGTTCGGCGCATGCTCCGATTTGTCTTATATTTGCGGGCGTAAGCCCTTGAATAAATCAGTTGTTAGTTGCGCTCGTCCTGTTGTCTCCTCTTTGTGTCGTCCTTCCGCGCAATCCTCATGGCTGTTCAAGTATCAGACGAACTAGCCCGTTAACAAATCTTGCTCTTCAGAGAAGCCAGCTTATCGAAATCCCCTGGTAAATGGGAAAAATATCGCACATGCTTGCGCGAGTACGCTTCACTGTTAAAGAATGCAAAAAGGCAATTTTTTGGTCATGGTCTCCTCGGCATCCTGCTCGACAACCCACAAAAATTTTGGAAGTATTTGGCTCCTAAAAACAGCGCTGCTCAAAACTTGCCCTTTACTAATCCCGATGGTTCGACCGTTTTTCCCATTTTCCCATTCCCATTTTTCATCCATATTCACGCATGAACCCACCACCGATACTCCGCCCTTGCCGCCCAGAGACCTCCCGCAGATGCCACGCATTTTTGTAACAAGCGAAGTTATTGAGACACTATTCGGCATCCTTAAATTCTCGAGTGCCCCTGGCCCAGAAATTCCGAAAAGCACAAAAGTAATATCCAGTCTTATCCCACAATTCATTTTTAACCAATCTCATGAAAGTGGTTTTACTCCAAAAGATTGGAAAATAAGTGAAGTCACCCCCGTGCCCGAATCCGGAAACCGTTCTGACACCTCAAACTATCGACCTATTTCGTTAACATGCATTGCCTGCAAGCTGCCAGAACACTTAATCTACTGCTACGTCGCAACTCATCTGGACCGAAATTCATTCTTTTTTTCTTACCAGCGCGGGTTGCAGCGTGGGCTGTCGTGCGAGACACAGCTGTACGAATTTACTACTGATCTTCATTTTAACCTGGACTCTTCTTTTCGAACCGACCTAATATACCTCGTCTTTTCCAAAGCTTTCGACCGTATTCCCAACCGGCGTCTAATAAGTAAACTTTCTTATCTTAGCATTGAACGGTTAGCCCTATCTTGGATTAAGAATTTTCTAACTCTTCGGCTTCTTTTATTTATAATCTTTATAAATAAAATCCAAGAATGTCGGGAATGACTTAGCATGGGCACGCTTAAACTCTCTGTTGAAGCCTGAGAAGCCCCAAAATCAACTTTGCAGCCTAAACATTAACGGGATAGAACTCTCTGAAATTGAACTAGCTAATGCCTTCAACAAAGATTTCACGACCATAGCGGCTAGCGGTTCATCGCAGGATGCATGCAAGGATATAAATGTGCACAATGATAAAACAATAATTCTTGAACCAGTTAGTGTAGAAGAAGTCATGTCAGTAGTTTCAAATTTGAACAACAGCCGGTGCCGTGACATTAACGACATCCAAGTGAAGCCCGTTAAATATGTCGTGGATGTGATTGCGCCAGTTCTCGCACATATATTTAATATTTGTATAACTACAGCTACATTTCCAGAACAAATGCAGATAGCAAAGGTAACTGCTCTTTACAAAAGTGGGGATCGCAATGAACTTGGAAATTACAGACCTGTGACTATTCTTCCTGTTTTTTCTAAAGCGTTTGAAATAATCTTGCACTGTAGATTGTCTAAATTCATTGATCAACATAACATCCTTAAAGAAAATCAATTTGGTTTCTGCAAAAACAAATCAACAGAACTGGCGCTACTGCATCAAAAAGAATATATCCTTTAATAAATCAGTTAGTCAGTGCCTAAAGTGCAATGTTGAGCGCAGTCCTGAAGGGCGTTCCATACGGATACGCAGGACCTGGTTGTGCTAATCATTTGAGTAGCGTGGATTGTTGGGCTAGTTGGTTCGTGTACATAATTGAAAAAACTGCGCTAAAGGACCAGACAACGGAGGGAACGTCGGTGTCGTTTTCTCCTCTCTTCCGTCCTTCAGGGCAAAGTTATTTTAATTATGGGCCAACCAAGCTGCGCAGCTTTTTTGTAGTGCATAAAAATATCCGAATCTCCAGGGAGGGGCAGTTACCCCCCCTTGCCCCCCCCCCCCTTCCGGACGCCCATGAACCTTTCTATGTCTCTCATTTGCTTTCTTGTTCAACTTTTCTTTTTATACCTGTTCGGGTATTACGTGCAAAAAAAGTCTTATTGTTAGCTTTTATTGTTACTTTTTTCCGGTTGCCTTTATAACTGTGTGTTTTCTTTTGTCGCGATGCTGCTGTCTGAGCAAAAAGGGGGCTGCGGCCTCGTCAAGCTGCCTGTGACAGCTTTTTTCCGCGGTTCCTTTTTCGGTATCTGTGTTTATGGAACACAAATAAAGTTTCAATATTATTATTATTATTAATGATATCCCAGACGAAATTTCATCTACAATCCGCCTTTTTGCCGATGATTGCGTGCCTTACCATCGCATTTCGGGTTGCACTGACTAAATTACACGTCAGAATGACTTGTCTACCATACATAAATGGTGTTCGCAATGTCTTCTGCAGCTTAATACAATCAAACGTAAATTGAGGCACGTTTCGCGCAAGCGCACTAACTGTTCCTTCCAGTATTCTGTGAACTTCCAACCCTTAACCCAGGTCGACTCGTATCTTGGCTTAATAATATCAAGTAAACGAACATGTTCTGATTACATAGAACAACTCGTCGCCGCTTCAGCAAAATAACTTGGCTACATCAAAAGATCCCTTACGTCATGCCCGCCGCAAATCTGAAAATTAGCTTACGAAACCTTCACGCGTACTGAAATTGAATATGCGTCTGCTATTTGGAAGCCTCATCAAAATTGCCTAATTAACGCATTAGAAGCAATTCAAAATCGCGCTGCCAGATTTATCGCCTCGCAATACAGTCCTCGCTTAAGCATTAGCACTATTAAACTATCACTCAACCTAGAAATTCGCCGCAAGGTCACTCGGCTCTGGCTTCTGCACAAACTATACAATAATTTCCCGTCACAATAATTCTCCCCCTCCCCCCCTCCCGCCCGTTCATCGCGTCGCCTCTTTAACTCTCCAAGTTTACAGCGCTTACATGGTTCAACTAACGCTTTCAACAAATCATTTTTACCTACAGCCATTGAAGATCGAAATAACCTGCCTGAATTCATAGTCAACGAACAAAACCCCTTAAAATTTAAACAGCTAATCACTAATCATTTGATTTGTTAGTAAATTTACAATTGTTGCCATTTTCTTCTATGTATAAGTACTTCCTTCTGTTGACACTGTTTTTATAATGTAGTGCACTCACGATTATGCTTTGTACCATTGGCAATCATGCATGCATCTGTTGAATTGTGCATTTGCCTCCCCTTTATGTAAGGGTTCAATAAATTATGATGATGATGATGACGATGAAATGTAACATGAACACGAATCTGTTCTTGGCGCCCGGTCACCAGTGCAGTTACTGAGGGAGATAATTGTCTCTCCCATAAACTACTTCGCGCTCAGCTGCCAATCGTAAGTACCGATTCACCACGGCTGATCTGGGCGCAGTATAGGAACTCGGAACTCGGAATATAGGAACTCACAGGAACTCGGAGCCTATTTATCCTTAACGCCGTTCAAACTGTCCCACCAAGAAGCAAGAAAATGGCCCTCTAGTTCGGCATGCCGTACCCAGCCGTCATCCTCTTGACGCTGGTGTTCTGGCGTGAGTGCCTTATCGTGGCGCCTCTTGTGCCCGTAGTGGCCCCAGCGGCTCCAGAGGCGGACCTGGTGCCTTCAGTCGGGCCCACGGGCTTCGACGGGGACAGGTAGAGTGCGGGGTTGCCTGCGTCCATCGGTCTTGTCTCGAAAGAATCCTTGCGAAGGAGTGGAGCGTGCTTTGTGCTAGCCGCGATGACGACGACGAACCGGGACACGAGATAATTATGGTGATGCTGATAATTAGCCTTACCTTATTCGTTCTTATGGTTTTTATTTTTAGCAATGAGAGACATTTCTGGCGTCGTAATAATAATTCTGTAGCTATAGTAGCGCGACGAACATAAACAGTTATGTAAGCTCTACCAATATCGGCCCAACGTTCAGAAACTATTCACAATATATTTTCTACAGACGACACGCGGTCCTGTTCTATTCTACAAACATACGAACGACATGTGACTTTGGTACTTGAAAACATTCTCTTGTAAAGGGTGGGGATGTTAACCCCATTAGTGCCCCAAAATGCCGCGGTAACCCGGCATGCTTTTGCAGGCTATTCATGCATCCGGGTACTCTGAATACGGCACCGAGGTGTTCACGTACATACTTTAAGCAGGCTGTTAAGAGAAAATACATGTTTTGGTTCATCAAAAAGGCTGCTTTGTCCCTATCACAATGGTAGCAATTTTAGCGCGAACTTCGTGTAAATACAGATAATATTAAGAAAAACAGGGGAAACAGTGAGACTCCCCATAACTTTAGGGTGATTTCTATATTAAGTCACAGAATCATATTTGTGCGGTCCACCGATCGCGTTGCACTGTACTGCAGCCCACCACTGCCGCAATTTAGAAGAGGGCCACCTGGGGCGCTTTGTGTGCTCCTATGCCCTTCTCTCTTCCCGCTGTGAGTAGTAGTAGTACTTGAACCTCTGTCGTATTTATGGCTGTTACCGCCGCGGCCACACTGCCATACTACCGGGGTATCAGGAAAAGGTACCCTCCGCCACCTGAATCCCTGACGAGGGCAGAAGCCACCCACTGGAGACAGCTGCGAACAGGCACCTTCCCAAACTTAAACATGCTGAGCAAAATTTATCCCACGCGATATACAGAAGCATTCCCATTGTGCCAGCAAGAGAAACCCACGCTCTACCACACCACACTGGAAAGCCAAAGCACAGCGGCTGAAATCAGAAACCCTAAACCGGAGCCATGGGAGACACTGCTGGCCAGCTACTGCTGTGCAGGCCAGATCGGTCTGATTCAGATGACACGTAAAGCAGCAAATACCGTTGAAGCCCTGGATCAAGAACCCCCGCTGACCCCGTCGGGAAGTGTAGCACCCCGGTAAAGTGCCACCCAACCGCGCAAAAAAAACCACATACCCAGCTTTCTCACTCAAAATTCCGACCTCTCAGGCACTTAGGGAAACCACTTCAGGAAAGTGATAGTTGGCACAAAGCAAGAAGGCAACGTGGAGATGAAAACACCAGAAGAACGTTCCAAGATTCTGAATATTTATGGGCAATTCGCTGTCAAATCTTACTCCCCATGCATTTCTATGGGATAATTTCCATGGCTCAGGAACCTAGCCGCAAAACATGCAAGACTTGAACTGTGCGCAAAGCAAGTTTTCACCCCCAATATTAGCAGCGCAAAATAACTTTCAATTACGCTAAATAACTGCAAAGTAATTGATGTTGAAAGGACTGCCATGAGCGGAAAAGCTGCACATGAATAAACGTTTGTCCAGTTCAGTTTATGTTGCAGTTGGTGTCTGCAAGTACACGCCTGTTCAGCGACACTGCGAACCTCGGAGAGATTGGGCCCGTGTGAAGGCTCAGCACTTGCAGTCCTCGGTTGGTTTGCTAGTGGGTCCCCTCGCTGCTCAGCTTGACTTTTGGTGAATCGGAGCGTTCCCCCGTCAGCCGCCTGCACTCCAGCCCCTCTTGTCGGCCGCATGGGAGCGCCGCTCTGATCTGCCGCCCATATGGTTAGTGAGAAACTCTATGCTGCCGCCCTCGTGATGACGACGATGATGATGATGATGAATATGAGGATGCAGTGGTGCTTTTCCCTTTGAAACGGGTGGTCGTTACAGTGACGGCCTGGCAAAAAAATCACAACTACACAGAGGGACACTATACAGGTGTGGTCCAGGAAGAATGGCTGGCTTTGAGCCCTCAACGCCACCCCCACGTTGCCACAGACACTTCTTCCCCGATCTCTCACTGATGCTGTTAGCGACCGCCTGCTTTGCAGTGATGCATGCTGCCATCCACTGTTCAAGGCATCGCTTAGTTCGGAATACCGCCGCAGTCTGAACTTCACCCTCCGAGTCCTCGAAGCCCAGCGCTTCTGCTAGTGCTGTCTGAGACACAGTCTCCAAGAGCGTCACACTGAAGCACCAAATATTTGATTGTTTCATCGGAGTTCCCACTAGCGGGGCACAGCACACACGTCACTGTCGCATCGAGCACCTGTTGCCGCGTCAGAGTGCGCAGCGCCCCTGCTCGAGATCAGACGCTGTTATCGTAAACGCGGACCGCTTTGATGGAGTTCTTGTGCTGGCGGTAGAAAGACAGTCTCTTTATCGGTCAGTGCTAGCAGCCATGCTGCGTCTTCCGTTTCTCGGACCCTTTGTTGTACTGCCTGGGCGTATGCTTCGACTGGATGCACCCCAATGGGGTCTTGTGTGAGGCCGAACTTTTGCTTTAGGTGGTATATCCCCCGAGTCCACTGCGTGCGAAGACGGGTTGCCGTCAAGTAGTCATACTCTTCTCGCCCATCTGTCCCGGTGCATATTTAGAAGGCGGTTGTAGAAAGCCAGCTTGTTTGAGGCTTGCCGAGCAGCAAAAGTGGACCACCCTAGGTCACCTTTGACGGCGTCGTTAGCCACTCTACCGTGGCATCCCACGGGCATTCGGCCGACTTCTCACTGTCGCCTGTCAAGTACATCGCCGCCTCTCACCGACAGGCACACCACCGTGTTTGCTAATGTCAGAGCAGACACATGAACCAGTTTCCACAAGTCCCTGATCGTTACAAAGCGGTTACACCCCCATAGGCCCCTGCGTCGCAATATGCATTGGACTCTAAGAGCAGTTTTCCCTGCTGTATCTTCACGAAGGCCGAACAAGTCCACTCCGGTGCAAAAGCACAGCACAAGCTACTGATGGTGCAGTTTGCAGGACCTTCTCCTCCAATCTTAGTACCGCGCCTTCTGCCATCTTTTCGGCCAACTGAACAACTGTGGTTTTCTGTGCATTGAATCGAAGGTCGAGCTCCTTCATATCAGTTGCACATATCTCCAGCAGTCTCTGCAGGTCACGAGGAGTCTCTGCCATCAACAGCAGGTCGTCTCAATATGCCAGGCCTGGGATCCGGCGATTATCATCGGTACCGCTTGTCGTGTATCTCACACCAAAGCCCAGATCAGATTGCAGGAGGGCTCTTTCAACACCCCACACGTACAGTAGTTACAGAAGCGGTGACAGAGGGCAACCTTGACGCAGTCCTCTATTCACCCTAATCCTCCCAGTTTATATTGTGCCGAATCTGGCTCCATTACGTTGCGAAAGTATAAATGTTGTTGTACAGTGCACAGCAATTTCGAGGGGAGCCTCAGCACCGCTAGGCGTGTGAAGAGGTCAGAGTGAGGCACACTATCGTAAGTCTTTTCGGCGTCCAACGCACAGAAAACCAGGGCCCGGTCTTCCTTTCTCGCTATTTCGGCACACTGGGTGGTGACAAAGATCCAGGCGCCGGCCTGGCCTGAAAGCATTCTGTAGCTGTGTGAGGTGACGCTCAGATTCTGCCCAGCCATTCCTTCAAAGCCTGTACGAAGACCATATAGAGGACGCTTGTAACTGTTATGAATCGGTAGTCTCTGATTTTATCTTCTTTCCCTCCGTTCTTCAGAATGACGGACAGTCTGCCCTTTCCATGTTTCAGGTACTAGGTAAATTTTGTAAATGTTTTAAAGCTTTGTTTTAACTTTTGAACTTCCCGTAGAAAGAAACATTCGATTTTGAGATCTCAAGCTTCATTTTTCGCACAATCACAACTGCTTGGCGTACGAGCCACGTGCCGGCAAACCGCTTCTACCTTTTCATTCATCTCATTCAAAGCTCGTGTAAAGGTCTATCATAACAATGTATTTTAAAAATGCCCTAAACAAGTCATGTTTTCACTCGATGCAGGATAGCTTCCGTAAACAGGTCGACCGGCTTCTGATACCGGAGTACCCCAAGCAGCTCTTATCATCCGTAGCAGAATCGATACTCCAGAAATCAAAAAGACATGAACAGAACAGCCAGGCTGCCATTGAACGTAACAAAAGCGATAAATTAACAGTGATTCCTTACGTGCATCGGATAGCACACAATTTGAAAGAGCTAGTGTGAACGTTGCATTTCCTGCGCCTAAAAAGCTTGCTGAAATGTGTATGAGAGTCAAAAAACCAAAAAAACAATGCAGTCCTGCTCTGGTAAGCATGAAAACCGATTTGTAGAGTGTACTAAAGGCGTCATGTATTCGATCCCGCTGTCCTGTGGGAAAGGGTATGTAGGCCAAACGGGACGTTGCCTTAATGAAAGATCAAAAGGACATAACTATAATGTACATAAGGGGATTAGTGGCCGCCTAGGTGTCCACTGTAGAGATTGCCGAGGCTGCACTCCGATCTTTAAGCAACACAGGTCATTTCAAAACACAACGATGAAATAACCAGGGAAATAATTGAAGCTGTAGAAATAGATCGCCGAAAAGAAAACTGCGAGAGCGTACTCTCGTTGTCCCTCTCCCAAGAAGAGATTAATTTTCTGTCCCACAGATAGTTCAGCACGTGTTCGTTGATTGACTGATTGTAGGGTTTAACGCGCCGACGCAACGCAGGCGATGAGGCGCGCCGTAGTGGAGGGCTCCGGATTAATTTTGACCGCCTGGGGATGTTTAACGTGCCCCGAAATCTCGTACACACGGGCGTTTTTGCTTTTCGCCTCTATCAGAAAAGCTGCCGCCGCGGCCGGGAGCCGAACCCGCGTCCTCGTGCTCAGCAGCAGAACGCCTTAGCCACTGAGCCATCGCGGTTGGTAGCACGTGTTTGTGGCACATGGCGTTGGTGCAGTGTGGCGATTGCCTGTGTTATCACCAGCATTCATGTTATTTCTGCTTTCTTGTAGTTTTTGACAGTCAGCGTATGTGACATGCCGAAAAATAAATTTCAGTTGTTAGTCAGCGCTCGTGGTTGTCACTTTCTTCATATGTTTCGTCTGTGTTGCGCTGTTCCCCTCCTTGTGATTATGCACCAACTCGCCCAAGCCTCGACCATCGCAAGCTCCTGCTTAAACACTCCTGTACGATCTCCTTGGTCCGTGCTTCCATCGAGACGCTGTTTTTTGGCTCTACATTTTGTCCCGGGTTTTGAGCTTTGCTTCTACGATTGGTTGGTTTGTGTGGCTCTGGACGCCGTATTGGGGTTTCCCGATTCCGGTGTTCTTTTTCGGACTGCTAGCAACTGCGTTGCGCTTTGCACACTTGATACGCCGCACAATGGTTGCAATCGCTATCAACGCAGCAAGCCAGCCATTCTGAGGCGTTTTCAGGTCGTCCGCTGCGCTCAGAGTCTCTGGTGGCCCAGTTGACCTTCACGCATTCCAGGTCCACCTTCCAGCCTCCACTCCTCAAAAACGTGCAATTGGCGTCGCCAGCTGCTTGCCCACCGCTGGGATGCCCTGACTCCGTCGGCGGCCAAGTGGTCGTCCAAGCTAGTTCCAAGAAACGAATGCGTCGACGCTTACAGAGCTTTTAAGACGATAGTCTTTCTTGGGCTACTTAAACCCAGAAATTTTGGTCTGTCTGTATGTCTTTTTGTCTGTTTGCCTGTCTGTCTGTGACTCGATTCAGCCACCCGGCCAAAGTAAAACAAGGCCTGCGCAATAGTCTTACATAGTCACAGCTAAATCAGAGTCCTTCAATGCTTTACTGGTCACAAAACTTCGGCGCTCGCTTCATATAGGGACGGCGTGCGCCACTACAGGCGCCACCGCCGCACGAAGGTCATCCAGCCGCCGCGCGTGTGGCGTATTGGCCAGCTCTTGGCGTGCAAACGCTCGCTGCTTTTGGTGTATGCGCGCTGATTAAGTGTGTTTTTTTTAGGGGCGAAGCTCCTTAAGGCGTGGGTCTGTCCATCCTCGACGTATGTATGTAGCCACCTCTAATTTAGTTCTTGGATTGTTTACTAGATGGCGTGGCTACCTCTAGTTTAGTTCTTGGATTGTTTACTAGATGGCGGTACTTGTATATGATGAAAAGATGCCCTTGGATTGTTTACTAGATGGCGTGGCTACCTCTAGTTTAGTTCTTGGATTGTTTACTAGATGGCGGGGAGCGTTGTAATAAAATCCGTTCGCTGTTGGCGCGCGCTCGGAGTCGCCCGATGGATAAGGCTGCAGATGTGCGAGCCCGCGAGGCAGAAGCGCTCCGTGAAGCTGCGCGACGCCGCCGCCAAGATCCTGCCGTACGAGAGCGGGAGGCCGGAGCGTGTCGTCTGGCTGCGCGACGACGCCGCCAAGATCCCAGCGTTCGAGAACGAGAGGCCCAAGCGTCACGGCAACGGCGCGAGGACCCTGCCGTACGCGAAGCGGCACGGCTGCGGCGCGAAGAGGATCTCCAAAACGTCAGAGAACGGGAAGCGGCGAGAAAGCGCGCGTATCGGCAGGCAGACCCCGATGCAGTGAGAGCTCGTGAGGCGTCTGCAAAACGCATCAGGCGAGCTCAGCCCCAAGGTGCCGACGCGCGGTTTAAGCGAGACTTTCTAGACGTTACGTTCGGACACAGATGTAGTGGGCGAACTTTCACTGAAGAGTCACGGTTTTACCGATGATTTCCCCTCAGGAGCTTCGCCCACTCATCATCATTCACCCCGTGGATATGCTGTGAATTTTTTTTTTCGTAGTAGTTAGCGATGAATAGTCCAGTCATTGTGGTTATCACCTGCCTTCAATGGGGTTTTATTTTTCGAAGAAAGTTACCGTAGACTTCGGCCGCGAACGGCAACGGCTTCTGTGTGCTCTGGCACAAGCGCTGCGCCGTCGTGTTTACGGATTTTTAAATCTATATTGCTTCTTTTCTTAAAGCAAAGTTGTAAATACCACACATACGGTAGCTGTGTAGTTACGGACTGCTGCGGGCCTATCGATTATACAATAAAAAAACTGAAAGAAACCAAGTACGCGTCGTTCAAACTACGCTTAATGAATCCGTTGATTGCTCTGGAATGCACAGAAGGCTAAAAGAGATAGCCCAACAGTGCTGTCGTTTCGATGAATGGGTACATACTTGAGAATATCTAAAAACGCTGCAGAAACGCGATGGATCAAAACACGAAGAGATATATATTGCACCATGTGTCTTTCTGCTTCCACGCTTTGCAATCCTTGCAAAAACAGGAAGCGAAAAAAGAACAATGAAACTGGTTTTATCACAAGCAACAAAAAATTTCAATGTTACGAAGGGAGACAAAAGAGCGTGGTCCAGCACACAAAAATTTATTTTTTCGCGCTGCGATGTGCAGCACACGGAGGAAACAGAATATTGCCACGTAGCCAAGAACGACGCAAAGCTTTTCCGAACGCAGTGACCTAGGGTTCTCCTGCACTACAAAAGACAAGAATGAAACACAAACGGCGAAGAAGCAGCCCGCAGTGTGACTTGAACAGATGAACGTCGATAAAGTGAGTTGCGCGGCGTTTGCTATGCATGCATTACTCTTGGAACGTTATTAATTTCAGATCTATGGAAACAGGATCGAGAACAGTGTCAAAGAAACAAAAAATCAAGTTAGTGACAAGGTGGCACCCTTTCCATATCAAACAATATTGCCCGACGGGACGTACGACAAAAAGAGCAAACGGGCGCTTTGGTTGAAACGCCAGATAAGAAACCGGAATCGGCCACGCGCGGTTACAAAACAAACAAAACGAACCCTAAGGGATAATTCGCGGAAATATGAAATGTAAAATCACAAGGACGTCCCAAAGCTTTTTTACACGCGAGCCTGAGCGCAAGGTAATACAAGTTTGCAAACAGGTAATGAAGCACCGCTACAAACTGACTGATATGGCAAAAATCCGGCTTTAAGATAGCCTTGTACAATTCTAGGTCCACGATGCTCTCAAAAGGGTACACTGCTTTTTTCCATTCTCACACACAGTGCATTTCCACACACTGCGGCACACTTATAATCGAAGCTGAAATCTTCCGTTGCTTGCCTTGGAATGGCGCCCCTCCATTTATCACACAGCTGCCCGTCGCTCGGTCAACAGAACAAGGAAACATTTTCTGTGGTATCGTTGTACAAGGAACGACATCCCGGGACGCAACACATGTTCGGCATCGTCGTTGCACTACTTAAGTCGCATCACAAGAGTGCGATATGCACGTTACATTTTTTTCCCGCACAAAACAAACACAACTCGCCGCGGCTCCGCCGTTCGAGCCAGCGCAACGCCGCCCGAGGAGTGACCTCAGTGAGAGGGTGGCGCCACGGCGCGGCGGCCAAACGCAGCATATGAAGCTCTCCCATTGAGTTACGGAGCAGTTTCGTGACCAGTAAAGCATTGAAGGACTCTGGCTAAATCTACCCGTCTGTTTGCCCCAGTGTTCTGTGCCAGTGGGGGGAACACGTCAGATGGCGGCAGACAATCGGAAGGTGGTTTCGGTTTCGTTTGTAGGATTCGGGTGCCCTTTATAGCGATGGGCAGCACAGTTCCACTAGATAGGTTCATAGTTGTCAACATTGTTGAAAAAGAACAAGGCATTACTCAAATATAAGACAACAAATTATAAAGAAGTCATATTCGCAGTGTTCCTTTATAAAAAATCATACCTGCTTGAGTTTCCTCAAAATTAAATACTTAATGAACTGCAGAAAAAAATTCACTCCGCCATCGCCTGCTATCGCCCGCACCACTATAGCTTCTGGCGCCATTTTAACAAATCAACCGGCAACACCTACGAAAGGATCCTATGCAGGCCTCACAGGCAGCCCTGGACTCAAGCCAAGAACGCCTGCTTTCCTGATTGATGACGACAGTACTGACGATTAAAACCGAAACTTTGTGATAAACTGAATAAGAATACACATGGCGGTTAAAATCAACAGTCCGTGCCGTAAAAAGGCAGTGGTGTGCGACCAGCTGCCACACCTTGGCTCATTGTCTCTGAAGTGGGCTGCCACACCCGGATTCATAGTCGAAGCCATGGAGGAAGAAAAAGTTAGGAGACGGCATGACGTCACGCAGCTAGCCTTCGCAAGCCTACCTCCGTTGAAGCCGCTCCCTTCGCCGTTTCCCTTTTTCAAGCCGCCGGAGTCGGCCCAGCACGTGACCTCCATGGTCGGCTGGGTCGGCGGCGGCGGTCTCCGGCTCCATCGTATCTCCCGTGTTTGGTTGGCGGTAGCTTTTCCCTGTCCTTCCTGTATTCGTCTGCTCGGCGATCTCATGCCCGCGTGCGTGCGGGCGGGAGTGCTGCGTACGTGCGAAAGACCAAAGCCGTGGAAAAAAAAAAATTCCCCCGCATTTCCCCGAGGGGGAGAATGTGAAAGTGCGAATGCACGGTTGTCGGCCCGCTTGCGGCGCTTGCGCTCGGCCCCCGCAGCCCACCGCCTCGCCGCCTTCTCTTCCATCTCTTCCATCGGGTTTGTACACACAAAACACAAGTTAGCCTGAATGGGAGTTTCTTGGCTGGAATACGTCTTTTAAACTCCTCACGACAGGCGGCCTGCTCCCACGTGTGGTAGTATGATGGTGGAAAAACTGCCAGTTTACACCGGCGGCCACAAGCCGTCGTAAATAAGCGCATTTACCAGGGTTGTACCTCTTCACAAAACGCAGTATCTGGCTGTGATTACTGCGTTTGTCCTAATGGGAGTATTAAGAATTCCCACGCCTCCTCCATCTCCTTCTCCTCCCCTTCACCCCTTCCCCCTCTACGCGTCCTTACAAAATGGCTGCCAGTTGGTGTCGTGTGTCGTGTGAGCGCCAGCGTCCCCGAAAATTTATTGCCAGTGTGAACTTGCGGCCGCACGAACGAATGTGAAGTGCTTCCCAACAACCGAAGCTCGTTGCGAACATTGTGGAACCAACCTGGCCTGACGTGCGACGGACTGCAACGTCGCCTCCGTGTCACCGACCTTCGAGCCGACGGAATTCGCCAGCGAGCCGACGCGAGGCCTAAATGCAGTGATCGCTGAGACTGGCTCGTTAAAAACAACGCGGTTGTGCCTCTGCGAGGTAGTTGAAGGTAAGATTTTCACGTTTCTTATTGTACGCAACATTTTGGGAGACTTGTGCCCCTTCTAGCGTCAAATAAACTCAACGTGTTTCCCGCGCCACTGCACGGGCGATTCTCCGCCACTGGAGGTGAGCGTAGTGCGTGAAAGACGGCACCATGCCCGGAACGTCATTGGGGAGGCCGAACGGTGTGAAAGCAATGCGTATTTGCGCGGGTCACTCATTCACACTCGCAAGCAGAATGAAAACTGTCCGAACTCTGGACGGCTGTTAGGTGTTTTTGTTACGCTGTGTCTGTGGCTTACTGGCAGGCGAGGGTGAAGTTGGCCGGTCAAACGTCGCAGGCCGGCCGCTTTTCTTTAGAAGTAGGTGTGGTGCCAGCCGCGCCTGCTACGAGGAGGGTGACTGCCGCTTGCCGCCGGCGATTAATTGTTTTCACTGGAAAGGGAGAAGAAGGTCGGGGCCCCGTGGGAGCTCTCCGTACGCTAGGCGCGTGTAACTATAACCAGCAAACGCCATTCGGGGGAGCATTCTGTAGAGTCGACAGACGACTGCTTATTTAATTTTTTTATTTTTTTTAAGGGGGGCACGCGCAGGCGTCACACCGACCGAAATTTTTCCTCAACTTTCGGTGAGGGGAGAGAGGGGCAGTGCAGGTGGTAAAACCTGAAGCTCGTTCCCAGAACACTACACGCAAGGAAAAGAGGGAAAGGAAGCATTTTGAGAAGTTGGTCGCCACAAGGGTCGCGCACCCTTTTGAACAGCAGAACACTTCGTTTTGACGAACTAGTGAGCGCAGGTGTCTCGGACAGAAGTGCAATTTTGCGTAGCTTTAAACAAACATTCAGACATTACGGAAAGTTGGACACAAGAGTGACAAGTTCAGCGTCTTTACAGTGCCGTTTCTTTTTCTTTTTTTTTTTTTTCAGGTCAGATGCCCAATATGCTTATGTATTTGTTACTGCAGGTTTAAAGCGTTTTGCTATCCCTACAATGAATGTGCTGCTGTGGCTTCCAGAAGAACGTGCCAGGGGGTGCGGCAACGTCAGCGTTTGGGAGGCAGGTGCAAGCAAACAGCGCACCGACGACATGCTGACCTCATTGTTTGCAAATGGCTTAATTTTTTTTCGTTGAGGAGTGTTGTAGTAGATAAAGTTCTTACCAAGATACCTTGTATTCTCGATGTAGGTGTTTTGTTGATTCAGTGTTTTTATTGTCTTATTAACGTGTTCACACGTATATCGTATTCATGTAATTTTTATGCAATAAATTGACTGTGCAGAAAACAAACTTTTCACGTTTCGCCATTCAACATTTGTAGCGGAAAATGACTAGAAATTACGTGATCTCCAACGAAAAATAAAAATGCGGCCTGTGCCCTTATTAAGAACTCCCAAATGCAGTAATAAATTCCACTGCAGCGCAAATATATGAAGCGCACAAAAACACACACAAAAAAAAACCTCGAATGCAGGTCAGCACTGCTCCCAATGCGCCCCCTGAAAACTCCCAGTTGGAGGAAACAATACACTCCCAATGGTACCCCTGGAAACTCCCATTGTAGTGGCAGTAAAATGAAACTCCCATATGCTACTGAAAAAACTGCCGAAATAATGGGAGTAAGGCGAAACTCCCATTGGAAGGAGTTTTGAAAACTCCGAATTGGTACTGAGTTATGACACAAGCCATTTACTCCCATTCCGGCTTATTTGTGTTCTGTGTGTAGTATCACGTGTACACCACGCAGTTATCAAGCCGCTATAACGCCGCTGAGTCGCCAACGCACGCCGCTGACGACGTAGTTTGAATGCGTTAAAGATATAAGGCGCGTCACTAACACTGATATCACCGTCGCGTCCGTGGCTTGGTCGGTAGAGCGTCGCGCTGCGGCCGCAAAGTCCTCGGATCGAAACCTGGCGCCGGATGCTGTTTCTTTTTTAAATATAGAGGAGCACTGCGGACGCCGCCGCCGCCGGCGGTGGATGGTTTGGGGTCGCTTATAAAGTGCATTCGCACTTAAAAACCATCATATAGCTGGCTTCGCGACAACGGGCCGACGAGTAGTTTCGAGTAGACGAAATTGAGAGCGCGAACCCCACCGCGCGCTCTCACACAGCGGCGCGCGGCGGCGCGGTGGGGTCACGTGGTGCAGTGACGCCCTGGGCCGACTTTGATTGTACTTTTTATGCATAGGCTTCAGGTTTCTCCGGTAGCGCCGTCTCCTACCTTTTTTCTTCCTCCGAAGCGGGGAGAGGGTTTGCCCCAGTGTTGTGTGCCGGGGGGGGGGGGGACACGCCAGATGGCGGCAGACAGTCTGAAGGTGGTTTCGGTTTCGTTTGTAGGATTCGGGTGCCCTTCGTAGCGATGGGCAGCACAGTTCCACTAGATAGCTTCCACGTTCTGCTAGGAAAGCACGTGGAGTAGGGCAACGTGGTGCCATCAACGTTGAAGTAGTGCGCCTCGATTCACGCGCTTCTCCGTCGTACGGCAGCGTTGGCATCGAGACACCCGGCCTGGAGCAGTGGAACGTGGTAAATTTGAAATGATTTGAGCAAACCTTTGGCGTCTTTACCTTGGGAGGAGCGCGACGCAAAAGGAACAACATGAGAGGTGAGCGGGAAAGCGAAGGAAGGCATTTACTTGGCAAAATTTAATAAAGTTCGCCATTTGCAACGAAAGCAGCAGATACGTGGCCAATTTTTTCAGCTGTGCATTCGCCGTCCCTATTGCCTGCCCGTTGTGTCACCTCCGTGATCATCGAACAGAGCAGCACACCACGGCCTCTGCGTCTACGCGGCTCACCACTTCTTCGCCTTTCGCTGCCGGGCAGTCAGCTGCTCGCTCATACTCCTCAACGAGCTGGAGTGATTGGGCGGCTGTTGCACCCTTGCAGTTCCACCGCTGCCACGCACTGGGGGCCCCACTTCAGACACCAGGCCTTTCGCGAGCAGACCCACATTTGCGTCTCCCACTGCCACTACTTCCTTGGTAGCCCCGGCCGGTATGCGAAGCCAGGGCATTTTGTGCTGCTTCGGCTGCACAACTGTACGGCTGATTGGGGTATTCTTGTGAAATGATTTTAGAGAGATGTCTTTGTAGATAGATGGCGCCATCTAACGGCACGTTCGAACTTCCACATATATGTAGGTGTTATTCATCATCATCACCAGCCTATCTACGCCCACTGCAGGGCAAAGGCCTCTCCCATTATTCTCCAATTACCTCGGTCCTGTGCCAACTGTGACCAATTTATCCCGCAAACTTCCTGATCCCACCTGCCCATCTAACTTTCTGCCGCCCCCTGCAACGCTTGCCTTCTCTAGGGATCCACTCTGTTACCCTTAATGACCAGCGGTTATCTTGCCTTCGCATTACATGCCCTGCCCACGTCCATTTCTTTTTCTTAATTTCTACTAATATGTCTTTAACACCAGTTTGCTCCCTGACCCACTCCGCTCTCTTCTTGTCCCTAGGTGTTATTATACCCTATTTAAAAGAGTGTGGGCCGGCTGGGTCTATGCCGGCTAGTGTCGTGGTCCCGAGGTTCCGCTTCTGGTTAGCGATCTGGTTAGGAACCAGATTCAAGCCGCGCGCGTGCCGATTTCTTTATGTTTTTAATCGTATATCTTTCTGCCCAGCCGTGCAAGGGCTGTAGCCAAGACCCAAGGGTACCTGGACTGAGGCGAACCCACCCCACCGCGTGACGGCTCAACGACCACCGTTTGCTCTGATAGACGTTCATTCTCTCTCTCTCCCTCTCCCCTGTTTTACTTGAAACACGGTGCTTTTTTTTCACAGGTGATACATATATACGCCATGTTTTAGGGCGTTTTTGTTCGGCTTAGGTAATTTCCATCTTATGATTCGTACTTTTCAGTGGTTTGTCACCTCTTATTTCTGTTTTGGCTACTTTGTCTGAATATTTTTGGACGTTATAGGCTCGTTTGAATATGATATGCAAGTGTTTTTTATACAGTGTTTAAACGCAATCGGACAGTCTATGACTCGCATAAACTTGTCTATGGTCCCGCAGTAGCCGCTTCTTTCTTTTTAGGGCGCAGCCTTTTGTGGCCCGTCTCTGAGCTGAGCCGCGTCGCCGTCGTCGTTACCGAGTGAACGATGGTAAGACCGACGAGGGAAAGAAAAAGCGAAAAATGAATGAAAGCAAAGAAGGAGAGTGGCGTGAAATTAGGAGAGGAGGGCGGTTCGCCGTGGGGGCGCGAGCCCGCGCTCTCCGAAAATGGGCGGGGGGAGGGGAGGGGGCAGTCTGCTGTGCCCGCACAATGCACTCGATGGCGCAACGCTTGGGGAAAACGTGAAGGGGGCGTGCGTGGGACGATTATGAGCGTTCGCTTCTTAATTTAAGACGCAGTTCGCGGTCCCTTCCTGAGACGCACTTTGCGCCGCCGACGCAGAGGCTCATCATCGCTGCCGTCGAGAGAACCCACGAGTGATTGCTGCTTCAGCTCACTGCTGCAGCGCCCAAACGTCGCCTTAGGGAGTATCGTAATCGCCAGCAATTTTTTTGTTTGTTTTTGTTGTTGTTGGGCTTACCTGAAACACACTTCTTCTCATCGTGCGGCGTCGTATCTCTTTGTGGTGCATTTGGGCATTATAAAAAAAATTCCGGTGATTTTGTTCCTTTTAGGCGAGTTCCAGCTCTTGTTTTGTGATTTGTTTTGTACTTTTCAGCGGCTTGGTCCCTTTTATGTGGGTGTCGGTTACTTCTCTTGAATATATTTGTACGTTAGTGTGATTATATCCGTGGTTAGGTCGGCTTTGGTTCAGAATATTTTTAACTTGAATGGCCCCTGTTTGGCCGTTTTCCGGTGTCCCGTAGAGCAAAGGCAAAGGCAACTGCGTCTACGGTAAGCGTCTGTGAATTATTGTACTTTTTAATTGGGGTTGTTTTCTTGTTTTTAGGTGGGTTTCGCATGTTAATGTATCGCTTAGGATGCTTCCCACCTACTATAGGTAGGTTTCGGCTGTAAAACGTGCCCCACGCAGACGCTGCTGGATATGGTTGTGAACACGGGGGGGCCCCTTTGTGGATGCGCCAAGCTTCGTGTGCGCTCCCGCGCCGTCTACTGGTTCGCTTGGAACACTCCTCCCATTCTTTTGAGCAACTTCTAAAAGCTGTTCGGGTTCAGCAGCTCATATTGCACAATGCACAGGAAATGAAAATGTGTTCGGATTTACGCATGTTCAGGGAGCGAGCCACGCGCGATTAGATGGGGTTTACGTTTCTTGCGATCTAGCTTCTACATTGCACAAAATATTGCGTTGGCGCCGTCTCTCTCAGTGATTACTGTTTCATTTCTTTTCCCATGGGAGAAAAGATAGATTGATTGTAGGGTTTAACGCGCCGACCAAGCGCCGGCGATGAGGCGCACCGTAGTTCAGGGCTCCGAATTAATTTTGATCCCTTGGGGATCAAAAGGGGGAGATAACGTGCGCCAAAATCTCGTACACACGGGCGTTTTTGCTTTTCACCCTTATCAGAGAAGTTGCCACCGGGGAGAAAAGATAGAAGGGCATAATAAGTTTACATAGGAGTTGTGTAAGTTAAACGCAAAGCTGTTGGAGGGCCAGAGTTTCAGAGAATCCGTAAAAGAAGCTTTTTGCAAACACACAGAAGCAGAAACTATAAATTGGGCGGGAAATTGGGAGTTGTTTAAGCCCACTGTAAGCTTAACGCCATAGAGAAAAGGAATGTACTCAGAGGGAAAGAGAACCAAATATTAGAGGGAGATGCTCAGGATAGAATGCGAAGCCCCTGACACTTTCCGGGATGACAAAAGGACAATAGAGGACAAGCTAGAAGCAATAGATAAAAGCTTCCTGAAATCCAGGAATTCGTTACATCTAGGTTTAACTGCTCTGCTAGAAACTCGGTTTTTACAGGTGCGAGTTGTAGACCTAGCTGAGCCAGAGTGAGCTCCAGGCTATTAGCCGCGGCCTGTAGCTCAACAACCTGGTCAAGGCGCATAGCTGCTTAACCGAGAGTTACCCGATATACCCGTGCTCCCCAAAAAAGGAAGCAAGAAAACCAGCCATCTCCACCAACGTGAAACCTGGGGAAGGGCAAAGCATGCGGTGTAAAAGTGTATTCTTAGCGCCCTGCCGTTTTTTCCCAAGGAGATGAAACCGTTGGGGGTAGAGGTATACAGCTTTGTTGTACAAGTGTGGTGTCTTTGGAGCACGAAGCGTTTTAGCGCGAGGCATTGGAAAGCGAGTGTTTTGTTTGGCGCTCTTTGCCCCAGCTGGCCTTGCGCCAAAAAAACTCTAACCATCATCATCATGGAAAACGAGTGTCCCGGCTGTTGGGTTCTTTGAGTACTCGTTTTTGCCCATGGAGAGGAAACTTCCTCGCGCGAGGCGTTGTAAAACGAGTGTCCCGGTGTATTCTTTTCGTACGCGCTACGTTCTAGCGCGAGGCGTTAGAAAATAAGTGTACCAGTGTTTTAGTACCGTGTCTACGTGCAACGACGACGACGACAGGAGGCGCCCACAGCCCGAGGGCCTCCGCCTTGCCGTGGCCGGAATCGAACCTGCGTCCCTCGTGTTATGAATTGGGGAAATTGGTAATTGTAGTAACTGTGTGGGTTTTTTCCATGGGGAGTGAGCGGCATCTCCATTAGTGTTTGAAAACGTGTCTTGGTGACGCACACCAGTGCGTTATCTCGCAGTCACTCTGCAGATAGCCGCGAGTGCTGGGAATCCGAGCTTTGTCTTCGCTCACACGCGCAACAGTTTGCAGCCTTTTTCTTGTAGCAAATGAAAGCCTTTCATTGTTCGCGAGTTCAAGTTCAGAAAATACATCGAGTGTTTGCGGTGTTCATTTCGTCTCCAGTTTGGGACGTTCCAGTAGAACTAATCTTTTCCGGTGAGTTTAGGAGGGTGGGGTTGGGCTGTGCCACGTTTATATGTCAGCTTCTCAACCGTTCTTTCTATTCGCGGAATACGAATGACCCTTTTCTGCGAACCGTTTTACAAGTGCACTGCCAAAGGCGTTGCCAACATTTATGGTCTCGTCTGCTAATGAAGGCTGTAGTAAAAGTGAAATCTAAGGTTTGCCGAAAGCTCGTCTGGTCGGGTAAAAGGTTCATAGTAAAAAAC
Source organism: Haemaphysalis longicornis (assembly GCF_048455015.1). Classification (NCBI taxonomy): domain Eukaryota; kingdom Metazoa; phylum Arthropoda; class Arachnida; order Ixodida; family Ixodidae; genus Haemaphysalis; species Haemaphysalis longicornis. Next base: position 20,421,727 of record NW_027526245.1, read on the forward strand.
TTGTGGTCACCTACCGCAAGTTTTTAAAAGCGTAAAAAAGAGACGTTTCGCTTCCGTACGGAAGACGAAGCGCCGCTTTTTTACGCTTTAACGGAAGCCGAAACGTCTCTTCTTACGCTTTTAATAAACCTTTGGTCCGTGACCGCAAGTTTTTAATTATAAAAGCTGTAGTAGCCCTAAAGGCTATATGAAGGAGGTTGTAGACTCTCAGGTTTTTAGCAGTACAGTTTTTATTGGAGTACCTAGACACTGTGTCATGGAAGACACCTACTAGAGACTTCAAGGATGCATTTGTTTCATGTTCCACATTACCGATCAGCGTATAGATCTGTTCTTGGCCTGGACGTGTTTTCTCGTGTTAAAAAGCTGGCCGTCCCAGCATCTGTGAAAACCTTTTTCTTTAAGCTGCACACCGGTGCACTTCCCGTTAAGGCGTGGATGCAGGAGAAAGGCTTGTTTGTCGCTGGTCCTACAACTTGCACTTTGTGAGACAAACCAGAAACTGTTGCGCACATTTTCGCGGAGTGCTGGGACGCCATCTTTTTCTGAGATGCGTTACAAGGGTCCTTAAAAATAGACCTGCCCGTTTCACCCCAAGGCATACGATTTCTTTGCGTACCTCGTCACAACAGGGGGCCATATGACCTCCTCATGGCTATAGGCTTGCATGCCATTTTCACGTCGAGGATGGCGGTGCGCCACGCTGACCCTCACGCCCTCACTGTGAGCAAATACTTTGCACAAAGTATTAGTTTGCTCTATGAAGTGCACAATTTGGAATGGCTACCTGTAATAGAACTGTGTGCGTTTGATATTTCTTTTACGTTTTTCCGTCGCTCCGAAGTTCGGCCGACGGTTTCTAATCTATCCGCGACGTGTTCTGCGTGCGAAAAAGAGCCAATAACACACTGGATGAAGCTGACACTAACGCGTCAGACTTGAAGACAGCGAAGCTTTACGCTACCTTTACGACTATCACAAAGGTTAAGTCCACGAGTGCAGCCAATTTGCTCCTTCTTCGCATCCGCAACGACCTTTGCTCCATTATTGTTGCTGTAAGTGTGAGCTCCTGTCATTTTTTTGTGGAAGTGGTAATCATTGGGCATCCCTTGGAGGGTCGCAAGCTACGGCGTGTCTTTCTCGTTCCGAGCAAGTGTTGCCACAATTGTGCGAAGGCTGCAGTCTCTCCCGCCCCGACGAAGTGTTGCCACGATTACGGAGAATGCTGGAGTTTTCTTTTTTTCTTTTTGGCCAATCTTGGCCAATCTCACTAAATGGGTATGCTTGTCTTGAAAAGCGTGCGCCAGAGCCGCCGGGTGGTGGCCGCGAGGCAAGCACACACGAGGGCTCGGCATTTTTATGATGATTTTGATGGCGCAAGGCCGACTGAGGGCAAAGAGCGCCAAAGGATGGTTACTTAATTTGAGTGAAATGAATGTGAAAGTCAACCATTTCAGTAAAAATCAACAAAGCAAAATCAAGGTAATGAAGATGATTGGTGTACAGCCTAGGCATTTCCTCTGTTTTATTTTTTTCAACTGCGGGAAGTCGCCGCATTCTCGACCAATCTCCCTCAGTGGGTATGCTTGGCCCGACAAACGTACGCAGGGGACGCTGGGCGGTCGTCGCGAGGCACGCGCGAACGAGCGGCAGGCATTTTCTTGGTTTTGTTAACTGCCGGGCGGTCGCCGCCAGGCCCGCGCTCCCGTGAGCGTGCTCGGCAATTTATTCCTTTTTTTAGCTGCGAACTAGAAAAATTACGATTTTCTAAACAGCTTCGCTGTTAAAAAAATTGGCTGTGGCTTAACTCAGTTATCGCTGGGTGTGCGTAGCGAGGAATAGGGTTAATGTTATTGTTTAGCTTAGACGCTTCTCGAGGCGTGCGGATCGTTCTTCCTCCGTCTCCTCAGCTCGCCGACTCCTCTTGGTTTCGTTCCGACGACGCAGCCTGGCTTCTTCCAGTCTCTCCGACTCACTTTCCATATCAGATGACGAATCCCACCGAGCCGCCCCTCCTATACATACGATGCAACGCGGTTGCAACGCGATTTCACCTGCTCCTCCTCCGACGCCATGCCAGATGGCGCGGCGAGCGGCGCTTCCATCTGCTGCGGTTGCTAGGCAACCGCTCAGCTCGCGATGCGGCCACCGGCCACAGCGAAGCGGCGATAATACGGCCATTGTATCTCTCGCTACGAAAGCTTCAGTGGTTTACGGGTAGCATCGCGCGTTTAGAATCGAACGGCCTGGGTTCTAGGAGCCACAACGCTAAATTTTGCCCCCAAGATTCATGATTATTCTTAGGGTAAAATGGAGTCTTAGCCATATTCTACGCGTTCTTCTAGTGAATAATGATGGTTTGGCATATTTTAGTCCGGCTTAGGAGCGGCTCGCAGCATATCAACATGTTTAATAAGCTTTGTGCATGCCACTGGAAGTGCGGGGTTTGCACCTATCTAGAGCCAAAATACAGCGACTGATCCTGCTGCGTGTTCTTCCGCTCCATTGGAATGACACACACCGGTAGAGAGAGATCGGCCCAGCCGAGCCGCTAAAGTTCCTTTCTAGCTTTCTAGCTCTACCAGCCAACGGTTCTTTCGTAGCGTGCGGGACACCAAACTCACAACGCGTCGGAGGCGGAGGCGGGGGATGGAAGGGTGAGGACGGTTTCACTCCCGGAGCACACTAGAGATGGTGCTGCGAATTTACCCAGCGTCCCCCGCGTGGTAGTGCTGCTCGCCGACGGCGGCGGCGGCAGTACGGCTTTGTCGTCTGCTTTAGCGACGGTTGTTCTGGACCTGTTTTGGTGCAGCTTTGCGTCCATAGTGCGGTGCCTTCGTACGGTTTGATTAACTTGTTCGACAGCACGTCCAGGGTAGCCCGCACCCGCGGAATTAAGTGGTGGTACGGCAAACATAAGAAATGATTGGTTTTCAGGGCGGGAAAACAAAATGTACAAACCGCATGCAGACATCTGGCCGCTAGAGAAACGCTACCTGTTGCGCACTGCTTGCCACGAATGGGGCTCCGTTTTCTAAATTGGTGAGTATCAATTTGGTTGTGTTTTAAGAGGTATTACAAAAGGCGAAAGTAGCAACTGGTTTTGATAAATAACGATGATAAACGTTCCCTCAGATTTCTCGCAATTATCAAACTTACTAAACTAACTAGTTTAAATCGGTATAAAGGTGAATCACTAAGCTCACATGTCGAATTGTTTCGGTGCCTGCGCTTGTGTCGCGCGGTGAAGTAGCCCAAGCTAGCACATCATGCAGGGTGGCTAGGTTCCGCTGCATCACCCTTCGAAAGACGCTCTCCTCCGTTTTCTTTCTACCTACTCACGGCCGGGCTACAGCGGCGGAGTCCGCCGCTCTAGCCAGTCTGCTGCTTCGGGACGCCGCCCCCGCGAATTCCAGGTAACGGCTGGCAGAGTATGTAGTTCCACTCTTTGTAGAGCCACGTGTGTGAATTCAAGTGACGTCGCATGGGCAATTTTTGTGGGTGTCGTTTACAGCTTTGCTTTCCAACCACCTTTATAGCGTGGATCGGAGCCAAATTATTTGCTTCCTCCGCTCAGCTGTTACCTCTCATTTTAGCGTGTCGCACGCGGGATGAGCCGCACCAAGCTGTGACCAATGTCTCCGAAGTGGGTATGCGTCAAATGCGTGCCCCTGCCACGAGACATTCAGTCAAAATTCCCCGAGCGCACGTCGGAGCCCTTGATTCTGCCGGCCAATTCGAGAGGCTCAGTTCTCGGATCCAATGCTGGTGAGCACTGCCGCCGTAAGCGACGGCGCTAAGCGCATTCGCGTGCGCTTTTAGTGCTGCGGCCGAGTCCTGGGTGCTCTGTGCCCGAAGAAATGTAATAACGCCGCTTCACGGTGTCGCCGTTCGGTAATCTATTCAACTGTAGCGGCAGCAGGACATGGCCTAAAGGTGGCGTAGGTATTTGCCTACCCACTTAAACTACATCCGTGATTTCCTGGCGCTAACTTATCTGATCGTAGAAGTCACGTGACTGTCGGCGACGCTAAGCACTCTTTATTTCTTTTATTGAAGTCGGTTTTCGGATGGTCGGATCGTCGTTTTTGCCGCACTAAAATCAGGCCTATGAGTTTTATTCTGAGGGAATATGAGTGCTCATTGTAGCTACATAAACCTGTGTTAGGGAGTTTCGATTTTGGTATGCTGTATGGCGGCTTTAAAATATAGTAATTTAATAGATTAATGTCCCATTTCGTTGGTAATTCGATGATTAATCGGTAAGAACGCATCTATCTTTTTTTCGGGGTGCATGCCACGCATCGTGACGGACTAGAAACAGTCAAGTTTCACAGCGAAACGATTTATGTTTAAGCTAGGCTCCCGAGCAGTTTTGGCCTACTATCTCAAAACTTCAGGTTCCGCATTTGATGCAAAATAGTTTGGTTCCGCTTACATGTCACTTATAACTGATCTACACACAATACGGGCTGTTCAAAAGCAAGCTTTATGGTTTTCTTGAGATTGGGCACTGGGAGGCACGCGAAGACCACCTGTGCAAATAAGCTATGTTGCCAGGGGAACACAAAATGAGAGGATGACTATCGCTATCAGCAGCCCAATGAACTAAAATTGAATAATAACTTTTTTTAGTGCAGTAAGTGGGTGCGTGTGTACTGCAAAGGTACGGGCAGTCGATCGTTCTTCTACACAGTATCAGTAGGAAGAATTCTTCTCGCGTGTCTGTGCCCCGAGATATTTGACTCCGAATTTCGGTTCTCGTTTGCATGATCACCATGCGAACGACAATCAAAATTTACAGTTGGATGTCTCGGAGCACAGACACGCGAGAAGAATTCTTCCAATTCATACTGCGTAGAAGCACGACTGCTCGTATCTTTGCAGTACAAACATACCCACTTAGTGCACTCAAATAAAGTTAGTTTGGCTGCTGGCCGCGATAATTATCATTTACCTTTGTGTCCCCCTCGCTACATAACTTTTTTGCACAGGTGGTCTTCACGTAAGTCGGGGACTTAATTTTGCAGACCACGGGAGCGCGTGGCAAAAGCCACCGATGCGCGCTCTGGAGGCCCGGCGCCTGTTGTCGAGACCGGCGCGGCGCGCATGCGCGTCCTGTTTTACTCGCAGGCCGGCCAATTTTCTCGCTTCCTGCTGCGTTGCTGCAATGGTCACTCAAGCCCCGCATAGCGACGCCTTTGTAGCATTCCTTTCTTCCCGATGGTACCTTTGGTGCCTAACGTGACGATTGCGAGGGCTTTGGCGCGAGTGTTCGATCCTCGCGTCCTGATAAACACTTGCGCGTAATGTTTTATTTGTTTGTTTTGTGCTTTATCGTTGATATACGATGAGGCTAGCGGCTTGCGAACGGCGTCCCCGAATGAAGCGCGTACGAAGCACAGTCTCACGGTACCGCGCTACCGACGACAAAATGCCAGCTATATGAATAGCCAACCTTTATTCACCTTGTTATTTTGTAATTTGACCACTGAACATATATTTCAGCTCGCTCTCCGCTGCCCATAATGTAGGCGATTTGAAAGTTTGATAAAAGAAATTATTTAGGTGTTTTTGCTGCCTACATTACTGAATAAAATTGAGATAAATGCGTACCCATATAAATTTTCTGTTTGTTCTGCGCGTCTGCATTATTCAAAACGGCCTCTCGGGTTCCAATCGAAGAACGCCATAACATTATTCGCTACTTTTCGCCGTAATATTATTCTCTACTTAGGGTCTTTCGAATGTTTTTGTCACTAATGAACGGGTGTTCAACCACTGAAAAACAATCAGCTTGTCCTCCTGTTTCGTTGGTGACCTTGTACTTCCGCTCCGCTGGGCATCTGCAAGGTGGTCCTTTTCTGATGGCAGCAAAAAGCGAAAATGCTCAAGTGTATTCGGGATTTCGGCGTATGTTACACATCCTCAGGTAATCAAAATTAATCCGGAGTTTTCAACTACGGCGCGCCTAATCACCTGTGCACCGGCGCGTTAAAACCTCATAATCAATCAATGCAAGCCGACCTTGAAGAATTTCTCCGGCTTTGGAGCAATTCATCCCCGTAGGCATGAATTCCTCGGCTAACGGCATCTCTTGGCCTATTTGTGAGCCGGCAAATGTCCCTTTGAAAAACGGCTTCTCAAAAGTAGCGAATAATTTTACGGCATTCACTGGGGACCCGAGGTGCCATTTTTACGAATGCGACGGGCAGAGCGAACAGGCAATTTATGTTAATACGTATTTCTATCATTTTTAAGTAATGAAGGAGGCAGCAAAAACACAAATAATTTCTTTTATCAACCTTTCAAATCGCCTACTTTATGGGCAGCGGAGAGCGAGCTGAAATATATGTTCAGTGGCCAAATTACAAAATAAACAAGGTGAATAAAGGTTCGCTATTCATATAGCTGGAATTTGGTCGTCGGTAGCGCGGCACCGTGAGACTGTGCTTCGTATGCGCTTCATTCAGAGACGCCGTTCGCAAGCCGCTAGTCTCACCGTATATGAACGATAAAGCACAAAACAAACAAATAAAATATTACGCGCAAGGCTAAGGCGTTGCGCTGCTGAGCACGAGGTTGCGGGTTCGATTCCCGGCCGCGGCGGCCGCTTTTCTGATGGAGGCGAAAAGCAAAAACGCCCGTGTGTACGAGATTTCAGCGCACGTTAAAGATCCCCAGGTGGTCAAAATTAATCCGGAGCCCTCCACTACGGCGCGCCTCATCGCCTGCGTTGCGTCGGCGCGTTAAATCCCACAATCAATCAAATCAATTACGCGCAAGTGTTTATCAGGACGCGAGGAGCACTTGCGCCAAAGCCCTCGCAATCGTCACGTTAAGCCCCAAATGTGCCGCCGGGAAGAAAGGAGTGCTACAAAGGCGTCGCTATGCGGGGCTTGAGTGACCATTGCAGCACCACAGCAGGAAGCGAGAAAATTGGCGGGCCTGCGAGTAAAGCATAACGCGCATGCGCGCCGCGCCGGTCTCGACAACAGGCGCCGGGCCTCCAGAGCACGCATCGGTGGCTTTTGCCACGCGCTCGCGTGGTCTGCAAAATTAAGTCCCCGACTGTACCTCCCAGTGCCTAAATTTAAGAAAAGCATAAAGCTAACTTTTAAGCACCTGGTTGATATCCAAGAACCGTACTTATGTCTCATTGCTGCGATATGCATTTTGTGCAGATTAGTTAACAATAGGCACCATTTATCATCTGTAGAACCAAAATCAAAGCGTGTACGTTTATGCGCGTGCTTTTTTAAATTACAGTCATTTAGAGTTCCCATTTTGTGCTTTGCTGCTATAACAGTTTCTTACTAAGTAATGTAGAGTATGGCGATCAAAAGGTGAAACAAAATCTTTTTTTGAGAGTTTCCCGCCGGAATTGTCCGATCTTGATGCCGAACATAATGGAATATTCGAGACCAGAATATATCAAACCCTGATAAACAAAGATTCCGGGAGAAGGTGAACTGCGCCAGCCGAATTCGCTCTAATGTATTGTGCTAATTACTACTGTTGTGGGTAACAAAGTTTCGATTCGCAATATGTACCAGTGGTAACTTAAAATTGAGTACCAACCTCATTTGATCGTAACGTTTTCAGGGTTTCTGTTCACAAAAATTAAACGCCGCTTCAAGTTATATATTCTTAGGAATTACAGTAATACCTCGTTAACTCGTAGCCGCAAAATCCGCTAATTTCTAGACACATCGAGTTTCGAGTTAAGCGAAATGCCGAAAAAGTGTAGCCAAGGGCTACACTGCGCAGGGCTCCACTGCACAGAGCAGCTTTTATTTCCCGTGATCACTCGCATAGAAGTGGCACCAACCATGGGCGAAGTTCGTTGACGCACAGTTTCCTGGCACGTTAGGTAGCAAACCGCCACGGCGACGGGCATTTCGAATTTGCCGCTCATGGCCGCGCTCGGCGCCTAGTGGGAGCTAGGAGTTCGCATGGAGACCTCATCAGCTGCCTGTAGGGGACATTGCCTTGTGTCCTCTCTACCAACATTTCGATATACCCGTGGTCCCCAGAAAAAACGAAGCAAGGAAGCTGGGCCATCTCCACTGACGCGAAACCTCGGGAGGGGGGACGCATGAACTGTATGAGTGTATTCTTGGTGCCTTGACGTTTTTTGCCACGGATATGAAACCGTTTGGGTTGAGGTATACAGCTTTACTTTAACAGTCTCTTGTCTTTGAAGCACGAAGCGTTCTAGCACGACGGGTTGAAAAACGAGTGTCCCAGTGTCTTAGTACCGTGAATACTTGAGACATTGGGGCTCGAGCTGTTGTCATTTCGTACATAGCGCCTATGGTAGGTAAATGCGCAGCGAAAAAAACGATCAACTTAACCAATATTTGTAGGAATTCTAGTTCGAGTTAACAAAGGCTTTCTGGAAATGACAGCGGCGTCGGTGCTGTGCTGCTTCGTCAAACTGGCGTCAAACATGCAGTGTTGTGCCTATACAGCGTGTAACGCATGCGTGTGGCATTTTTGTACATTTATCACGCTAATCATTTGCCTGTTTTTGTTTTCAGCGGTCACTTCAGTAAAGATCCCGGATTGCACATGGATCGTGACCGGTTGTTCACCTACGCCACAAAAAGTGCAGCTACCATGGCCCTCGACCTTGCCGAGCTACAAGATTCCAAGAGCTGCTTTTCCGAGTCCCAGGTGACCTCGCCGCAACTCTGCACGGTCACAGAAAAGCGACCGTGCCGCATTTTTGAGCGTCTTCACGTGTGGAACGAATTCCTCTGCCACCTCCGGTTGGAGCTGAGGGAACAGTCTCCCCGGGAGCTGTGGCTCGTTGCCTTGGACTACCTGGGCTGGGATGCTCACACTGAGCAGCAAAGACACCAGGCTGCCAACCTTGTCTACTGGCTCCTCAAAAACCATCGCTGCGTCGTCGGCTTGCAACTCAAGTCCTGGTTTGACTTCCGGGAATACGAACACCTGCTCGTTGGCGCACTTTGCTCTTCGTCGGGACTCAAAAGCATGAAACTTCGTTCCTCGCATTTCGAATCTCGTCTACTGCTTCGAGAAATCGCGCCGGCAATCCCCTACTTAACGGCCCTAGAGGAACTGGAGTGCGGGGTGATGGAACAGCTGCATGGCATCATTGGCCCGCTGTGCTCGCTCGTGGCGAGCTCGTCTTCTCTCAGGTCGCTCTGTTTGCGTGACTGCAAGTTCAACGCACTTGACTCAAAGCTCTTCAGTGATGCGTTGTCAACAAGCAGTGTCAATGCGCTCTTCATAAATTCCAGCTGCCTCATGCCCGCCACGGGAGACTACAACGTGGGCTTTGCATACTACCTGGAAAACAGCAGTACCTTGACCACCCTCGTAGTTGTGTCCTCGGCATACGGACGGTTCCGAGAACTCAAATCGGTCGTTGGCGCTTTGGGAAACAATCGAACACTCTTGAACGTTTGTTTAGAGTCGTTCATTGTTGATTACGAAGCCGCAAAGTCGATCGAAAAATTTCTGGTCAATAACTCGGTCATTCGGAGCTTCAGCGTAAAGCATTGCCAGTGGTACGAGGAAGGCTACGGCCTCTGGGGAGCCCGGTACGACACGGACGACTTTGGGGTGCTTTCAGAGCGCATACGGCCCTGGCTGTCTATACTCCGAAACAACCGTTCGCTTGAGGAGCTGAGACTGGAGCTGTCCGCCTTTTCTCCTGCCGAGTGCTTGGAATTTTTCAAAGAGTTGGGCGAGAGCCCCAACCTGAAGAAAGTCACTATAGAAGATCTCTACCTGTATTTTTCCCGAAGAGGCCGCCGTGTGTGCAACGACGCCTCGGGAGAAGAAAGAGAGGCTTCTTGCAGTGACAGGCCGGACGTCGTGCTGCTAGGTTGCAAGCAACTCTGCAAGATTCGGGTTTCGTTCCACAACGCGAGCGATATGCTGTGGTTTACTCTGGCCCTAAAAGCACTCCCCTTATGCCAGCACGTCACAATTGTGGAAATCGATTTCAATCACAGGAGTATAGACGAACGAGTAGCTTCTGTTGCGGCGGAATACATCGAAAAAACCAAAGTTTTGAAATGTCTCACGCTTAGTTTCGTCATGCCAATGGGCGCGTCGAGATATAGCGGTTCAGAGTGCAGGATGTCGCTCCTAACTGGACTCTCTCGCAATGCCAGTGTTACAAGGTTCACGTTGAAAACGCTGGTTCTCGGCAAAGAGGAATCCCTTTTGCTAGCGAATACGGTGAGATCCAGCAGAACGATATGCAATCTTCGCGTAGTCGCAACGACCGAAAGTATTGACGCATTCATAAATCATTTGTCGCCGGAGTTTACCGAAAATTTCACCCTCGTTTCTATTGAATTCGATGTCGGCATGGCGGCATTGACGCATCAGTGCTTTGCTGTTAAAGAAGTCGTTCGACGCAATGCAAGTCTCGTAACGCACGCCGCGCACTTCATCACGGGAAACAGCAGCAGGCGTTGCGTAAATGCCCTGGAACTGGTCGCGGACAGCCCTGCCCTGATAGACAAGGTTTGCGATCTGGCGCGCGTACCCGAAGAGGAAGCCGTCCTGAAAGTGCGAGACGGCCTGCGGAAGCTTCAGGGACTCGACGACTTCATGCGGGCCACGAGAGTAGTGAGCAGGAGAGTGTCCTGCGAAAGGCTCAGCCAGGGGGACCTGCGGCTGGACGACCTGGACGACTACTCTTGGTTCCACGTGAGGAGCTTCCTGAGAGCGGATTACGTCCTACCCAGCGTACGCCCTGGGGAGAAGTGTCGAAATGTCGGAATGTTTTGATGCACGTGAAACGCCACTATGTTATGTTATCCTGCAGATCTGAATGAACTGAGCATCGCGAACAAATCTTAAATAGCCATTGTCAAGGAATTTAAATATGTAACCAACTCACTTCGAAAGCTTTCAGATAGATAAATGGAGGAAATTGAAGTGTTCGTGCTGAAATTTCGTGACTTAGTATGCTCTTCCAGCTTGCTTGTTTCGTCGGTGAAACTTGTTCAAGAGTTATAGAAATCGATGTTATTTGAAGGGAAACATCCATTTTTTCAATCGTGCGTTCTAAAGGCTTTTGAGTCATGGCAACTGTATTGAGTCAAACGACCTTTCATTCCCAAGTAATGCTTTCCTGAAGTGGCAGATAACACAATTATAGTTTTTCTCTACAAAGGTATTTTTGTTTGTTATTGGATTATTAGACGTTCAGATTCAGATTATTATGGTTTCTGATGTTGCTTCATAGTTCAAAGCACATGTCCTGCCACAGGCAATTGCAAGTTCAGCGTCCTCCGTGGCTGTGGAAGGCACCATGTGCATTCGTGTGCCTTAGTGGTGCCAGGGCACCTACCGGTAAAATAGGTACAAGCGACTCCCCAGCCTGGCGCTCGGCCCTTGTATGGGACTACAATGGTTGGGAAGTTGCCCCACTTGTACGGAAAATTTTGCAGCTGACCTCCACGGCCGCAAAAATGCAACTTTCTTTTTGGCGAACTGTAACGCAGACTGCAGTCTTCTCAGTCACGGCGCGTGATCAGCAAACGCACGGCTTAGCGCGCTACTCTGGCGTTATCTCGCAGCGCGTCGCCGCCGCCGAGGATGAAACCTCCCCCGCAAATGACACGCGGTTCGCATGACCCAAGTGCCCGCCTCACAGTTTCGCCAAGCGTCGCCGCCGAGGACCGTCACGTGCGGGCTCAGCATTGTACTGTCCAAGGAGGTTATATAAAGATTGCTGGAGTGGAGGCCTCCTATGCGCGCCACTGCTAAGGGGTGAAGCCAGTCCGAGCGGGCGGCGGCCATCTTGGCATAGGCAGAAACGTACATAGCCAAGGCGCACACATTCGCGATGAAGCCTCCCTGGCCTCTGTTATTTTTGTAATTCGTAAAAATAAAAGAAAGCATACACATATCATGAAACAGCTTTATTCCAGCTACTACGATGCTGATTAAACAAGGTACGGGTAGTAGCAGGAAAACTTCATTTTGTAATTACACCACCTTAATGACCCCTCAACTTGAGGTTTCAACAGAGTGCCTACTGATTTTTGAAAAGTATAAGCTTAGTTAGCACATTCCTTACTTTTTCTGCCGACATTTTTCGATTCTTTTCCTTGATCATGTGGTGAATTCGAATTTTTATGTACAATTCCACCACATCTTTACACAATTTGTAAATGTGGTTGTCCAAGGCATCACCATCAAGGATGTGTTGATTAAGACTTGAGAACCACTGCTTGTCCGGCAGAAGACCAAGAATTTCCAGAACTAGGTGCCTTGATCTTGAGTGAACAGCCCCCAGTGTTGTGCATTCTGCCTGTAACCGACGCAGACCTTTCTCTGCAGCTGTACAAATCGACACAACGTCATCCGATGGTGAAGTAAGCCCACCTCTATTCTTATGCCTCACCAAAGCAGGCTGTTGTTCGGTTTGAAGGGCCATTACGCACTCTTCACACATGCTTGAGGCACCAAGACTTCTAGCAACAAAGCCAGCAATGTATGGCACCACAGATTGGCTAAATGAAGACAAACTCTCAGGGATGTCCAATCGGTGAGTGTAATCATGGTCTTCGGGCTGCATGATTGAACGCCTTGCCACAGTTGTGTCTGTGTTTTCCGTGCTGAGAACGGTAGCAGACTTGCTGAGGATGGACACAAGGTCTGGTGAACAGTTGCCTGCACTTGATGACGACACTTCTGTGTGCACTAAGAGGCGCTTATACGCAGCAGTGAACTGCGCTGCTGTAGGGTTATTGTTGAAACCACCTCGACCTCGAACACCGCCAAAAAAGGTTTCAGCATGGTCTTGGCTCATTTTATGAGTTAAAATATACGTCATAGAGCCATGGACTACCAAGTGGTCAAAAATATGCTCAATGCTTTGCATGCAAACAATGAATCCAAGGAATCCTGTCTTTTTTGGAGACTCTAGAACAGGCCGACCAGCTGGATCCTTCAGAGCCGTGATGTACCTTCGAGCTTCATCGAAGTGAGACTTCCAGCAATTTTCATTTTGCTTGCGCAGTGGGGCCTTGAACGACTTAGCTAAGGGGTTCCTAGAGTTTAGGATGTCGAAGAGGTGGTCGAAAACTCTGATGAACCTCGCAGTCGCACTAGCACCCCTGAATTGGGGCAGTTTCAGTTCGTGCTCACAAAACACCAAGGCATCAGCAACTGATGCGCTGAGTGCTTGGACGGCAAGTCGCACTTTCATTTTCTGCCTCTCCCATTGGACATGGGCACTCGTCAACTTGTTTCCCAGTCGCAATCCCTCTTCACGCTGAAGGGCGTCTAGTGCCTTTACATATGCCCATTTCACAAATTTCCCATCCTCATCAACCAAGTGACTTACAGTTGCCAGCGAGTTGCGTATTAGCTTTATCATGTGACATGCGTCTAATACAATGTAGACGAGCTTGCACGGATCACTAGGGTTCTTGAAGCTTGTCACGAAGTTCTCACTGCCGAGTTGGAGATCTGCACCAAGACACTTTGCCATGCTGAAATTAGACGCTGCACCATCAAAAGTGAGCGAAACAACTTCCATGCCAGCCTGGCAATGCATTGCCTCGTCAGTTCAGCCCTTTCTGAACCTGTGAGCGAATCAATTAGGAAGTAGCCTACAGGCAACTTCAGTCTCATATTCAAACCGACAAGCATATATACACATGCATTCCTTGCCTCCGGAATGTTGTCATCTTGCATGCCTGTGCCTAAATCGACATAACCAACGACCTTGTTTCCAACAAGCTCGATTTGCTTTCTGATAGCCATGTCATCAACTATTAGGGCACAATGGAGATTGCCAACACTTTTGACAAGCTTCTCGAGAAAGGAGAAGGACTCAACGGTGAACCCTGGCTCCCCATTCACCGACCGGTACCACTCTCGAAGCGTACGAGTTGCTGGCAGAGCTCCATTGAATTTCGATCTAACATATTCGTAAGCAGCCGGTGAATAGAAATGCAGTGTTAGCGCAAATGCACGCAGCTCTGGGGGGTATTTGCCTTTTTGTTGTTCTTGTGCCCTAGATAGTAGCTGCTGAATCTCAGGAGAAAAAGTAGCTTCCAAAACTTCTACCCCCTCCTCGGACAGGAGCTTTTTCTCCTTGAGTTTTTTCATTATTTCTTCGGCCACCTCGTTTCTTCGGCTGAGCCTTCGCTTGTTTTGCTGCAAAATTTTAACTTTCTTCTGAAGGTGAGTCACTTTTTGAGTCGATGCGTGGAGCAATTTCTTGTAGTGCTCTTTAGTTGGTGAAGCCGTGGCACCATCTTCCCCTTCTTGTTCAGCACACACAACTTCAATGCATCCAGTGGCGGGAGGATCCCGAGGAGTTGGTGGAGGGCGCTTCCTTTTCACCTGTAATTAAAAAACCAGTGCATTTAGTACTTCTGCATGCCGAACGAGCCAACTGTAAACACTAATGGAGTATCTACTCAAAACCTCTAGAAAAACATTGTCGCGCAAAATAAGCTGCATACATAAAAGAACACTTAACATGCCCAGCGAGGAATCTTGCTTGCTACGCAATGAATCGAGTTATGTATGAGTTATAATCATTCTGATATCACATGCCACGTTGCTTGTATATGTTCTAACAGCTTTACAGCTGAGTGGAAGGCAGTTAGGTTATTTTGAGGTAGACTGTGAGAGCGTTTGAACCCGCCGCGGTGGCTAAATGGCTAAGGCGTTCTGCTGCTGAGCAAAGGTCGCGGGTTCGATTCCCGGCCGCGGCGGCCGCTTTTCCGACAACGCGCGTGTGTTCGAGATTTTGGCGCATGTTAAAGGTCCCCGTGCTCAAAATCAATCCGGAGCCCTTCACTACGGCGCGCCTCATAACCTGAGTAGTTAATTTCGGCGCGTTAAACCCCACAATCAATCAATCAGAGCATTTGTGTGCGACTTCGCTATCGCGAAGCTTTGTGGCGCGAAATATTACTGCCACCATCGACGTCAAGAATTCATACGAGAGCAACAAACATTACGTTTACGAGTGACGAAAACGCGCACAACGCACATTGCACGAGCCAATTTGAAGCAGAGACATTTAATACCGCTACACTGCGGACTAGGAAATGACTCTTACTGGCTTTTGCAGGTGTTTTGGGAACTCTGGAAACACTGTCGGCAAGCTTCCATGTCGCAGCCGAACTGTTTGTCCTGTTCGGTCGAAGCATTCCGGGGTGAAATGGACGGAACACAACTGGTCTCCGTCTTTCGGCTCCCAGCCCTCTCGACGAACCGCTTGTTTCCACTGGTTTCGCACCTCGGCATTTTTGGGGAATCTGTACAAGAAAAACTAGCTGTGATACCAGAAAACAAAGGACGAAGCGGAAGCAAGGCCCCCAAAATGGGCCCACAACGAGCAGCCGTGGGTGAACACACCATGTATTGTTTTGAACAAACTTCGGTACTTACAGATGAAAAGTTATTCCCGATCCTTTCTTCGCTCTATTCGTACATCCGTAGGCGACGCACGATGACACCATTTCCGCTATTTGCGTCACACTCGCGAACACACGTTTTTCATCTCCGCAGAAGCAAATGCAGCGCCCGCACGAACGAGGCCAGGTGCACGTTGGCCAGGCGTCCCGGCGTACCTTCTGCCTTCTGCCTATGGCAAGATGGCGCCGTCGGCGCCGGGTGGCTTCAGCTGAGGAGCGCCCCCGCCACTCCAGCAAATTTATTTAAACCTCCTTGGTACTGTCCTCCCACTCGCACAGTGCTGCCAACCTGCGAAGCCACTTTTCCCCTAGCTCAGATAAAAAAATTCCCTAGATTTCCCTAGATTTTTGCTCAATACGGTTATCAGATGTTTTCTCTCAGATTTTGGGTTCTACTTGTCCGATATCACTGCCGAATTTACTTTTAGGGCATAATTATGAATTCGTTGGAAACCATTTGTGAAGTAACGGACATGAAGGTGAAAAAAATGTTGGATCACAATTTTTAATGCTTTAAATAAATATTTTATTTCATCAAACCACTAAAGATATAGAAGGTCATTACTTGGGGAGGGGGACATGTAATAGTGAATAATACATATAAAAATTACCTAGAAAGCAAAAGAAATCGCTCGGCGCACACACAATACGAGATTCCAAGTAGCACTACGTGTTACAGCGCCTTGTATATGAGCTGAAGACGTGTTAAATTATAAAAATAACGTAATCAAGAACACCGCAATTCAATGCAAAGCACAAAAATCTTGTACTACGACACAGATCACTTGTAATAGAATCCAAGTATATATGAAAGAAGGATAATAGGAATGAGCACAGACGATGCGCAGTGCAGGAGATATTCGAGCGAGCAAGTTTATGAACTTCATCAATCATGTTCTTTTGCTATTTACACCAGCAGTGTCAAACATTGGAGCGATAGCTTCGCTCGATGCACATTAATGGGAAATAGATACCTGCGCTTCATCGAGGAACTGAAATGCATCGGTACATAAAAACATAATAAATGTTAAACTTAACAAAGGACACATTATACGACTGAAGGCATAAGTCTATGTGGACGCAAAAATTGTCTTAGATTTTGGCAAATTTCCCCTTTTCCCTAAAGACAACCCAAATCCCCTAGATCTAGGGAAATTTCCCTACAGTTGGCAGCCCTGCACTCGCATTTCGCCCTGCTTTCCCCCGCCGTTTCCTTTCTGTGTTCGCTCGCTCGGCTAGGATGCCGTCGCCACCGCAAAACAACGCTAGCGGGCGCCAAGTGCTGCGCACTAAAGATAGAGAAAATGGCCAATCGTGTATTTCCACGAAAATGCTGATCTCGCGAAGTGGCACCTGTAATAGTTATAATAGCGCTGATGGAGGGAATTGGCCGGGCAGATTTTGAAAAACTGAAATATAAGAAAAATAGGGAAAAAAATAATTAAACTAAAATGACCTGACAAAATCAAAAATAGGCATCTTATACATGTCCCCCCAAAACCGAAGAGTAAACAGAAAGTCAACAAAAGAACGTTCAAAATACGAAAAGTTGTAGTAGTGGAAGTATAAACTAGACTATATAGTACTAGTACTAGTACTATATAGTTTATACTAGTAGTACAAACGTTGATTTGCCAAAAGTGGGTAAAGGAGCGGGGGATGATTTTCTGCGTTTGTTTTGAAGTGACCATACTGGGTGGTTGGCGTCTCTAGCCCGAGATGACACGGCCTGCCTCAGCACGAATGGCCACGCTGCTTCTCCAGGGCCAGAAAAAAAAAATTGAACATACTAATAAAAATACGAAAAAAATGTAGAAAATGGCGAACCGTGTAACACCCTGCATTTCCACAAAAATGCAGATTTGGGGAAAGTAACACTGGAAATTGTTGTAATAGCGTGAAGCGTTGTAATAGCGTTGTAATTGGACGGATAGAATTTTGAAAAACCAAAAAATAAGAAAAATATAAAATACTATTTTCACAAAAATGACCTGACAAAATAAAAAATATGCACCTTATACATGTCCCCCAACAACCGAAGAGTAAACAGAAAGTCAGCAAAATAACGTTCAAAATGCGAGTAGAAAATAGCGAAAACGGAACATCTCTGCAGTACGCGTTGTATATTTGGAAAAAAAAACATAATGTGCGAAGTAAACGTTCTTCATCACTATAATGATAAATATTTACATCATTTGTGAAAATAAACAGAAAACAAAAGAAATAAAACAATCCAACGTAATTCGCTACTGACAGCAAAATTTTGCTTTACAGAACGCACTTCGCGACAAGCCGCATCCCTTAGTAAAGAATTAGTAAACGCATTAGTAAACAATTCTCTTAATTTCAAAAAATATTTAATTTGCGTTTCCAAATTAAAGGAGAGGATACAGTGGGGCCTTGTTCTTTAGATACCATTTTCATGTGTGGGAGGGGTTCACAAAGCTGCGGTGAGCCCTTATACGGTAGCCAGAAGAGAGTTCGTATCCTTAAAAGGGACACTGAAGTGATATGTAAACATTGCGGGATTACTAGCGCAAATTGTAGTCCGGAGTCCCCAGGCCATGTTTCGACCACTCTAGGCGCGTTTACGCGATTTTATTTAGTAGAAAAACTAATTCGAAAACTCTGTCCTCCTCTCTTTACGCTCGCCCATTTTCTGTGGCGTTTTCGTGTGACGTCAGGAGGGGATGAGCTGGCAATTGGCTGCGCCACGGCTGCGCTACTGCACGGCCGGCGGGTCGTCGCAATCAAGGAGGTTAAAAAAAAATTGCTTGGTCGCAATTCGTTCGCTTAGTTGAAACGAAGCCAGAACACGTTTGTGAATGGAAGAATGTGCCTTTCTTTACTTGGTTTGTTTGTACACTGTATCTAGCTCCAAGTCAAGGTCGCTTCACACAAGCGCTGCACATGCGACGCTTCGCTGACTGGTACGCCAGTAGGAAAATATAAGGCCTCTTGAAGGCGGGAGAAGAGTCAGCGAAGTCAATATAGGTACTAAGCAAATAAAATCAACTGATATTTTTACCGTACAGCGTAAAACTAGGGCGCGGGAAGCACTTTTTTGCGCTGGGCGAACAAGCACAGCGGTCAGCAGCACGACTACGCATCTGCGGACGCTTTTCCGTCTACGAAATGCAATTGCTAGACGTGAGCTACTGTGGAAACTCGGGCGACGCTACTGCACGATCGCAGTACAACAAATAGTCACCTAAGCGGCTTGAAATGCCAAAACTAAATAAAAGTGTAAACCGGTTGTACAATATATACCCTATATTAGCAAGTCAATCGCGTACCGCTCCGTGGTCTAGCAGTCTGGGGCGCTAGGAATTCACCCCAAATGTTTCGCGAGTCACGAGTTCGAATCCCCGCGGGTACGTGCTTTTTTTTTGTAAGGTTAACTTTTTTGTTTTCCGCCGATGTTTTCTATATTGAGTTCACCTTTTTTGGGGCCGCAACGTTCATGGCTACACGAACTAGTTCACAAAACGCGCGCAGGCTGGCACTGGCGCGCTAGCGAGTTCTCGTTGGCGTGCTGTTGCCATAAGCACCGACTGCTTGCAGGCAGTGGGCACAGGCCAGAATGAACAGACCCTTCGCCTGGTGCGAACACGCTTTTTACGATACAGGCATGAGGGAGGAAAAGCTCCAAATATGGGGGAAAAGCGCATGACATTTGAGCGTCTGCGGGTACGCGGAGGGCGTTCATGCACTGCGTAGGTCTCGGCTAGTGAATGCTACGACTACAAGCCGTCCTGGGAGGCTTATCTTGTGCATTTTACAGCCGACAACATGGCAGAAGCGCGGTACGATGATTACTGAGATATTGAGAATGCCCATCCAACAAAGCCATTGGTTATGTTTTACAGAACCGAAACCGAAACTTGTGTGATTGCTAACCTTGGGCATCGTCCAATCACGGCGCCCCTCCTCTCAACGTCACAGCCTTAGTTGGTGCGGCCGCCGCAAACCGCGCATGGTAGTTTTTCTTCTTTCGCGCTTTGTAAAATAATTACCGATTTGTCAACCGGATAAACGATGAAAAGTGTGCTAATTTGAGCCAGTCTACGCAGTGCAAGCAAAAACGGGAGCTTGACAAATTCACTTCAGTGTCCCTTTAAGCGACATTCAAGAATATTGCCACGGGGCACATATAGGCGGGCAATGTCCCATACTGCGTGGGCTCAGGCACGAGATGACGAAGACGACGAAGTGGCTGTGTCCCTGCGCGCGCTATCCTATAGTCTCCTAAATTGGGCACATTAGCCCCAATATATCTCCCGATCCTGGCCAATCCCCCAAGTGGGTACGCGCCACAATCAGAAAGGAACAACAACAACAACAACAACGACCGCCATGTACATCCTATAAATAGATCGCTTCACCCCATTCCATCGTTCGGCTCATCTGTGTCCTGCCGCCACGTAACATTTTGGTGGAGGGTGCAGTGTCTCCATCCCCATCTTGGCATCCGCATCGCATATCGTCTCGGCATGGGCGAAACCGTCGAGGGAACGTGGGCCGTGCCGAGCAGCCCCAGCCCACTGCGGACAGCGTTCGACGACGTCCCCCGCCCCGTGACCCCAGCCAAAGAGAAGCTGATCAAGACCAGACGTTACAAGCCGAGACCAGACCAACCGACGATGCCGTGTCCCCAGCCCTCTCGCCCGACGTGGTTCCAGTTCCTCACACGGTCCGCTTCTGGCTTCAAGGCATCGCTGTTGCGGGGCGCGGTGACTCATCACGTGCATCATCATCGGTGACGGCAAGCACATCTTCACTGTATGTTTTCATCGCATTGCCCATCCACATCTCAATCGTCACCGCGCCGCGGCTTCGACCGGGACGGTCGCCCTCCACCGGGGGGTGATGTCACGGGGCACATATTGGCGTGGGCTCAGGCGCGCGCCTGAGCCCACATACTGCGTGGGCTCAGGCGCGAGACGACGAAGACGACGAGGCTTGGCTGTGTCCCTGCGCGCGCTATCCTATGGCCGCTGTGTACATTCTGTAAATAGATCGCTTCCCCCCATTCCATCGTTCGTCTCATCTGTGTGCTGCCGCCACGTAACAATATGTAGAGCGATGGCTTTTTGTAACGCATTGGCAACGATTTGGCGCCACTAATGTAAACGAAAACGCCCTTGTATGGCGATTAGGGCGCGATTATGGTCCTCGGGTGTACGCGAAGTTACGACTCACTTCAGCGTGCCTATAACTCGCCCTAAGAGCGCGAAACCGTAAAATTTGAATTGGGATTTTGTGTATCGATGCGGCCTACCATACCTGTGCACGTGCCCAGGAACCAGATGTTTCTTACAGGGGAAGTGGGGAGAGTGGTTTGCCGCTCCTCAGGGTCCCCGCAAAAGGATCGCTTCCTCGCAAAGCGGGCGTAGGGGCCCTGTGCTATTGCAGACCCTACCCTCCGTCGCCGCGCTCGGCCGAGGAAGCCGCCGCAGCCCGAATAATCCTTACCCGACCGCCTGTTGTAAGTCTATCTTCTCCTCCCCTAAGCACTGGGGGAGAGCACTGTCCAGCTCGGACCCTGACTGAGAGCTTTGGCTGGTGAAGAGAGCCCTAGAAGCCGGATGGTCTCAGTGGGTCCTGGAATAAGGACTCTTCCCCAAAGCGAACTGCTTCACATGGACGTTTATTTCTCCTCCTCCTTCGGCGCAGCCAATGGACTTCGTGCGTCATGTTTCTCGGACGCTATCTTTTTCGCTCAATGAACATGCTTCCGCATGGAACGACCTCGGTTTCGAAGTGGCCAAAAAACTGGGCCTGTTTGCATGATCTTTTTTCGTATGGTGAAGAATCTTCCAGCTTGATTTCAGGCCACCTAGTTGAGTGGCCTGAAATCAAACTAAGGCGCTAAAGCATGATGATGATGATGCGGTCCCTTGACGATGGGGAGTGCGTGCGTGCATTCTTTTGAGCATCAAACACTCGCGCTTACCCACCGGGTTGTGAACTGAGTATAATTTTAAAAATGTTTTAAGAGGGCCATAATCCACCCGTCCAGACCAATTCTGTTTTACGTGCTCAAAGAGCACGCGAACGTGTCGATTTGTTTTCTCGCGGCTTACCGTTTATATTGTCACTAATTTTAATAATGTGAAAGTCGTTCGTATTGTCGACCACTGATGAACTTAGGGGTACGTATTAATGGTTCAAGATGAACTTCGTTTTTTTTTCTTGTTTTTTCTTCACCCGAAGAGTACCAGTTCTGGCTATGTATGCAGGCAATGTTCCGCTAGACATTGTATAAACTTGTTTTTTTTTTCTTATTTCTGTTTACTTAACGGCATTTGTTGTAACAGCATATTCTTATTAATATTTTACTGAATTCTACAGGAAAACACTGTCTTATTGAAATTGCTCTGTATTGATTATACGCAAGTCCTCTGGGATATATACCGTCAGGCGCCATCTACTACCCATACACCCGTACGGGGCGAGAGCTGGTCAAGCTGTCCACGCCAGCTTTTTCTCTCGCCCCGTGATGCCTTATAAAGAACATGAAATAAAAATTCTAATCTATTCTATTCTATTAACCTAACTGGTCACTGATCTGAACTGGTTACGTTCACCCCCATTACCGTGCTGCTCCATCAATTTCTTCATCGTCTGATGACAGTGCACGTTGCCGTAGGATAATTATAGGTAGTGGGTATGTGTGAATTGACGATGAAGAGGAGTATAGTGGCGATCACTTCAGAGTTCTTAACCTCGATTTTTGCTTCGTCTTATTTCTTAATATTATTTGCCAATGAGGTGCAATCGGACTACGCCAATACCCAGAGTGGGTACCCGGCATTGCTTTCTTGGTTCCAACCAACCAACCAGCTGCTCGGGTTACTCGGGAGCTTTGCCCCTCCTGATGACGCCATCTTTCGAGACGGTCACGGAAGTCAAAAAAAAAAAAAACGGAGCCGGTGAGTCACAGAACTGAGTGCTCGCGTTCATGTTTATGGAACCGGGAGGAAATGAGAAAAGCGGTCGTCAGCCAATTCTTTGTCACGGGGACAAAGAACTACACTCGCCGATATAACGCTCTCGGACACTTCCTCCGCTCGGCAGCCTTCCTGTCTATCTTGCGCAATTTGTTCTTCTTTCCTTTTCAAACACATTTTTGACCTGGGATTCATGGCAGGCTTACTGAAACCGGTGCCTGGAACTGACGAAAGAAACTTTCCGCTTCTTTCTTCCCGAAACAGTTATGACCTGTACAAGATGGGCGCACTTCGACGAGGCACACAAGCCAGCTTGAATGCGCCACTCACAACCCGGATTATGCTCCATTGCCAAAACGTGGACTATCTTGTCACAACCACCGTTGTACCGCGTCATAAACGTGTTCGACTTCTAACAGCACTCATTTGCGAATCCCGAGGAATAGACATGGGCATGTTGAATGAATGAACGAAACAAATCTTTATTAAAAACAACAGGTGCAGCTGTTAGGGCACCCGCCCGGTGGAGGGGATCCCTAGTCCGCGATCCCCTGGCTGCGGCTGGCTGCGCAGGCCCTTTGCACCAGGTCAAGCTGGAACGTAGGGTCCTTGCTGGTCAACCGCGCCGTCCACTGTTGTATAGAGGGGTTGGGGATTGGGTGCAGGTCCGGTGTCTTTTGGAACTCCCACACCTGATGGTATAGCGTACCGGGCGCTGGGCAGTAGTGGCAGGTGGCTGGATAGTTTGTCGGATAAATGGCTGAAGTCGTTTTAGTTTGAAGTCGTGTTAGCTTGAACGTGTTAGTTTGAAGTTTGAAACGTGTTTGAAGTTTGAAGTTTGAAACGTGTTAGTTTGAAGTCATCTGAACGTTGTTGCTTCATCCCTTGTGAGTTGGTGGTGTGGAATGGGGAAAATGTGCCGTTTGTGTCGGTAGTCCGCCAAGATATCTGTGTAGCGCAAGAGAGGTTGCGGATTAGGTGGATGAGGTGGTGACTGCCCCGTGAGAGAAATGGCCCGGTGTATGTAATCGCGGGCAGCGGCGTGAGCCGCCTCATTCCCCTCAAGGGATTCGTGTCCTGGCACCCAAACTATATAAACTTCGGGAATGCTCTGTCTTGTTAAAAGAAGACGAAGTGCCGTTTTAGAAATTCGACCTTGTAAGTAATTTCTGCACGCTGCCTGAGAGTCGGTAAGTATGGTGATTGGGTATTGGGCAGTGATGATGGCGTGGGCTATCGCGGCTTCTTCGGCTTCGGCAGTATCAATCGCTGTGGTATTGACGGTGCAGGATGTGATCTCCTGACCCGTCCATTCACTACACAAGTTACGTGGGCGGGATGGTGCGGATAAGGGGATGCATCCACATAACAGGTATTTAGGTCGTTTGCATATCTGGCGGACATGGCTCGTGCTCGGGCAATTCTTCTGGCCTTGTTGTACTCTGCAGATGCATATTTCTTGGTATTGTGGCCACTTGTATGCGCTGTCGAATCTTCAAAGGTATGCTTGTTTTCAGATCTTTAACCGGTGGAGTGGTATGACCTAATCGGTGAAGAGTTGCGCGCCCCGTCGTTGTTTTCTTCAGGCGCTCTATCTGAGAAGTGTGGTGCGCTTCTTGTAATTCCTCCCAACTGTTATGTACGCCTAATTGTAATAATTTAGATGTCGATGTCTTCGAGGGTAGCCCGAGTGCAGTCTTGTAGGCTTGGCGAATAATTATATTTAATCTGGCTTTTTCGTTCGTTTTAAGGGCCAAGAACGGTGTTCCATAGGTGATTCTGCTTATGAGTACTGCTTGTATTATTTTAAGCGTGTCAGGTTGGCTCGTGGCCGAGTGGTCTAAAGCATGTTGAAAATAGAGAAGTCACAGCATTCGCTTTCAGTCTGCTTAGCTCGAGTTGCCCCTCAATATTCCCTCATCTTATTGATATCCACCTACTTTGGGTTCCTGGACGTGCGGGGATCTGTCCAAATAAAGTCGCGGGCTCTCTAGCAAGAATAGCGCTATCTGTGCCCGTCGTCGGAGTCTTTAACCACGGCTGCTAAGTATCGCAGGATGCTAAAGCTTCGTGGACAGCAGAAATCACTTTTATTGTCCTTGTAAGATTTAGGTTCTCCTGGAAATTCGAACTTCAGGTTATTCTAGCGGCCCTTCGCGGCCACGTTTCCCAGTTAAATGCGTAACTTCACATGCCATGTCTGGCTCTAGCACCTCAGTGTAGTTACTGCAGTGAAGATGAGTCCGTCACCCACTATATATTATCCTGTCGACGTTTTACTAGAACCAGGTATCCGCTCTTTAGGCTGCAGTCTTGCGTTTGCCACATCGGTGCCGGCATTGCTTTCATTCGGGGATTCTCAGACGGGTTTCACCCACCGATATGTTCGCTCTGCCTTCTAAGCTTCATTAAAAATGTTAATCTATTCTTGTCTTCATCGGCATTGTTTACTCTCCCCTTGAATTTTTTTTGTTTATTCTTTTCCTGGTTTATGAATCCAAAATGGCTTCCAACAACTTAAAATATTTTATACAGTTCCAGAAAATTTTGTCTTTTCCTAGCAATAATAAGGCTGATCCCACAGCCATACTACTCGCTGTAAGATGGGGAGAATACAACAACAAAAACCTCATCATCATCACGGACTCTACAAGAGCCATTAGAAATCTAATATGCGGCCTTATTCCCATAGACACCAGGAATATTCTACCAGCCGAACCAAAAGGCCAACATAGAATATTATGGAGCCCAGCACACGAAGGCCTGGAAGGAAATGAGAGAGCCGACTCCCTAGCGAGGCAAATCAACAGCCGCAGGGAAACGGACCACTCTTACACCCTTCCTCCCTTCATGTCGCTTAATGAAAGGCTTTACACTCAAAGGCAAGCGAGAAAGACCATGCCCGCACCGCATCATATGTTAGATGCCGAAGACGCACGAAACATAAGAAAACTTCAAACCAACGTTTTCCCACACAAATCCAGACTGTCTCTCATGTTTCCAGAGAGATATAACGAAGAATGCCACAAATGCAAATTACGAGCAGACTTATTCCACACAGTCTGGAACTGCCCTATAATTTGGCAACAGAACACCTACCAAACATCCAGAGAGTCCTGGGATTTAGCACTGTCCAGCTCGGACCTTTCGACACAGCGTGAGCTGCTAGAGAGAGCCAAGCTGGGAGCCTTTGCTACTGGAGTCCTGGAAATAGGACTTCACCCATAACTCTTTCCACATTCCCGCCTTCCTATTTTCAAATAAAGTTTACTCTCTCTCTCTCTCTCTCTCACAACCCTTCGCCTGCTAGTGCCGGATGTCCCGAACAGGTATATTGGCATGCACCCCCCCCCCCCTTCCAATGAAACTGAAACCGTGACCACCATTGATGTTAAGATCAATGAATTTCGCTGTTTGTGCGTCCGCACTCGCGCCATTGACACACGAGTGAATCGGTCGTGAACTGCTTCTGATGAGCTATCAATGTCCTGAGTTCTTTTTGAAGAACTGAAGACATTGACGACACCTGTAATAAAGATACCTGTAATGAACACTGGCCAATCTACCTTGAAGGGTATACATACGTAGGGCACATGCTGCAACGCGAGGAAGAAAGAAAATATCAGGTTCGGGCACCGAATTCCCGCTGTGTTTTCCAAGAATCGCATTGCCACCATGCAGCTGTACTCTCTCGAGCCAGGGCAAGCAATCTGTCTTCCTCACTGACCGCCACGCTCCGAGCACAACGGCTAAGCAGCCTCAAGAGCAAGCCGCCGCTTAGTTGTCGGTATCAATCGCCCACCCTCAGGAGAAGTACGCGCCCGACTCTGCTCCACGCCCGAGAGTGCGGTAGGAAGTGCCAGAGAGCACTGGCGGCACTTCTATCAGGGAAACTTTCACCAAAACAGAACTACAGCGCTGGAAGAAGAACAGACAAGAGACAAGGAGGAAGCAACCCCTGCTCCGGTTAGGACATCAGGGAAGGCTTCGATGTCAGCAGTTCCCAGCGATACTGCCATCCAGACCACGCAGCCCGAAGGAGCGTCGCCCTCGCAGGTCGCAGAGTTGTCAGCCTCGCCACCCGAGGAGGTTGTGTTAAGAATGCAGAAACAATCAACTCACCCAATCAGCAGCAGCGACGAACCGTCTACAACAGGAAGTGGAAGTGGCCGCCATGTATTCGAGGGTCAGCACTTACTGAAACACACTCCGTTGCTAGCGGACTGCGGCGGAGCGACGCCGGATGAACCCTGTTCGGCTTCAGACCGCACACTCTCGAGGAAGCGATGTCTCAGGCACAAGAGAAGCCTACGGCAGGAGGCTGAGCCTGCCTCGAGCAGCAATACTCATGCCAGCTCCGAAGACCTGCTGCGAAAAAGGCCAAAATCCTCCTTCCGCGATACGAGCACCGAGGACAAGACTGCGCAATACGCTGGTACGAATGACGGAGGGACAAAGACAACAAAAGATCGTTCAAGAAGCCGCGGTTCTTTCACGCGTAGTGTACGGACGTCGCAATCGGAGAAAGAAGCACGCTCTGGCAGAACGTCGAAAAATTTGTGCTCTGACAACGCTCCTCACAAAAGCGAAACTGCGACAGCAACAGTGAAAAAAAGTTCTTCTCTTCGCCGTGACCCCGAAACTGCATCCACGATAAACACACAGGGAGAAGTCGATGTGGAGAACTCGAAAAGTGGAAACGCACCTAGAATAGAATGGAGCGAAGCCAGATCGCTGCTTCCAACGAGCCACGATCACAAGACCTCCCGGCATGAAGATCCCCAACACCTAGAAGGGAGCGCCGTAGCTGCACACGATAGAGAACATCTCACTGTTCACCAGCCCGTCGACCAGGTAGCCTTGACAGAGTGCCTCCTTTACCCACTGGCAGGATTCCTACTCTGCTGCTTCATGGTGGTCTGCGCCCTGCTGCTATTTCCCGCTGAGCATCTCGGTCGTTCGAGGGCCAGAGCGCTCTCCTCCAAGCTGTGCGTCTCCGCCAGCTGCCGGCAGACCGCGATGTACTTGAACAACCTTTTGTCTTGGAAGAGCGCCGACACGTGCGAGGATTTCTATGCATTCGTGTGCCGCCGCTGGACGAGCAGCTACGACGCGGCAGGGGCCAAGGGATACCCGGCGTCACTCGACGACGACTACGCAACTTACCTCGAGTACCGTATCTACACCATCATTCAAGACCTGCCACTGCAATCCAACAGTGCGCTTAAGCCGGTCAGTGAGCTCCACAAGGAGTGCATGAACACAAGGCGCATCGAGGAGAGAGGGTGGAACCCGCTGCTCGAGCTGATGTTCGACGTATCTCTCGAGGGCTTCCCACTGACACCGCCAGTACGAAGCAGCATATCCGTGTGGGAGGTTGCGGCCAAGGTGTTGCGAAAGACTGGAAGTTGCGCCCTGCTTGGGGTCCGCGTCACATCCAAAACATCGCGACCCGACAGCGGAGATGTGTTGTCGGTGCTGCCACCTGATATGATAACAAGCGAACGTGTTGACCTCAATCAAGCGATAAGAATATATACGTCCACTATTTTTTCTGCCTTGAAGGTATTGAGGAAGGAGTACCTACCAGCAGACAACTCATTTACTGTAGTAAAATTCGCAGCTGACCTTGAGAGACTCGCGGAAGTTAAAATGTGGAGGTCCCCACCAGTGACTGATATGTTGAAAGCGCCATCACCGCTGCTGCAGTTCTTCATCGAGCTGTTCCGGGGTGTAAACCACCCGATTTTTACTGGCGATGGGTCGCAAGTCCGGCTACTGGCACCATTTGTAACAAACAAGATATTAGACCTCGTGAGGCAGGCCGAAACGCACATCGTCTTGAACTACATAGGTGTCCGGCTCATGATTGAAACGTCCGCTTTCCTTCCCAGTGCAGATCTCACTGACTTCGACGGCACCTTCCTCTACGCTAAGTGGCGCACCAACCTTCCTCGCTGGCAGCTATGCGTACGTGTCGTCGAGAAAGCCCTGTTTCCCCTGGTCGCCGTCACCCTCCTCACCACCCTCCAAAAGCATGCATTGACGGCCGCGTTTTCCAACCTAGTGCTCGATATTGTCAAGGCGTTTCAGCTTGGCATAAACACGTCTCCGTACTTTGACGCCGAGTCCAGGGCAGCCTTAAGAGACCTCCTGTCCATCGTTCAATTCCGTGTCTTTGGCCCGGACTGCGTCAAGGACAAAGCACTTCTAGAACAGTACGTTCGCGGGCTTCCCACAGTCACGTCCAACGCAAGCGGTCTCGATTCATACGTGAAATCCCACGAGTACACCTTTCTGGCGTCTCTCAGACTTAGTTCTTCGCTCAGGTGGGCGCGCTCCGTCTTCAGCACACAGTGTTGGCACGAACTTTACCCGGCCACCGTTTATGTTCCGGTGCTGCTGTTCAACCTCACACACCCACAGGGCGACGACCTCGACAGTCTGCAGCTGTCGAGGGCAGGTACACGCTTGAACCAGTGCATTTTCGACCTCTTGGTTGACGTCGCCTACTCGAAAGCGGAGATGGGCGAAAGTTGGCTCACCGAGAGGACCGAGAAGCGAATGCGCACGGCGGACGCGTGCGTGTACGCTCCCCGCGAGGAAGTTGCTCCGCGATTCACCAGTGTCCGCGACATCCTGTCTGCGCAATTTGCCTACGCGCACTTCCGGAGGCTCGCGTGGGACAAGATCGTCAGGATTCGCCTCGCCGAAGGACGGGACATGACGGACGAGCAGCTTTTCTTTGTCTACCTCATGCTACAGTCTTGCCGAGAGAGCGAAGATATCGAGAAGGGCCAGCCGCGAGACGGTCACAACTGGGAAGTCGCGCTGAGCAATAGCGAAGACTTTCTCGATGCATTCAACTGCTCAAAGCGTTCGTCGACAAGCACTCAGAAGTGCGTGCTGTGAAAATAGTGGAAGCAGCAAATGCTGCTCTTTTTTTGGCATCCTACAACGACACTTGATATTATAGGCGTGATCTTAATGCTTAATGCCGAATTCAAAGTCATTCAATAAATTACCCAGCCGCAAATAAAAGGTGACGCAAATTTACTAAAACTCAAGCTGTGTTTATTCCAATCTGCGCAAGTTCCCGAACTCGCATTTTTTTTTTTTTTTTTTTTTGTGCCGTGCTTTCTACTTCGCGATCCTGTTGGGTGTTTTCACCTTGCATTATATTAACACCAGGGAATGTCGAAGGTGCGGCGAAACCGGATACACAGGACCGTTTTAAACGCATGAGCATGCTCTGAGGTAGCCCAGCTGAACTGTCGACGCGTGTACGCAGAGACCGGCTCCCATTGATGGGTTGATCGAAAAGTTCCTCGGTGTATACCCGAGCCTTCTTTCTGGCTTGAATGCGAAAGCAAAGCGATACTTGTCAAAGACTTATTCGCTGACTTATGCCTATTTTGTTCGCTGCCGCTTCTTCGTCTCTTGACGCGAATTACTTCGACAGGCTGCCTGCAGCGCACGTCTTCTCAGGTGTCCCAGAACCGCAGTTCTCCGCGGCTGGCGTGTGCTCACCAGCTGGCCCGCTCTGCTGTCACGTGGCGCGCACTATGGCAACAGTTGCTCCGCCTCTGGAAACGGTGGTCACACACTTAGATTTTGCTCTGAAAGCCCGAGGCCGATTCGCATACGAAATCTCAAATGTTTTTTAAGGTCAAACCACTAAGTGCCTTACTTTGCGAAAAGTGTCGCTGTTGTCGCCCGGTCAATAAAGTTGCGGCCGAGTGAAAATAAAATAAAAATGGCACATGCGTGATCCGGTGTCTTTGAACCCCTCTCCACAGTAGCATCCAGTGTTGTACGGAACGGCGTTACAAGGAACGGCGTTCCTGGAACTAGTTCCTTTTTGGAGGAACGAAAGAACGCCACCGTTACATTAAGGGTCGGTGGAACTGTAACGGTAACTCGTTACGTTTTTGAAGGAACGGCGTTCCTGCCGTTACATTCTAGGATATGGCTGTTTTTGATGCCAAGGCTCGAGTACAAAAATTCACAAAGCGCTAATGCGTTTCTCTTCCTATAAGATGGTCAGTTCCCGCCCTTCAGCCGTACGTGCTCGTAGGTACGGTCAAAGGCAGAAGAATAACCACGCAGCAGGCCGCAGCTTGTGCATGCTTTCATGCTGGTTGCTTACGCAGCGTTCGACGGGTGAATAGCGTAGCCGCGAGAATGCTTTTCACCCTTCATCGTTTGTCTGGGGAGGCCAGAATGCGCGTCTGGCCGATAGAATTGTTCCCTGGCGGGGAAAGAATAGAGAGTTTTAGCAGTCCGTCGGTTCTGTCGTATGCGTTGTTACTGGGTTGACTGGGACCCGGCTGGGCACTTGGACATTCGTCACGGTAGGGGGATTAGTTCCGCGGGCCTGCCTTCGCCATGTCCCTGCCTCCGCACAGTCGGTGTTGCTCCGCACCCTTCCTACTCGCCCTTCCGCGCGCTCAGGAGCAGACCGGTCCCGGTAAACCCGGTAACAACGTAGCCAACGAAACGGACGGACCGCTAAACGGGATCCGGACATTTCGGTGTCGGACATTTCGGTCCAGGATGTTTCGGTGTGGACATTTCTGTGCACGGACATTTTGGTGCACGACGTCTTGGCCCAGACATTTTGAGTGAGGCGATGTACCAGGCATTCTTTGAACATTTTAGCTTTAATATCCAAATTTCGTGACTTGATATGATTTTACGTTCGAGACTTGTGCTTGCGGTGCCGTTCGTGGAAACGAACGCTAAACCCTGGCGGAGCATTGCCACGTGAAACCCAATTTCTGTAGTAGAAGGTAAAAATTAACATTGTTAATTTGGATCCGTTCAACCATTTTCTGTTGTTTTAACATTCATGTGACCAACCATAATACTTTAAGTGTTACCAAAGCGCTTTCCTTTCACTTCACCCAACGGTGCAAGACGCTGCTGCTTTTAGTCTATTCCCCCCCCCCCAAGCAAAATTTCCGCGAAAAAACAACAACAGAAAAACGAGGTCGATTAGGCGCGTGTGCATTTCGTTTTAATTATTCTCTCAATCAATCTCGCCTTCGTTGCATTCGGTGTCAGTTCTACTTAAAACTAACAAACCAACGATCGCACTTACGGTGGCGTTACTTAGGGGAGGGGAAAGCTGAGTCCCGCCGGCAATCACCCCCCTAAGTAGAGAGAGAGGGGTGTCACTTGTGCTTCACCATTGCGTCGACTGGACTTCGAAAACTTGAAGACGACTGTTGCCGCTCTCGTCGCACTAGCCTATTCATTTTTTTTTGCTTTTTATAATGGAAGGAAGCGATGTACACCTGGGGTGGGGGCGACTGAAGGCGCAAAAAGAGCGATTCCTGGAGTGGGGGCGCCGTCGATATGACCGCGACGCGCGGAAGGGCGTAGCCAGCAAACGATAGTGGCCATTGTGTTCTCAGCGGCTTTTTGGGTGGCTTTTTGTTTCACATTATAGAGGTTTCGTGCGCCCATGGTGAATGTAAAGCTTTTTCTCTGTTTTAAACGCGAAGTGTGCTATGTCATTGTTCTGAATGTATCACCCAATTCCTGTAGAGGCTAGCAGTATGTTCTAAATAAAAAATAAAAAATCACTGTGGTGACGCTTCGGAGACCGTGAACTCCACCACGCCAGTAGGATTTTCAGGGGAAACCGAAAATAATATGGCTGAAAAATAAATCTGGTCGAGATTCGAGCGTACAGGCGGGAGGTGGGAGGGGGGGGACGCTAGAACAAAGAATTAAAATGTGGTAAATGTAGGCTTGTAAACATTAAACGAAGGTTGGTTGCCCCGAACACAATGGGTGGAATTTGTATGCACAACCTGTACGCGCTTAATCAGCATTTAGGACATTAGAACCTGCGGCTGTTTTCCAATAGGCCCGTTTTTCCTCCCCGACAATATCCTAGACCAGTGTTCCCGAATTCATTTTAGCAAGGCAGCGCAACCTACGTAATACTCTTCATAAGGTTTTCTTCATTCTGGGGGGGCTAGCTAATTTTTGTTACTTTTTGGATATTGAGAGTGTGCATGTTATTTATGTAATTTGAGGGTGTGTAATTTAAAAAAAAATACAAAAGAGGCGGTAGACCATCGTAAACACGGGTAATTGTCTTAGCTAAAAAAGAGCGAATATAAATTAACAACCTGTCGTAAATGAAAAAAAAAACGTGTGCTAAAGAATACAATCGGCTGCATAACAGGTGTCCCCAGGAAGAGGTATTAAACAAAAATATATAAATGTAGAATTTCTAAAAATACCTGGCAAAGATCGAACATGGCATCAATCAATAAATTAATTCACTGCTCCAGATTGCTGTCCATAACCCACGTTCGGCGGAAATAAAAATATAACGGTGGTCGCAAACAGGCAAGCACCAGATAATTTGGTCGCCGAAATGTCCGTACACCGAAATGTCCGTACACCGAAATGTGCATGCACCGAAACGCCCGTACACCGATATGTCCGTACACCGGAATTTCCGCACCGAAATATCCTGCACCGAAATGTCCTCGAGACGTCTGGAGTTTGTCCGGTGCTCCCTGAAAAAATTCGCCTAGGAGCGTTTCTTTTGATTATCTTTATCTCCAGATAATCTGCTGCCGGTGGTGTTAATATTTGTATAATATACGTAGTTCGATGTGAGTTTTAAATGTCTCACTTGATTTTGACCCAGGATTATCCGACACTACATTTTAATTCAAAAACCTAATTGTAACGTTAATGTAACGACACATTCCAATTTTCGAAGTGGAACTGGAACGCGTTCCTTTCGCAATAAAGGAACTTGTAACGGGAACTCGTTTCAAAATTGGCAAGGAACGAGGAACGAGCTTTCGTTCCTATTTTGGAGGAACGTGTACAACACTGGTAGCATCCCTACGTGCTACCACGATGCCATCTCCGCACTTTTTATTAATAATGCATGGAAAGTATTTTCAAAACTCACACATGACAATTGACACAAAATATGAAGTCTAACAGAGAGCAAAAAACAAGCACATTAGTCTAACAAAAATTGACACCATTTCAAAACCCGAGCGAGCAGACGCACACATCCAACAGATGCAGCCACTCCGGTGAGACACTCTGCGCCGAGCAAACGCTCCGCGGGTCTAGGTCTTTTCCATACAGGGCGGTTCGGCACAGAGCGTTTCGGTACACCGACCTTTCGGTACACGGGCGTTGCGGTACAGGTCATTTCTGTACAGGGCGCTTCGGTACAGGTCTGTTCACTACAGAAACTAATTCAGGCGAGCGTTTGAGGCAGCAAAAGACGCGCGCGTTGTTAACATGGGAGTTGCAAGCACGCAAATCGAACCGGTTTATTACGGATGTTTTTGTTCGTATTTCGGCGTTATTTTAGGCAAGGGGAGGGTTGCCAAAAAAACGTCTGTTCATGTGTTGGATATTAGCTGGAATATTTTAACGCTTCGGAAGTTTCGCTGTGAAAAACGCTGGAAGCCAAAACAACCACCCTTGGCTGCGCTGGGCATAATTGCTACCGAAATACGGCAGCTCCGTCAAAAAAAGTGACCCTCAGTTCTGCTGAGATTATTAGGCAGAGAGCTAGGCTCTTAGAATACCAATAAAAGCGATGTTAGGAAATGAATTACAAATGCGCTTAGAATAGCAATTTTGGAACACAGTTGACTCCCGCTATGCGAAGCCCACGGGAACCGCAAAAAACTTCGAACTAACGGAACTTCCAATTACACAGAAAGCATAACAACAGCATTACGATTAGTACGCAACACTTCTCCCTTATTTTTATTTCGTTCGGAACCTCGACATTCATCGCTCATTCGAGAGCACGATATGTTTTGCCCTGATAGTTCAGACTTGAAGCCTGAAACGTCCAGCACGCCAACTGCTTGCTTACACAGAGTTGTGCGCAACAATGAAGGTTGAGGAGCTGAAAGGAGAGGGACGCGTATGCTGGCGCGAGTCTCCATTGATCTGGCTGCACGCGGCCTCTGTTGCGATGGCGCCTACATAATACAGAGCACGGACGGCGGTGTTCTAGCACATATAAATTTTGAATTTCATCGAGATTTGACGGCCACCTCGGTGGGGTTTTTTTCAAAATTTCCTGCAGTTAAACCATGTTTTGTATTAGCTTAGAATTATCGGACAATTTTATTCATTGGATTGCACGTATATTTTCCAGGACAAGAACATCACCTCCAATAAACGAAACATTTTAATTAAGCGACTTTCATTTATCCAGACCCGATTGAACCTTGTTTACGAACGTATTGAACGGGCGCAGTCCGAACGAGCGCGAAAAACAAAACACAGTGGTTTGTTATTTGTGAGTTAGCTTAGTTTCCAGCTCATAACAGTAATGAAACTTCAAAGGGCTACAGTTTTATCCTACCAAGCAAGCATAGGGCTTCCTGTTTCACGTAGTCTTTGGGACGCTACTAGAATGTCTTAGGAGCAGTGACTGGTAATTACAAGTGATATCGCCTAAGACCAAACTCCTCAGCAGTAAAACGGGATTTATATCTTTCGGGGTCTTTTTTACGAAGCAAAAGGTAACCATTCTCCTCTCTCTGAAGTCCGTATGCCGACAACAGACGGGAATTCCTTAATGCTTACCACTTGACTGTGGACTACCTAATTACGATAAGTAAACGAACTTGCCTTAAAAGTTATACGTCAGACCGAACCCTAATTTTTCCCGAGATGTCTACGCTAGATTAACTCTTCCGTTACAGCGGAAAAACGGCCAGTTTTGAGTGCTTCCAAAGAAATATTTCTTTCTCTTGAGATAGTGGACACATTTAGCCTTGCTGTGCATGAAATTGTAGCTTGTATATTGCTCTTCCAAACACATAATGACAGCATTGTGAAATGTACAATTATTTATAGTTTATTGGTCAAATATTCAGATTAAAATGCGCGAAAAAGGTATACACACAATGTATATAGGTGATTGTACTGAGCCAATTTTTTTTTTAGAATTCTAATATATACAAATTGTTCCTACATCCCTTGGCTATGATTCAATATATGGATCAACGCTGTACACGAAGCTTTGGATCTTTGCAAGCCTGTCAACCTAGCAACCTAGGTTGCTAGCAACTTAGCAGAACTGACGTCTGTGCCACTCTGTGAAGCAAATCTAGGGTTATTCATTCTCTCTAAAATGTGCATCCAAACATGCTTGTGTTCTCACACAAAATCCCTATCGCTTAGTCAAAAAAAAAATGGCGCTTTTGAGAAGCGTGACACATCGCTCCGTAGCGCTAATCTGACGTGAGCGGCTGGCTTTCTTGAAGGTGATGATGTGATAGGGCGCGGTGCATTTGGCAAAATATCCCTCCCGTACGTTGTCCAGACCCTACACATCGAAGTAAAACCACAGTCGTCAGATAGGAAGCGCGTCTTGTTTGCAAATATGTTGCATTTGCAACATATTTTTGACCTATAGTAAAGAATGAACCTTTACTGGCAGCACCTGTCGAAGTCTGAGGCATTTGAACGGGAGCGTCTTCATCAGAACTAAAATCTACCGAATCTACATCATTGGTCGAGTCATCACTGCTGCCGGGGTCACAAAAATCAGCAGCAGCAGCAGCTGCCGAAGTCCTTGCTACAGCTCTCCATTTTTGCGGAGCGCGCCGTGAAGCGGACGCCATTTTCACAGAACTCGTCGCTATCACGGGTTCAAATTTCACTCTCAGCGCTGTCTCCGCACGCGAAATGTCAACAAAACATAGTAAAATCGAAAAAAGAGCTGTCAATAAATACGCCATATGGCATCAGTTGTCCTCAAGGCGCCGTTTTTAGCTTTCGCAGACATTTGAAATCATCGGAACTCCGTGTCTGGTGGCCTATGGTGCTGTAAGAAAAGAGTTAAGAGCTGTAGCAGTTTCCCGAATAAGTTGGCTTCGTCGCAAAGCGTGTTCTGCTGCTGACCTCATAGCATGTGGTTATTGCATTGACGATTTAAACTCAAATCATTGGATCAGGTAATTTAGCCAACTTGATGAGTACAAAATTGGCAATGTTTCATGGCAGCACTGTTTGACATTGAGTTTGCAAGCTTTGTGTTGTAACAAGTCTTTTTGGGAAGCTTTCCATTAAATGACCTGCCATCAGATACAAAAATGCATGACTCAGTATGCTAATATAATTTCAGAGGAGCATTTCTACCCGAAATTCTTGCATCTGCACCGTAACCTCAGACCTCCTTTTCGTTGTCATTATATAGTTTTTAACGCTAAGTTGTCAAACCCTCGTTCATGTGTTGTTTTCATTCCTGCTGGCACATTGCCAGGGACCGTGCCCCATCAAGGGCAGATTCGTGTTATCTTGCACACTCTGAAAAGGCCAACCTGGCACATTTACTGGCTCTACTGTCCAAATGCTATAAGAACTGAATGCTAGGCATCAAGGGAAATTTATTGCGGTATCACAAATTGGCTTCCTTGAACATTCATGGTTGAGCACTGCTTGCTGTTGAATGGTACTTTCAAGGAAGCTAATATTGATGCATATGGAAACACAATGCTCCAGTTCTACAGTAATTATTGAACAAGTAAAAGGAGTTTTGGGTGATACAGAACGCCCAGGCTGACTTATCTTGTCACTGACAGTACACTCGGCTCTCAATAATTGGAAGTCACTTAACTGGAATTTTCGGTTAATTGGAAGTAATGTGCGGGTTTCGGCAATTACGTGCAATTCAACGCAAAAAATTGCTTGAGCAGCATTATGAGCAGCATGCATCTAAGGGCTATGCAACTGTACTTATTTCACTTCGACGTTCCACGTATAGGTGAAGTGGATATGACAGATTGGAATTGTGATCTGTACCCAAGAGTACCGTATTTACACGATTGTAAGTCGACTCGAATGTAGGTCGACCCCCTAAAATTGCATCTCCCTCCCCAAAAAAATGCGAGCGCCGCTTAGAAAATCGTATCACAAAGAGAAGCTCTTCCGTCAACCCACACGGCGGCAACAATGATCGATGCTCCCACAAGAGCCGAGCGCTCGCGGTATGCGCGGTAGACAGAAGCGCCAACTACGGGGGGGGGCAGTGGAGCTCGTGCCCCCCCCCCCCCGGACGGCTTTACGGGGGGGGCAGGGCCCCCTCCGGCCCCGGCTGAGGATTTTTTTAAGGGCTTGGCTCGGCTCTGCGCCCGTCGACATCGGACTGCTGGCCGTCCTGTCTGCCAACTATTGTTTACAATAGGGGTTGGGATCTTGAAAGACAGTTCAGTCCTCCCGATGGGCGGGGGGAAACGCAGGGCCGTGTCGCTTTTCTTCACGGTGAGTTAGATGTGCTCAGTGAGCGGATTGTTGACAACAATGTAGCGCTGCGCTTGGCTATGGTGGCTAGAAGGGTGGCCCTTCTAGCCACCATAGCTTGGCTTCAGCAGCACGCCAGCAAAGCGACATTTTGTCGGGAGCATAGGTCAGGGCACTCACTCGTGAGTACACTCATTTGTACTCAAACTCACGAGTGAGTACGATGATGATTGAGTACACACCCAGATTAAAAAAGTGAGTATGATGACGGTTGAGTACAGGGGTAAGTCCACTTCGTGAGTACAGAACTCATGAGTACACTACTCATGAGTGTGAGTGCTAATGAGTACAATACTCATGAGCATGAGTACTCATGAGTATGAGTACTGGTGAGTATGGTACTCATGAGTACACAGTACTCATGATTACAATACTCATGAATACTGTATTTTCGAGTGCTTGCACTCGTGAGTACATGCACTCGTGAGTACAGCAGTGCAAACAAGTTCTATCACAAACTCAAGTCTGGACGCACGTGTACGAGTTTCAGACATTTAGCGATGGCGCTGTGCTGCTTAACTCTCAAGGATGGTAAAATCAGGCAACGAAAACTGCACCTCCCTCCTTTGCCTGTCCTTGTTTGGCGCTGTTAGCGTTTTTCGGCGGTCGCTCGCGAGGGGGTCGCGGTGAAAAGGGAAAAACGAGGGGGTTAGGTTCCCCGTGGGAAGCGCGGCCACAGTTGCTCTGTTTCTACGGCACCTGTTGATTGGAGCAGTTATTTTTGTTTACAAATGCGTGGCCTGGGAATTCTGCTTCGTTCAAATTGTTTTAGGGGAAGCGGTGGGGGCTGCTCACAATGCATGCAATACGCGCACCGAAGTCGCCCTTTTCCGGTCTTAAGCAGTTTCCATAGATGCATGTCATGCTCTGGAGTCGTTTCGTGAGCGGAACCGCTCATTTAAACAGTCGCAGTTAGTAGTTTACGTGATTTGCGTCATTACGTGATTGACTGCTGCATGGTTTGTGTCAACCACATGGTTTTATTAGGCTCCCGTTTTGAAACTTTTTGCTCAGGTTTGGTAGGACTATGTCCTCGTGCTGTCCATTTAAAAGTGAGCGTATAGCCCCACCGTGCAGGTTGTGGGTTGTTAATCGGACATCATAATGCCCAGTCGAACGCGTGTGACGCCTTGTTTCGCCTCGCATATTTTGTCGAGCAGCGCTGGCATCTTGCTGCTGGAGGAGCGTTTTGCTTTCGAATGGCAACCCGATGCGCTGCTTCTCGTTTATGCCACCGTGTAATGATGAAGCTGACGACGACGGTGAATTTCGGTGGTTGTTTTCCCCTACCTTCATCTACTGTTTACTGGCGGGGCGACCACTCCTCGCTAGCAACTTGTGCCGAGTGTAAGCTCGCACTGTGGACGGCCTCGTGAAAGGGCCGTTTTATATGATGAACGCCAACGCCAGACGTTGGGTTTTTACCTTTAGCTCGCGTCTTGGAACGTCTCGTAAAACATGTTTCTTGCCCATAACGACACCACCGCACTTTTTTTATCGATAGCTCTCAGCATCATCTGCGCTTCTCGAACCAAGAGCTGCAGATTTACACTGTGCAACCAACGCACCAACACGGGAATACAGTGACGTCAGTGCAAGCTATCACGCCTCCGAAAAGCCTGTCTGCAAACTTTGTTTTCGAGGTAACAAAGCACGCCAGAGCAGTTGGACAGTGCTGTAACGGCTGCCAAGCACCGGCAGCAACTGGGTGCACTGCGGCGGTCGACTGCGAGCGATACCCGCTCCAAGCCTCCAAAACACATACACATACACTGTTGAGACTGGGCCATCCCAGCTCAGTCACTACTGTTGCGACGTTGCCCTGCCCAGTCCGCTATCAACGCGGCGCAGACCATAGCGACGAAGTAGCCGAGCTGACGGTTATTTGAAGCAGCATTTATATACAATATATACAAAGTTAGCAAGAGCGTTACATGGCTAAGACAAGCGCGATAGCACTTCTCAACTCAGGGCCTTCGATGAGATGCCGCCGCACCACCGCTGCTTCCGGGCTGGTTTTATACCCCCGGGGTTCCGTTGCAGCCGCGTGCAGTTGCCTCCAGTCGGAGCTATCACTGACCGCATTATGAATCTCGCGAATGGAGGCGAAGCGATTGCGTCAACCGAGCCGCCACGACCGGGAAAGGGAAGGCGACTCTGCGGCGGCGTCTCCAGGCGCTACTTGCAGCGTGTCTGCGGGGATTAGTTTGTCCCAGGCATGATTTGGTCCAGCCGTCGCGATGGGAAAGGAAGAGCAGACTCGGCGGCGCCTTTCCCGCCAAGTCGCGGCACGTCTGACGCGGGCGGTTTGGCCTAGGCGCGAATCAACCCCGCCATCGGCACGTCGCCAGGTGCAGCGAATTTGTGTCGGGCGCTCTGGCACAACACACACACACGAATACAAAAATGAGTGGTCAAAGTCAGACCCGTTTCGTGGGCTCTTAACGGAAATGAACATAGCAGCGCGTAGCGCCCCTGTCGTGTCCCTTTCTCGTGTCCCTTTCCTTTTACCCCCGAACTGCCCAATAAAAGAAAAACAAATCGACTCGTTTTTTGTGCTGATGGTTCAGTCATGCAATATTTTTGAATAAATGTGACCAGTAAAACACGTACTCAAAGAAATTCCTACTGGATGCGTCAAACCGCTGAAGTTCACGGTTCATAGATTTGCGGGACGTCTTATTTGGGGACACCTCGTAGTTAGCCGACACAATGTAAAAGGCCCTCACTGCTGCAGGTGCCCCTTATGATGATGATGATGATTAGTGTTAGCCTTTTTGTAGTGGGGTGATGACGTGTCATCTCATAGGGACCCCCCCCCACCGCTTCCTCCCCCCTCCCTTCGCCGCTTCGAGGCGCACTCCAGGTCTGCCCCCCCCCGGAAAAATAAGAAGTCTACACCACTGGCGGTAGATGTTAAAAAAGAAAAGCTTTTGTATAAGCACCCGGAATAACCATGCGCTGTGGGTTGAGCGGGAAGAGCACACTCGCTGCGAGATGACAACCATCGAAGCAACCGGCCGCGGCCACTGCCGCGAGATACCAAAACAAACAACATGGCGGCTGACGGAAGCGGCCGCGCGCGTTTTTTTTGTTTGTTTGTTTGAGCGACTAACCTCCCACCATCGCGTTCGGAAGTGTACTGAACAATGTGATATGATTTGGGGTACGTTAGCGCCGCGCATTGAATCAAAGGATTCGCTAATACTCATTTTGTTTATTAGAGACGAATAAAACGCTTCTTGACGCGTTTTTGCACGTTATTCGTACGCGTCGGCGTCGCGCGGGAGACTTTTTCCCGCCGGCGTCGACGATTCCGCGCGCGCGGCAGCTTCTGCTGCTTTTAAGTTCTACCGTTCTACCTCGGTATGACGCGTGACGAGCGCGGTAGTGAGAGGAGCCTGACGACTTGCCCCAGCCGGCTGGCGCCGCCGGGGATGTTTAGGCTTACCAGGGTGGCGGATATTTGATTGACGCTTTCCCTAGCGGCGCGGATAATGCTTTATAGTGTCGTTTTCGATCCCATTATCAGCTCCTTTCCTGCACAAACGTCTTCGTTTGTGTCTTCACTGATATCTTAAAGAGTGGTTAAAAGCGGTCGCGCACGTCTTCGCGGCTGGTGACGCCGCCATGTTGCCGCCGCCGATCGCGTAGCGCGCAGCATGCGGGTGGAATTCGCGGCAGCGTCAGCGCGGCGCATTTTCGCGAGCAGAAAACACCCCATGCGGTTCACACTTGAGACCATAACTATGGTCGGGGGTCTATGAGGTGGGGACAGCTTTGTCCCCACCTCGTAGATTCCAGACTTCTCGTTTCTCTTGCCGTTACTAGCGGTATATAGACGGTTCGACTTCTATTCTAAGTCGACCCCCCAACATTGGATTGTAAAATTTGAAAAAAATTAAGGGTCGACCTACAATCGTGAATATACGGTAAATATCAGCTGGTACGATCTCGTTGATGGCTAATTATTCGCTGCTGTTCCCAGCGAACACCATACCAGCGGGAAACAGCTGAGCTCAGCTGTGAATTTAACCATAAAGTAGCTGGTGCTAGCACACACTTTCTCTCGGGTATGCATTTCTGAACGATGTCGTTACCGCAACAAATGAACCTAACGTTGTAGATCGAGCTAGTGCTAGGTCATAAGTGAGTGTTTCCTTTTAGCATATTGTTTCAACATAGTCGCATTCTCGCCGGTTGCTAACAGCGGGTATGACGACATTTACCTAGCACAAAAGAAACTCTAGTGTAACGATTTTGTCTTTTCCTCCAGTCTACTGACGATATTGTACGTAAACAAACCACCGCATACTGTTTTTATCAAACCAACAGCGCACGTACGTAGTCCTTCACGGGACAAAGGGTAGTAATCATATTGCACACTGCTGGAGCAAGCTTCGCATCACTTCGCAAGGGCGTTTAAAAAATTGAAGCGGTGCCTTAGCGCATCACCCAGTTTGAAAGCACCAATTTGATGAGCTGAAACGGGGCAGACGTAGAAACACACGTCATAGCTGCGGCACAACACCGCAGAACTTCCACAGAAAAAAAAAAAAGCAAAACGTTCAATGCAGCTGCCCTGGCGCATCACCCATGTGCACCCCAACACGCACCAACTGATCAAATAACAAAACGTACGCGCACACAAACGCATAATCGAACACAAGCGCTGTCCACCGGGCCCTGATGCACGTATGCTGCACGTCGATGGAAATCGCCAACTGATCAGCTGAAACAAGGCGGACACACAAACACATCTTGGAACTTGGAGGTGCCCGCAGTGCATCGAGCCATCATCTCGAGATTCTGCCACGATTCCCCGCCGCCGCTTATCGTAAAACAAACGCTGAGCATGCCACCAAACCCCCATCACAACTGCTTTTCGTAAGAAAAAAAAAAAGAAAGAGAGAGAAAAAAGAAAAGAAAGAAGCAAAATTTTTGTGGCGTTCATTTGGTCTGTTTTTTTATTTTTGTTTATGACGTCACGGGTCTGTGGCTCCGCCCATCAACAGCGCACCGGGATCGCCGGGATCAAGCACTTCTCGTGCCCCGGTTTATTAAGGATGAAAAGGCGCACCGGTGCGGTTTGTCGAGGATGCTATTATAATTAATGGTCTCGATGAGGGGAATGACGTGGGGCAAATACAGAAATGCTTCCTGGCTATTGACGGTGAGATCTTTGAGTGGCGCCCCGTGTCTCTGACGTCGGCTTAGGGATTCGCGCCGCTGTCGTCTGCTACACTCCGCTTGTGTGGGGCAACAGTGCCTGGGCTAGAAATCGCCCGCTTCGTTGCTGTAGTGCGTTAAAAAAACGTATTTCTAGCGACTCAGTTATTTTGCCAGCTTCTGACGCATCTGAATAATTTGAAGCTGTACCCCCACAAGTTTGCAACACACGAAGAGATAGAGAACAACTTTCTTCAGAGTATCGGTCGTGTGTAACTCGTCCTTTCTTATTCGCGAGGATCAGCGATCAGAGCTTCTCGATAAGTATTCACAATGCGTAGGCTTCCCTGCAGTATTTTTGAGATGCTCCTAGAAGACTCAACAGTATAATACTACGTACCAAGCAGCGGCCTCTACACGCTCATCGCACAGCAGGAAATAAAGCGGCTTTCTTCGGTTTCTTTCGTTGTTGTCTTGTATCAGATTAATGTTTCTTGGTTTTTTTTTCTGCCCAACGCATTAATTTTTCTGCGCCGTCACCAACTTCTTATTAGGAGGTTTCGGTGGTTTCGGGATGTTTGGGAGCCTCACAAAGGTCGTGTGGATATTTCCTTCATTTTGTATGGCATACATTCCCTTCTTCACAAATTGGCTTTCATTACGGCTGCGTGCAAGAAGGTGCATATCCGCAGCGTGCTTTGTTTATTCACATGCAAATACAATGAGAAGGTTTGTGCTACGCCACCGCGATCGCGCCCTAAACAACGTGGTCCACAGTACTCAAAGGCGGCTTTTGTGCTCCGAATTTCTATCGTAATTATATCGTTATCATAACGAACTGACTCTCAACTCGAACAATGATGACATGATTACGGTGTTGAAGGCATGATATACTCGCTAACTAACGTAATACCTGCATATATTACAAGACTCGAAACCGAAGAACAATTCCAAGTAGCTCTTTATTGCTTTTCAACCCTTCCAGGCGCGAAGAACAAATCCTATTCTACTCGGGATGGCGTTGTATGATTTGAAGAAAATTACTTGTACTCTCTTGTCCTGGACTGAGGACCCGGCCCACTAACCAGATCGATTTAATTGTTAAACAATGTTTTCCCCTCCTCCTCTTGAGTGCAGTTTTCCGATAACGCATATCCGAATATTCGGAAGATATGGCTGTGCAAAATGTTCCGAAATATCCCTCCAGGTCTTAACAAACATATATGTGTTACTATAACTTTAACGAAGACATGACTCGTTTTGCTCAATAAACCTCCATACTGGTTAAATGCCTGGTATGGAATCAGCACGCGCGTATACAGGGTGTCCCAGCTATCATGCACCAAGGTTTAAAAAAAGAGAAATTGCGTAACTCGAAGAAAACCTAGTGCATAATGTTAGCAGTAATGTGAAGAAGCGGAGAGTAATTTTTTCGTTAATGAGACTTAATTAATTAATTGTAATTAATTATCTAACTCGAGAAATACTGTCCTAATCACTAAAGTGTCAATGAGGCACTTGTAGATAATTACGAGGGGCATCTAACTGCGCTATTTTCAGCGACGAACTAATTGCGTACTCATTTATTCTGACTGATAAAGGAAACCCGCGAAATATGAAAAATACCACGTGACGACGCTTACACGCGCATTGTAAAGCAGCGTCCCCAAACAAAGCTGATTGAAAGCAACTGCTTCGCGTGTTACCCGCCCGAAGAGACTGCGCATCACCTTGATAATAGCATGCATGGAAGGAGCAGCAGCAGCAAGATT
This sequence comes from Haemaphysalis longicornis, assembly GCF_048455015.1. Classification (NCBI taxonomy): domain Eukaryota; kingdom Metazoa; phylum Arthropoda; class Arachnida; order Ixodida; family Ixodidae; genus Haemaphysalis; species Haemaphysalis longicornis. The sequence continues at coordinate 20,466,385 of NW_027526245.1, forward strand.
CGCGCGACGCGTGTGCAGATAAGGAACAAACTCGGTCGCGATTTCTTCTTTCTTTCTTTTGTCTATTTCATTCTGGCTAACTCAGAGGCAGCCTGTTTGAGGGCGTTGCTTTACGGTGCGCGCGGAGGCGCCGTCACGTGGTATTTTTCATATTTCGCGGGTTTTCTTTATCAGTCAGAATAAATGTGTACGCAATTAGTTCATCGCTGAAAATACCGCAGTTAGATGCCCCTCGTGGTTACCTACAAGTGCCTCATTGACACTTTAGTGATTAGGACAGTATTTCTCGAGTTAGATAATTAATTACAATTAGTTAATTAGGTCTCATTAAAGAAAAAAATACTGCCCGCTTCTGCACAGTACTGCAAACATTATGCACCTGGTTTCTTTCGAGTTACGGCTTTACTCTTTTTTTAAATCTTGGTGCATGATAGCTGGGACACCCTGTATAAACACTGGGTTATTCGGAACTCAACGTACAGTTTTTGCAGCCTATAGTGCATGTCGGCAAACTTTCATGCCTTGACAACGTAAAGTGATGTGACAAAACGCGTTCGAGTGTTCGGCAAGGTTGCAAAAACTGTTTTACCTTACATATGATTACCGGGGACCGTGATGACTTCTGCCAAAGCCGACAGCCCTGAAGGCTTTTTGTTTTGGTCTTCCATTTTCGCTGTTGTCGGTTATTAGCAGCTGACTGTTCCTTTTGTTCGAATGCTTACATGAGAAGCTGACGCCTAGCTCCGACTCTTCGCGCTCCGCACAGGACCGGCTTCGCAAGGAATGGGGTGGCGCCGGCAATGTTTCTCCCGTAGCGGTATCCAAAACTATACTTTGACACCATGGGCTAGTGTATGCGATTTTAGCCTATTATTATGATAAAAGTTACCCACACGCCAATTCTGGTGCGGACAAGCATCAGACGTTGACCGAGCGCAAAGAAACAGCAGGGAGAGCGATCCTGAGTGAAGCAGACGACAAATGCGAGAATCCCTAAGCTGACGTCACGGAGGCGCGCTTCGCAGCGTCGCCTGTGTTCGCGCTCACCGCCAATAGTCATGAGATAGTCATTGAAACGAACACGCCGGGGCAGTGGCTGGGCCAAGACAAAGCGTTTATTGCGATATCGCGGGTTAATGTAGCGTTGTGGGAGAGGGGTTAAGTGGGAGGGGAAGGAGAAAGAGCAGTGGTGATAACGGCGGCTTCGGCTGGCGTGACGTCACAGATACATCAGTCATGGTGAGTCTTATATGGGGTTAAACTTCTAAGTGACCATGCTAGGGCTTGTAGGGTATCAAATTTACGGTCTTGATGAGGAGAATCACGCAAGACAAATAAAAAAAAAGGCTTCGTGGTTCTGATAATGCTGCAGTCATGACGAGTCATAGATTGGGTTAAAATTCAAGGTGAGGCTGCTGAAGCATGTGGGTTATCAAATTTAAGGTTTGAATTAGGGGAATCACGTGGGGCATATAAATAATGTTTCCTGCTTGCAGTCATGGTTAGTCAGATTTGATTAAAATTCTAAATGATTCTGCTAGGTTTGTGGGGTATCAACTTAAAGGTCTCGATGAGGGAAGTCGCGTGGAATAAAGACAGAAATGCGTCCTCCTTATCATCGCGATATCGTCATGGCTAGTCACATGTTGGGTTAAAAGTCAAAGTGATGCTGATATGGCGTGTATAGGGTATCAAAATATGCCTCAGTGAAGGAAGGTAGATCAGATGCAACCATCGGAAATCATGGCACTGAATAATGACCATGTAAGTAAAAGTCTAATTTCATTTTCATTTATTGTCACTTCAAGGCCCGGAGCGTGCGTTACAGAAGGGAGTGAAGTTAATACATAATGCAAACACAGGAAAGGCTATCAAAAACAGGAAAAATCGAGAAAAAAAAACAAGACAAAAATGCAGATAAACAAAACTGTTTTTCTATAGCATTTTTAAATGCAGACAAATCGGTTATGCTAGCAATTGAGGTGGGGAGGTGGTTCCATGCAGTGGTGGTTTTTGGAACGAGTAGAAAAATTCCAGCGGCAGTGTGGAACGAACAATTTATGGAGGTGATCGGTTCGAGACGATGTATATAAAGGTGAAGAGAAAAGTTCACTTCTTAATTCAAGATTGTAAAAATAAATTGTGTTTAGTAGTACTAACCGTGCTAGTTTCCTACGGTGCGAGAGGACAGGAAGGTCGAGAATAGGGCCCCTGATGCCATAGAGTTAGTAAGTGTTGAAGGAAACTATGCCTGGCACCCTATTCTTGACTGCACAAATTCCTGGGAAATCTGGGAATTTGCTGGAAGTCTTTTCCGACTGGCTTTCGATTTCTGTCACGTGTTTCAGGTTGACAAAGTGGTTGTGTGTGCTGTCAACATTTTGACATTTTACAACGTTAAAGGGCACCAGTTCTAAAGTTTACCTTATTTCTCTTTACTGAAAGCACATAATCCTTGGCCGGCAATGAAAAACCAGACAAAGCACCAGACATAACGTAGGGCTGTCTTTGCTATTCGACAACCGCAAGGCCTTAAACACTTAGTAATTTTTCATGTACATGTGGCATTCTTACAAAAAACCAAGTTGTCTCAGATTCCAAGCCTCTATCGGATGCTCCATAAAAGTTTTGGTATTGGTGTCCTTACTGGTAGCTCCGTTCAATAAGACCCTTGGTATGCACACTAACTTCACCCCTCTCTTGCCAAGAGTAGGACCAGCCCTTCAAAGCAGGAGCCAAACAGGGACAAGGTGCACTGTTGGGCCACTGAGAAAGGGAAGTTGCATGCAACTTTTCAGCCACATCGTCCCATAGGGGCAACTTCTCGTACAAGCCGAGTCAGCTTCCCAAGTGTTGCAGTTCCATACAAGGACTGAGCGCCAAGCTGGTACCCATTTTACCGGCAGGCGCCCAGCAGAACCAGGGCACACAAATGCACATGGCGACTCCCACAGCGACGGTGGATGCTCAACTCTCAACGGCCTGTGGCAGGACATACTGCCAGACTCTCGGCCCCGGCAATACAGCAGCCCAGAGAGGGACAACCCAGGACCTGCTCCAAAGTACAGAGCTTTCTGTACCAAGCAAATGGCACAGGGCAAAAGCTCAGCTGCAAGTCCACTGTTAGTCTCGTGAAGGTCTCCAAGCTCAGCTGCAATGCTCGACCCTCCCCACTTGGGCATTTGGAGCGAGAGACGAGGTGGCTCGCACTTGCCGGTTACACCATCGTGGAAGGGTACCAACGCGAGCCAGAAATGCGCCGCATTGTGAGGCAGGGCAGGAAGACCCCGTACCAGAGAAGTCGGGAACCGAGGTGAAGAAAAGATGCACGCGCATGGCTGTCCATGCGACACTTTGCAACCAGAACCAGCATGAAAGGAGACTGAAGAGACCAGGTGAAATGATACTTTTTATTACACTATCACCTGTTCAGCATCTGTGCACATAAAAGCTCGAACAGAACGACATAATGCGGCTGCAAGTCACAAATGATAGCGGGGGGAAAGAAGTCATGAAAAGCGAGGGGTGAAAAAAAAAAAAAAAGGGTGAGGGGGTGTGAACTACAGCAAGCTAAAACTGATGCAGGCAGGGTAGCAGCAATGAAAAATGTAGGTTAGGACATGTAGAAATGGAAGGAGCCAACAGCTGGGTTAGCGTGGTCACTAGAATAAAACCTAACCAGCAGCCAGAGACAGAGGAGGCGCTGCTGCTCATGCCAGCGTCCCCTGCTGGGCAATCTTGCGCAGCAGGGCAGTGCTGGCCAGGGCCTTCCCGCTGACGTTCTCGTGCCGGCTGCTCTTGTACTTGTCGTACGGGGCCTGCAACCGAGGGGGCACAGTCAAGGCTCCATCCACTGGGGGGGAGAGGAGGAACAGAGCACAGCTGCAGTCGGCTCTCTTTTTAAGGGAGAGGGCTGTGGATGAAGCTAACAGGCTAACCCCTGCGGGACTTCGGGAGAAGTGTAGGTGCCAACAGGGCATGCGAGAAGCTGAGGAGAGCTGTCTCCGAGTCTTCCATTAACTTCGTGGGCACTGCTTCTGCTGTGGCCTTACTCCAATGCAGATTTGTTACAGCACAACCTGGACGGTGCCTTGCCATTGCAGCAGGAGCATTTTTGGGACAATCCCGGTCAGGCTGTCGCTGCCAGCCAAGGGAGAGGCAGAGCGCGGCCGACACACGCAGCATGCACGCAAGTATGTGGAGTGCCTGGGCAGTGGCAGTGGGCAGTGCCTGGGAGAACCTTTACAGCAGCCTGGCAGCAGTGCAAATAAAGACTGCCCCCCACCCCAAACACACTGTGCTCCACTCAGTATGCCCCGGTGGCTGCAATGTCTGTTCACAGTGGCACACCTGCGGCTACCGGCTTCCACGGAGGATCCCTGTGTGGAGAGCCTCCATAGCTGCCGCCCTTTGCCCTGCCCACTTCACCTGGCCATGCCTTCGCCACAGGGGTCGAGGCAAGCACTCACCAGTGCTGCGCTTCACGTCCCCTCCCACCTGCGGATGGCCGCAGTGTCAAGGGAACAACGTGCTAACACCCAACAGCTTTCCCCTCCCACCCCGTCTGCAACACAGAGGGAGAAAAGAGGAACAGGCACCCTGTGCTTGGCCCTGGGTGCCTCGGCCAGGATGGCGGCCATCTTCTTGATGGTGGGCTGCAGGGCCTCCTCCGAGTACCGGCCGTAGTGGGCCATGGTGGCCCCCCAACTGCAACCAGGGGGAGAGCAAGGGAGAAAGGGGATCATCTTCGCCCCTTGGCCCGCCTCTGTCCACCAGCCACCCTAATGCACGTCTCCTAGAGACTGGCTCCACGTGGCAGGAACACACCGTGCGCAACCGCGTGATGACAAACCTGACCAGACCTAGGCAAGCTTGGGCAGGCGCATCAAGCTGGACAAGTTGACCACTAAGGTAGGCACCCCACACAAAGGGTTCGAGGCAAACAGCCTGCCGCACCACGTCATTCAAGAATCTGGGGATGCAGGTAGGCTTGCCTATACAACCGACGCGAGTCAAGCATCCGGTACACGACAGCGCACTCAAAAAGGGTGCACTGAGCATTTCTGGGGAGGTGCACTTGGGTGGGAATAACTTTATGCATAAAGAGCACTGCATTGATAGGCAACTTGCATTGTCGAACTAAAATGCTAGCAAAAATACTTGAAAGTTTCAGGTATAAAAGCGGTGCACATTCACGAAGGCAGCTAGCCAGAGCAGCGGCAATAAAACATCTGCACCGATGGGAAGTCGCACTCGGCCCGTTGAAAGCCTCCCCCACCCGCCCACCTGTGACCCTGGCCGCAGAGGTGGATGGCGAGGCAGAGGGCGGCGGCGGCCTGCTCGGAGGGCTTGACCCAGGCCATGGGGTAGTGCAGCAGGCAGAGCTCGAGGATGTACTTGGCCATGGCGTGCTGCACCACGTCCACCTGGGCGGCCTTGGAGTTGCGGCGCAGGAAGTGCAGGGGCAGGGGCCGGCCCAGGCGCCAGTCCAGGGCCCGCAGGATGGCCCCTTCCATGTGGAGCACCTCCGCGGCCCGGTACGCCCCGTCAGCCACGTAGGCCAGCTCGGACACGGCCGGCACCAGGGTCTCCTCGTACTTGCTGGCCACGTACAGCGCACCCATGCCCAGCAGCTGCAGCTTGGACCGGCTCACCACCTGGCACTGCACCAGCCAGCCACACATGCTGCCCAACAGCTCGGCAGCGGAGCCCCAACCACAAACAGCCTGCGAGCCTGCACGCTCTACAAAGGACCCTTTGCCCTCCATAGTTGGGAACGGCCTGGAAACTCAACACGGCCATAGCTACTTGCATATTCAAGGCGAAATTTGCACTGTGCTGCGGCCGCATTCTTTGCAGGCATGATGTGCCATCTCTTGAGGGTTAAGGGAACTTCGAACTTCCCTCGTCTTTGCACAAGGGTGCAGCATGGGCCTTCCGCATTCCGGATCATTTTCACGTGTGCGTTGTTTGCCGAGAAATAAGACCGCTTTCTCCTTGCACCCATTCTACGGTGGTGCACTTAGCGGAAGTGATAATTGAGTGCCTCCACGAGTTAGCGATGGCTGAATCGACAGAAGCAAGCGATGACTGTGACCACTGTCGTGGGGACAGCACCATGCAGATCATTAATCTGCAAGCTACGCATTTTGTCTTGCCTGCATTCTGCTTGCAAGTTGCTGTTTTTATTTGTGGCACCAGAAACTGGCAAAATAGTTGCGGACTGGAACAGCTGGAAAGTGCGTAAAAGTTACTGACTGCCAAGGACCCGCCGCGGTGGCTCAGTGGCTAAAGCGTTGTGCTGCTGAGCATGAGGTCGCAGGTTTGATTCCCGGCCACGGCGGCCGCTTTTCTGATGGAGGCGAAAAGCGATAACGCCCGTGTGTACGAGATTTCGGCGTACGTTATGGATCCCCAGGTGGTCGAAATTAATCCGGAGCCCTCCACTACAGCGCACCTCATCGCTTGCGTTGCGTCGGCGCGTTAAAACCTACAATCATCTTCAACATGGTAAAAGGCGCACTAGACGGGGACACAAGAAAAGACAGTGACACGGGACGAGCGCTAATGTGTCTTGCGTCCCCGTCTAGTGAGCCTTTTACCATGTCGAAGTCGTATCACCAACTAGCCCAAATTTCTGCGTTGGCCACAATGATCAGACTGCAAAGGGTTAACAGTGACCTGAAGCAAACAAAACCAAGGCTCTATGTTTGCAAGGAATAGTTGCGCAAACCGGACTTGGGGCTCCATGGGAAAGTTTACGCACAACTTGGGGCACTCTTGTATCCTTGCAGTGAAGCGCTCTTTTCGACAAGAAGTTCAACTGAAGCCAGTGCAAGGCCGAGTGACCCGTCTAAACAGATACAAGGCTACCTAGAAATGAACCAACATGCGCAGCAGTGGTACGCAAATTACATTGAGAAGCTCCCACGGCCTGGCCGTCGTTGCCCACTCTCTGTGCTAACGAATAATGCTTGAGAACACTGAAACCATTGCATTCTCAACTCACAGCTGCACGTTTTCACGGCTACACCTCGAGGAGGGATGTGGCTTTCGAAACCACCTTTTTACTTACACTTTTCAACGTAAAGGAACAATACTGTCCTGTCCAATTGTAACGCGAGGTTTTCCCTCTGCCCTAAAGTCCAATTGGTCGTTTTCAAAGTGTCCAGTTGCACCAATAACCTTCTGCGTACCCCTGTCTCCCACAGTGGTCGTTGGTTTGCTTTAACTACGCCTTTCACGCCATGCCTTCTCTCACGTAAGCGCCAGGGTTTGCGATGCCTGGCACCAACTATCGGGGGAATGCGACGGGGGGGTCTAAGCTCCCACTGTCAAAGCGATCAAGCCTAACAACGAACGGCTTGCCAATAAATAATGCCGTTGGTGCTGCCATCAGTTGTTTCTAGGATTGAGCATGCCATGTTACTGGTGCCCCAGCGCCTGGTCTTCGGCAGTCCACTGGCGATGCCCATCGTACGCATCGTCCCCGCTTTGTTCCCCTTGCAGGCCGGCTTTTTTTGGGTGTTCGGGCACAACAGTGACGTGCCACCTCTGCTCTGGGCTCCTCAAATTTTGAGCAGCGGCACAGCCGGCGTAAACAACCGTCAGATTCACCCAGTCAACGCATCGGAGGCGTGCCACTCGCAGTGGCTGGCCGCCCGGTGGCAAAGCTGGTTGGCAACGCTGGGCAACCAACCACTGGGACTAACAACTTTGTGGTGCGGCGTTTTTTTCAGCGCGTCCGCGTTTGCTACAACGGAAGTGTCAAGTCAAAATGAATGCGGCCCAGCTCAACGACAGTAGCTCCACGCATTGCAGCAGGTGGTGAAACAGAAAACAGACAGAAAAAGCAAGCATCTACTGGAACGAGGCACATAGAATGGGCCGACCCGGTTCGCTGCTTTCAGAGGAGCACTGCGCAATTGGGAGCTACAACGGGAACGCGAGTGCTCCCCATGCTGCGACTGTCGCACGGCGTGATGACAACTGACGAAAGACACGCGGAAGCCGAATTCTGCGAACACCGAGAAGCAGCAGCTGAGCACCGCCAAAAAAAGGTTGCTTGCTTAGTTTGGCCCCACGAGTGGTCAACTTGGCCGGCTGCGAGATCGGACCTCCGCTTCCTGTGCCATTGCCTCCCACCGCCTACAGAGAAGAGCCACACGAAACGGGAGTGGCTAGCCTATACATTTGTCTCTTATGGCGAACGCCCCAAGAATAAACAATCCTCGCAGGGTTCACAACAAACCAACAACACAAGACATGTGGCGCTCTTGGCAACCTTGGAAACAAGGCTTTGGTGGACGGGCCGCTGCGACCTCCCGCTGCTGTGCTGGGGTTGGCCGAGGGAAGTGGGGGCCCCGTTTCCTCATTCTCCTGTTCTCTCCCGGTCACGCACGTCGCCCCAAGTCCCATTATCCGAGATTCCTTATGTTGGGCCAGTTAACGTGGCCCTCTTCCCCTGCCCTCAGAGACAGGGCCACCCCAGCACAGCCACGTGCCTGAACAGCGGCAAGCAGAGGAGTCAGACACGCACTCTGGCACTGGCCACACTGCTACTTCGTGCACTAGACATGCGAGTCTCTAGGGCTGCTTGCAGTCCCCGCGAGTGTGCCCCTTCGCCCTCCCGCACTGCCCAGACAAAGAGCCACAGCCCCACCTGCAGGTACCGGTCGACCAGGGCCACGGTGAGGAAGAGGGTCTCCTGGAGAAGCTGGAAGCGGGCGTGCACCTGCATCAGCCAGTTGACCAGCACCGAGCGCATGTCCGACGTCACTGTCGGCTGCAGCCGCAGGAAGTGGGGGTGCACGGGAAGGCGCACCTGCAACGGGGGGGGGGGGGGGGGGGGGTCCCGCTCCAACACTGTCCCCGTCGTGTCCACTTCGGTTGCGATATAGTACACTTGCATGGCCTCGCAGCAAAAGCCAGGCGGTCATTGCGTCATATCCGGGTCACCTGCTTTCAGCCAATCGGGGGGGCTCCCTCAAAATAAACACTGTATACCGCTCCAGAAGGGGGGAAGGGGGGGGGGACACCCCGCAGAGCAAGCATCCCCCACCTCCCTGCGGGAAGCGGGATTACCAGGTCACTGCACAAGCCGAGATAACAGAGCCCCCAAATGGGTGAGCAATGCTTCTGGCCTCCCGACTTCACCGCTGCTTCACCCGAAGCCCACAACCACCCAGACACAAGACCCCTGGACGTCCGTCAAGATTGCACCGCAGCTGCCGTCAGTGGTGCTGCAATGAACCCATTTGGTGAGCCACCGAGCTGCCCTGTTGTTCCGAGGCAAGAGCCCTTACAACGGGGCTGCTCTGCAATGGCTGCTACTCCCACAGGCAACCACACAAAGCACATCTCGTAGACACAAGTGCCAGACACACAGCAAGCTGTGTTGCAGTGACCTAACAGTTTCGCACCGCCCGACAAAAGAGGAGGCACCGTCGTGGAAGCAGTTTATAGGACACTGGTGTTATCTGGGTTCTCTCGCAAGCTTGCCTTGCCAAGCTGCTCAACCAAAGTTCTCCACAATGCAGGCAGACAAAACAAATCTCGGAGAAGAGTGCAGGGGCTTCCGACCACAGGGCTCTTCGCAAACAGAAGCTGCAGCATGCACACGCGCATCAATGACAGCGACAACACACTGTGGTGCCAGAACACTACCCACGAGACAAGTAAACAGCAGCTCGGATGACCCGTGTAATGACACCGCACACGGCGCTGATTAATTGGAGAAAAATACAAAGACTACATACAAGCGATTCAACTGCACACCCGAGATACCGACGCTAAGCACCGCCCAAAGGTGCAATGAAGCTAAAAAACTGATGGTCTCGAGTGACCCTTGCAGCGTTTGAGGCACTTCCAAGGGCGTGTGGAAAGCCGGCCGACATGTGGGCTCACCTCGAGTGCCGCCAGGTAGTCGAAAATGTCCTGGGCGTACTGGGAGCACAGCTGTGGCTCGTGGCCATCCTGGGCATCGATGTCGGGCACCCCTGGGGGCAGCAGGGAGGCCGAGAAGGCGCAGCGCTGCTCCTCCTCTGGCCTGCAGGGGGCGGAGATGGCCGCCTGGCGCAGGCCCTCGCACAGGTGGGCCACCTCCTCCTCAGGGGGGGCACCCTCCTCCTGCTGCTGCACCAACACAGGGCCCAACGTGCTGCACGCAAGCACAAAGACGAGGACCACGACGAAAAGGGAGAGGGGGGGGCACGAGCGCAACTGGCAATTGCGGGGTGGCAGTTGGAAAAGGTGCGCTCGTCTGGTCTTGGTCTCTCACGCAGCCTCCCCAATGTCCTTGTCGTGAACCAGATAAGCAGCAAGCTCTTCCATGCATTTCAGAAGAGGGGTGCGCGAGCATCAGACCGGGTAGCACAAGCGAAATCAAACACTCCTGGCAAGGAGTACACCTCCCAGAGCGAAGAAAGACAGCCAGGACTGCACACACACCCCAGTGCTCGCATACTGCAGCGCAACAAAATGGTTGCCAGCGGAACAGAAGTCTGATACACTGGCGTGAAGAAGAAATGAGGGTTTCTGGACAGAGCTACTAGTGCCACCTGTCCATGACAAGAGGCACGCTAGTCCAGCAGTCGGCGCAACCCCACTTACTGCCAGCTAACCTGTGGCTGCCCACTCATGCTGGAATTCCAAGGTTGACTGCCCTCCCATCATTATGCGCAGGTTTTAGCTGCACTGTTTCTGGTGTACGATACCTCATGTACAGTACCGTGGGCATGGTTTCCCTTTGTGCCATTCACAAATCTCTCTTCCCATTTATGCTGTATTGGGCTCTTGCAGCATTACTGGCTTCCAACATGCACAGGCAGGTAAATGCCAGAGTGTTGAAGGAACACGCACTGCCATGCAACACCAGCCACAGTGGCCATGACAGCGCCGCAGCCCAAGTGGGGACCACTCTCGAGCGGCCCCAGTTCTCGCAACCGCACCCAGCTACCGTCCTCATGTGGCTGGCACTGAACATCCAGCCACCTGGTAGCATATACCCTGGGCCTCTTCAATTATGAGCCCCGGATCGTCCACAGACTGCCCGAGATGCAATCCGGCACTCCATTTTCCCATGCATGCTGTGGGGACCACACGGCTCCCCATGCCGGCCATGCAGCGCCACCGTGACAGGAAGCGCGCACGGCACGCTGCTCCCCAGTGTGGCTGTGCATGCGCAGCACACTTTCCCAGCAGCGATATCGGAGGAAGGAGCGCCGGCACCCTCCTCCCCCTCTGGAGACCCTTCTCTTCAACAGAGGTTACGTCGAGAGCAGGACCCCTGCGAGGTCTGGAGCCGTGCGGGTTGGACCCAGGAGCTGGCGCTCCTCGACCCCGAGCTCATGGGGCTCCATCCCCCCCCCCCCCCCCCCCCAGGTTCGGGACAGCCTGTCCAGCGAGTGTTCCATTTTACGACAAAGCCTGGTCTGTTGGTATCGCCTGGCTCCGAGCGCATCATTGGCACCTCCCGGTGAGGCGTATGAACCCTCGCCTTGGCTTTGGTTCTCGTGTTCCATCTTGCTAGCCGGGTAATGCGGTCTCTTTTGTAGCCGCAAACCTCCCGATGCCTATGGGACTTCAGGTCCGAACACAGTACTGCCCGCAGACCACCCGGGACTGGTAAATCGAGGGGGCCCATTGCTGCTGCCCCTGGGCAGCAGGAAAAGGGGGCCGGCACACAGCGAAGCCGTGGTTGCACCAGCCACGGAAGGGGCTCAAATAACGAGGGGATGTGGAAGGAGGAAAGACGCCGTCAACTAAGGTTGGACATGATCACACCAACACCAGTGAAAAACGTTGCAAGAAGTAGAACTTGGACAGAACCATGCGAGTTTGCAACAAGGAAGTGGACCCAAGGACACTGCACTGGCGACACCCAAGGGGAAGCCTCGATCCCAATCACGAGTACAACTTGTTAGTTGTGATAAATGGCCACCAGATGGTGCCAAGCGTGCGGCTACGCTTATGACCGCACAGAAGACTCACCTCAAGGCACCTTCAGACTTCGTGCAGGTAGACTACCTTTCAATAAACAAGACGGCAGCTCGACAGCGACGCGTCTTTTGGTACCTCGCAAAGCTGTGCTCTTTGCACCATGGCCAGGCTCCTCAAAAACAGCTCACAGCTGAGCAACTACCAGGCGCCTCCACTAAAGTGGCATACCAGTAGCAGCTTCGCGCACGCTTGCAAGGGGCAACGCTGCGCTGCCCCTCTTAGAGCACCTTGCGAGAGCTCACCTTGGGTGGCACAGCGTTGGGCGGCCGCAGCGCTGGCCTCAGGAACTTGGCCTGTCCCGGCTGGTGGCTGCTCGCCGCCGGCTTCCGTGGTCCGCCAGCAAGGTTCTCGGAGGCCGGCTGCACAGGGGAAGAACGATGCAGCTGCTAAGAGCAGCGCCGCAGCACACGCCACTGGCTCTGCATGTGCATGAACTGCACACGCTGAGCACTACGAAGTTCAGTTACTCAAGGGCCCAAACTTGGCCAGGATCCACTTTAAAGTCTGGCCGTAAAACATTGGGGCTTTGGGCTCCTGGAAACGGAGATAAACACAAACGTGTACACCTAAACACGATGAAGACAACGCACTTCTAAGCAATGGGAAATGCAAGCAAAGGAACTCAAAATAACAAGTAATGCAGTAAGTGAGAAGAAAAGATACAAGGTCAGAAGAAAGTCTAGGAAGTGGCATGCACTGCCATTATGAGAATTCCTCCAAAAACTGCATCTCTCACGCAGCGAGAACAAAAGCTCATGCAGTCCTTCCTGCCCCAACATCAATTTCTCTTATGCGCAGCAAGTAAAGTGATGGAACACTTTCTTTTCAAACATATCAGCTCATTCTTGGAACAAAATAACTTCTCTCCTAATCAACACGGATTTCGGTGTGGGTTTTCAACCATAACGCAGTTAATTCATACTACAAACGATCTCTCTAAATCACTTGATGAAGGCGGGCAAATTGACGCAGTTTTTATATATTTTGAAAAAGCCTTCGACCGTGTCTCCCATTCTCACTTGCTGTTTAAAATAAGAAAATTATTAGCTAACCCCAAAATTCTCCGGTGGCTTGATTCGTACTTGTCAGGCATCCACATTGCTAATAATATGTCAAACTTAGCCCCTGTATACTCTGGTGTTCCCCAAGGTTCGGTCCTGGGTCCACTCTTATTTTTTATTTATTTGAACGATCCGTCTTCTTCATCTTCAGTGCGCTGTCGGCTTTTTGCCGACGACTGCGTTGCGTACCTTCCTGTTCGCACGAGAGAGGACCAGACTGCCCTCAGCACATATCTAAGTGCTATCACTGACTGGTGTAATTCCTGGAAAATGAGCCTCAATGTAAAAAGTGTGCCCAAATGACCATGACGCGTAAAAGAAACCTCCTCGAATTTCCTTACAAACTGAACAATACCGCACTGCAAACTGTAAAACAGTTTAAATACCTAGGTGTAACAATAACTTCAAATCTAAGCTGGAACACACATATTCAAAGCATATCATCAATTGCTATTCAACGATTGTGGTTGCTAAGGCACCGATTAAAACACTGCACAAGCAAAACAAAACAATTGGCATACACATCTTTAGTACGACCTATCTGGGAATATGCAGATGTGTGGGATCCCCATACGAAAGCGGACATACACTCTCTCGAATGCATTCAAAACAAATCCTTACGGTTTATTTACAACGCGTATGGCAGGCGTGTTTCAGTTACAGAGCTACGTACCCGATCAGGACTTCCAACACTACAGGCACGCCGGAAACTACAACGCCTAAAATTTCTTTTCAACATTGTTAACAATAACTTATGAATAGCCTTTAACACCTACATGCAGTTTAATACATCGCGTCAAACACGTAACAAACATGCCAAGACAATCGAAATGCCCCGCACCAACACTAATGCTCACCATTTCTTTTTTTCCACGAACAATATCGGATTGGAATGCGCTGCCGCAAGCTGTCACTGAAATTGTGACCCCGGAATCATTCGCATCATCCATTAGTTCGTACTTTTAACAAACAGGGCCCGCAAGACGCCAACGAGCGTTATCGCCTCGCGTTGGGTAAACATTGTGTACACTTCAACTTGTGTGTATTTCCTTGGAAGCCGGGACGTACCTACCCAACAGTCTTTTCTGGTACGTTATGCGTTCTTTTTTTTATTTTTGCTTGTTCCTGCTCCGGAAACTTTGTGATGGATGTGCTTAAAACCAAGAGTGCTTTTGTCGGCTATGTTACGCGCTATTTTTTTTCGGATTGTTGGTTTCTACTCAGAAAACTGCCTCCCTTGTTCGGTTACGTGTTCCGCTGTACCACGCGAGCTCTCCTCCGCTGCACCACAGTGCTGAATGTATCAATATGTAACCACTCTTGCCTTGGCTGCCAACAGGTGGCTGGCAGTATATTACAAATAAATAAATATAGCAAAGGCTTCAAACATCTCCCACAAGATGTTGACTGTGCACCATCTGTCTCCAATACATTCCAGTGCAGACCCCACACAATGGTATACCAATTGGCCCGACAAGCTTTTCTTCCCACAAATGCGTGACCTTGAGTGCATCCAGCACGGCCTGCCGAGAGCCACTGGGCTCTGGCAGCGAGGCTTGCGAGAGGTTTGCCGATGCCGGGGGGGGGGTTCAACGACAGAACCACCTCACCGCAACAGTGGCCAACGCCTCTTTTGGAAATTACCTCTGGCCAATCACCAGAGAAGTTTCGACATCGCCTCTGGCATGGGTGCTTAGCACAGATGTTCACCAACACCGTGAGGTTTCAGCACACATAAGTGACGAGAACTCGCTTGCGGCCAAAAGCTTTCTGCATCATTTCAAGGAAGTAATCGCCCAGAACTATTGTACAGCCATTAGCTGCTTTTATTTTCACTCCCAGGAACACAAGCAGGCACAAGCTGCCTGCCAAGAAAAAAAAAGCGAGAGAAACAACATCTCCCACATGGCTGGCAGCCACAGGCCGTGCTGCACGCACCCGAGGTTAGGCGCTCTCACCGCAAAGGAATGTTCATGAAAGGAATGTTCCCAAGTTCACAGTTCCGAGGCCTGCATGCGAGCCCGTCACGCCCCAAAGAGGAACACTGTGCACTTTTGTGAAGTGGCACACCTGCGGTTCCCTTCCACAATCGCAGCAGGAGACGACTACTGGCACCGCCTACTGTTAACCCCTGCAGCAGATGAAACCCCCAGTGGTGACAAGGCTGGAAGAACTGGCGGTAAAAAGGCAACTGCAGCGGGGACGGTTGGCTAAACTGCGCAAAAATAGATACATTGCGCCACATTGCTACAGCAGGCTGAAAGTTTGGTAAAGCCCGATGACCTGGTAGCCTGCACAAGCGGGACAGGCACAGAACACCCTGCCCAGTCCAGCGGCCTCCTGCAACGCGCATGTGCAGCACCGTAGCCAGTATTCGCTGTTCGAGACAACCAGTGGCTGGATGCTGAACCCCCACAGCCGCAACACATCGGCTGAGCAACGCAAGGACTGCCGCCAGGAGGGACAACTGCGAAGGCTACTCTGTGGAGTGGCAAGATGCACAGGTTCCACATCATCTGCAATTGACAGCTGCCACTGCAATGAGGTAGCGAATAGGGCAAGTTGGAGAACACCCGTCACAGATTAAAAAGTGTAGCAACGACACAAGCGTGGTGTCGTTCCTACTCTCGCCCCGCGTTTTCGTTTGCCGACACTACTGCGACCGCGGCAGTTTTGCAAGAGGCCCGTAACTGCGTGCTTTGTCATGGAGTAAAGGTGCAACAAGGGCACATAAAATCGCCGTACTTGTGCATCGCCGTAGCTCGGCATACAAGCATGTAAAATCTGCGCAAGACATTTCTATGCACTTGTTGTGCCAAGTCAGAGCCAGCCAGACATCGACGCAAACTTCAGACGCATGGTGTTGATGTTCACCTTTAGTGGTCAGGTCACGCAGCTTATTAAGTAGCTTTGCTTGCTAACTTCACTATGTGATAAAACTAAGTAATTTGTAAAATACAGAGTAGACAACGGGAGAAAACGCACAAAGCAACAAGCAACTATGGGAGCAACGGAGTTTCTGCCAAAAAAGTGGAGAATTTCGTGTCTGCCAAGTAAGCATATTAACATTTCAATGTCGCAGGTACTATTGTAGTTGTTTTTGTATTAAATACAGTATATGTAATTTTGTGAGAACTGGAATTTGTTTTACTTCAGTCAAAATGTAGCTGAACTGTGCTGCAGAAGGCCGAGTCCGGGGTAGTCTAGCCACACTGTGCAGTGCATTGCAGTGCACTGGGCATATGCACAAGTTGTGGTGCCTATGCCCTCTCCGGTGTCGTCAGTCACCGTAAAGGCAGCAGTGTATGTAGCCACAGGCCAATGTTGCATCGATTTTAGTTGTTCCTGTGGTTGGGTCTTAAGGATGACTTTCAATAAGCAAGGAGATGAGCTTGCCGAAGGCTCTCGGCTCATGTCCCCTCGTCTAAAGACCGTTTGCTGCATTTGTGCCAAGTGCAGGCACATGCTCAGTCGTGCATGCACGCAAGCTTGGAAAACCTACCTTCCTGCTAACCGCATTATATGCACCACGTCAAGGGCACAAAATAATGCAGTGATATGATGCAAAGACACGCCACGTCTTAAAGGGACCCTGCAACACTCTTCGTGCAGTGCAAGTAAACCTGCGCGACGTTTAGATTAGACCTCCAGGAACACCCGAGCCAAATATTACACATGCACGTGAAGCGGTAAGTGCGCAAATCGCCGTGAAAGATGCGGAAAAACCAACCGCTCTCTCTTCAATTCTCATTATGCACCCCTGGCATGGCCTCTGCGACATCAATCGGGCCATGGCTGTCCTATTGGCTGTCGCTGGTCAACTTTGCGGCTAAATTCTGGCATTTCCTGTGACGATCAGCCGTCATCGGTGCTGTGTATGAACCTCTTCTATGTCTGAACCTGTCCGCATGCTTTTGGTGTTTGTTTTGTTTTGAGTGCACGCGGAGTTTGAGTGACGACCTAAATATTCCACTTTCAATGAGCCCACTGAACAAACGTTTATTGCTCCAAAAACGCCCTACCAGCCCGAGCGCTTGCTTGCGAGCAGGCCACCATGCCGGCTTTTTTGTGGCACCAGACTGGAAATAGACCCGTCCACGTTGCGGGGAAAAGCATGAAACTTCCCAGCCTGTGACATATCGAAGGCCGCCGAAGAGAACGCCGTGCGCTGCCCCCCTCTCCGGGAGAGAGCGCGCAGCTTTTGTCGCGATGTCCGCGGTTGAGTTGAGTGGGAACATTTATGTGCGATTTCTCATCGCGCGTAGTTTCGGTGATAGTGAACGGATTTTCACAATTCTTGCGGGAGGAGATAGCTGGGACAATGGACTTTACCCCAAAATACATTCAGAGTAGCTGATAGTAAGTGTGTCAGGGTCCCTTTAAGCAAACAAAAGCTGCTCCACGTTCAACAGGTTTGTCCCACACTTAAGTAGGAGTTTAAGCCACCGATACAGCCATGCCATTCGAATTCAGAGAACACCAATCCAAAAGTGTGACACAACCGGCCAAAGCCAGTCCCTGGCCGCTCAATCTCCTTCCTTTTGGTGTGGCCTGCCGATGTGCCTCGCAAACAAAACGTGGGTGAAAGGAGAGAGGTTGACTCACTGGCTACAGTGAGGGCGCTGCTTGTTGGAAAAGAAAGCGCCTGGCACCCGATTACACCACCTCGTTCGGAGGTGTATTCTTTCAAAGCCGACACTTTCACCCTGCCGTCGTCTGGTCAGCCCGCAACCTCGCATGTTTTCCATCACTGCTGTTACCACTATGTGGATCGATTACACTGCACACGATGCCTAAAAGCTGCTGGATGTTGCTTTGCAAGTCAAACAAGTCGTGGAACCCGGAACTGTGCTAATACGAGCAGCCTCCGTCCAAAGAAAACCAGAACGCTTCCCAACAAGAGGGAGCTTGGCTGCCCTTATCACGACAGTCGTGCGCCCGCTTTTCTTGTGAGCAGACAAGGTAGGAATGAAATGCAAGTTGCTGCTTCCAAAAGCTGTGCCGACTGTTTCCATCCTATGCCAACCAACATACTGCAGTCTCATTCCTCCAAGGAGCTTTGCGTGCCATGCAAGCGAGCAATGCAGGGAAGAGGCAGAAAATTCAGTGCCAGAATTCTCATTCGGAAGAAGCCAAGGCTGGATGCCAGTCTGAAGGCAAAACAGGATTAAAAACTGGAATGCCAGATGACCTGGTCAGACGTACTGCAATGACTAAAAGAAACATCACCTTCAAGTGAAAGTGCAGGGACTAAACGAGCACTAGCAAAAACTCCAGCTAACCCGCGATGAATTCAGAGACAACCAAGCTGTCGGCAAATACCCTTTTGGAAGCCGTGCAAGGAATGCAAAACCTGTGATGGAACAGATCAACTTTTAAAATGCGTGGCTAATTGACATTGCAAAGGTTACGATCAAGTGCGAGGACCAGCCCTGCTGAAACTGCCCTGTCGGAGCACACTACAAAAGTTTGTTGGGTCTTCCACAGGACATACCAAAATGAATTGGAACCCATGTACAGAGGTTTTTATCATGCACTGAAACTTGCCTCATTCGTGGAAAGAATACTTTGCAATCCCTGCATTTTATTTGAAATGCTACAGCTGGTGCAAAATCTCCGAGTCGTACAGCCAATGCCATGCAAGGGTTCATGGGCCCAGTCAAGCTGGGCCCATGGACCCCTCCTTGTAGCCCATGGATCCCTCCAGATTTCAGGGGAATAAACTGATTGATAAAAATGGCTGGTCAGAAAAAAGCCACACTGCAGTGTGGCTGCAGTGAAAGGTGACACTGTGGTGAAAGGTCAATACAGTAAAAAGAAATGAATGATCATCAAGTTGACAGAATTTTCATGCTTCTTGAATTGGCTGTGAACCTTGAACCAGCGGTGCCACTGAAATGGCCAACCCCCTGCTTTATCCTGCGTTCCGGCTTTCCGAGGCTTATGTTAGCCCTGTAGGATATTTTTCGAACCAGGAACCTGAAACGTGATTGGCCGAGTAACCTGATGCACAGTGCACTGAAAGCTGTTGAAGAGGCGGGGTTCCTCATTATCTGCACCGCCGCAGACATGTTTTCAAGCTCGTCCAATGATGGCATGTGGTGCCACATCCGGTACGGGAAAACGACCTCTTGTTTACGTGAACGGACCCAATTAGGAACCTCTTCTCTCACTTTCGCTTCTAAACCACCACTGCGTCGCAGACAGCAAGCGCCACAGGTGACGCGGCAGGGTGGAAGGGAACTGCACTCCACAGGTGGAATGGAGCGCTCGGCAGGGGAGTCTAGGTTGCACGATCACAGTCTCGAATGCATTTCGACACACGACGAGGCAGCCCCAATGCAAAAACAGCCCAAAAATGCCCCGAGCTATGGATTAGCAACCCCCATGCTGTTGCCATGAATTTGGCAGGTGTGAAGTGGGGGTTTATGTTCCAAAGCTAGGCCTGCACAAGCCAAAGTGCTGTCACTGAAAACTCCGGATTGACAGCAGCCCAAAAGTGAAACAAACGTATGGCCTTGTAGCATAAAATGGCGATGTCAAAATTGTAAAAAAAAAAGGGAAAGATCACAGCAGGGGTGTCAATCCACCCTCGCTCAACCACAGCATTCCGAGCAAAAGGGGGCGGGAGGCTGGTAGGCAGGAGGCAGGCAGGCCATCTTTTGCTCTGTTCAACTCGCAAAGCAGAGAACGGTGTGTTACAAAGCGGCGAGACTCGATTCTCGAATGAAGAACGCTGAATACATTACGAAAGGAGGCATCACAGAAAAGAAAAAAAAAAACAATGCCCGACGTCTTGCGAAACAGCATAGCACGGGTGCCACTTCTGCGCGTTTTGGTAGCGCCACCTTACAGTTTAAATTAAACAGAAGGGTCGAGGTTCTGTCCAGCGAGTACCAATGACACTCAACAACAAACTAAATGAGCGCAATGTAGACCTAACACGTGTATTAAAAAAAAAAAAAAGAAAGAAAGCAGTCCGTACACTCGTGCAGTCTCATGAGGACGTCTTCGCGTGAAGTCTGCTCTAGTATCACTGCAATCTCAATAAGGCTGCTAGAAGGCACTTACGCACACGCGAACAGAGCAGAAGGCAGCGCTTGTGGCAGCATAAAGCAATGGCGCTTCGCATTTTTCTGCATGAAACCGCCACCGACCGAAAAAAGAAAGGCTGCGCTAAAATCCTCATTCAAAAACGGCAGGCGCTCCGCGTGCACACCTTCCGGCGACGGGACTGTCAGAAACCCGAGGGTGGTGGGATCGTTGCTGTGGCAGTGGACATGACGGCCACAAGGCTGCGTTGACGAGGCGCTTGCAGGGGCGCCGGACTCACTGAATAAACTAACGTAACGGGCTACCAGCTGCGGCGTGCTACTCCAAGCAGACCTTGTGCGGAAGGCTCATTTTAAAAAACACTGGTGCCAGTGCGGGCGCATACAGTAACCATCACGTGGAACCACGAGGCTTGTGGAAAGCCGTTGATGCCGGGCCACCATCCCACAAGTTCGGCAACATGCGAGGCCGAATTAAACGAGCAAATCGCTCATGCCAGCTCTTCATGACCGCCGAGCGTAAATGGGCGACCAAATTTAAATGAGAGCGGCAGTGACGCGCGGAGCGGTGGTTGGCATCCCGGTGTGTGCCTTAGTGTGCAAATGCACTCACCCATCGCGCCGAACGTCCGAACGTGGCCATGACTGCGGCTGTGACTGATGTGATTGCGGCGGGCAAAACGTTGGCGGACGCTGACGAGCTCGGTCACAGCATCATACAACGACCGACGGCCGGCTGTTACAGGATTACAGGCTGTTCTTTCGAATGCGCCGCTGTTGCCAGCGCCGTTGCACTTTATGTGTTTTGTTTCTTCCCCCCTGCGTCAGCAGCGCCGCCTGTACGCTCCAATGGCGTCCGCTTTCTGTTGCTACTTGTCTTTGCTTCAGTGCTTTAATTCCGCCGAAAGCTTTAGCTGCAGAGTTTCTTACAAGCGATTAAATGCAGCGCTTACAATTCAGAAACCCTACCGCACAAGCAGGCCTTGGTTACGCATGAGGATAATTGTTTGTCCCTCAACCGCAATTTGGAAAACGGACGCGAAATGGACACTTTTGAAACGATGAATCACAGGGGTGCTCAAACAATGTGATAGCAAAAACCATTGGACCATTGTTGATGTGGTGTTCAACTTTCTGCAACCGTCACCCTCCTAGGTGTCCTAAGCTCGTTCCGCCCGCCACCTGCCACTCTGAAAGCGACTTTCATACGGCAGCGGCTAGTATATTATCTCTATGGCAGCGGCCTACCTCCTCCGTCGCTGCTGTTTCGCTTTCGCGGCGCACTCTCCTATTTTATGCGCCTCATAACGCGTTCCAGGAAACATTGAGATCTTTGCCTCTCCGTAACTTTGCTGGGGTCATGGCACGGACGGTCGACAGTGGACAACGGGACAACTTTCGCTGCAGCGCTGGTGTGGCCATAAGAGGCAACGAACTTGTTCAGAGTATCCACGGCAAGGTTCTAATAATTTTAAAGGGGTTAGTTTTGTTTGTGGTTCTAACCAGTGGCTCTAGGGCTACTGTGGGCCCTGTATGACCCAACTCTAGTAACGTTGGACTCAACAGTGGCGTTGCTGACTCATCACGAGCCAACTCGCGGCCATCCAATCCACAAGCCAATGTGCGCAAGATGGCCGACTGCTGCACGTGAAAAGCGCTTGAAGTTTCCGTAAACCGGCTCCCTCCCTTCTCAGAGACGTCCTGCGTACCTGTTGCATTCAGATCGGTCGTGAACTGCTCTGGCATATCCTCGACGTGACTGTCCGCAGCTGCCAGCGCATCCTGTTGACCCGTGTGGCTACAATGTCCGGCAACGTGATGTGCTGCTCGCGTGTGCTGCTGACGGCGGCCCGGCGCGGCGCCCACCGCCGGCTTTTGTGGAGAGCGTCTCGCCACGTCTGCCCGTCCACGGCGTCCCGCACAGCTGTGCCGCCGCAACAGCGACCTGTGAGCGGCGTCTTTCACGCGGACATCGTGCGGCCGTACTCGACTGCGGCCGAGCCCGAGTCCAAGGAAGAGCTTCACTCCATCATAAAGGTGAGCGCCCCATTTACGACGGGTGTTCCCTGAAGAGGCTGAGCAGGACCTTCTCTCGTCGGCAGAACACGGAGCGGGGCAGCGGCCCGAGCGAGACGCGCGAGTTCCAGGCGGAGACGCGCATGCTGCTGGACATCGTGGCGCGCTCCCTGTACTCGGAGAAGGAGGTCTTCGTGCGTGAGCTGGTGTCCAACGCGAGCGACGCGCTCGAGAAGCTGCGGTACCTGCGCCTCACGGAGCCCGAGGGCGTGACCCCGGCGTCGGCCGAGGCCCCGCTCGAGGTGCACATCGCCACCGACAAGCTGGCCAACACCTTCACCATCCAGGACACGGGCGTCGGCATGACGCGCGACGAGGTGCTTCCCTTCCTCTACTTTCTTGAACGCGCCGGTATTGCCTGTTCGGCGTTCGAGTCAGCCAGGCGGGAAATTCGTTAACATAGCTCGTATGTGAAACGATTCGTGGTCAAGGAATGGACAGAGTCGGGCCGTTGTCGCTTGGGGATTTCTAGACGGCCGAACGGTTGCATTCTTTGCCTTGTGCAGGTGGTCGAGAGCCTGGGCACCATAGCGCGCTCGGGCTCCAAGGAGTTCCTGAAAAAGCTGGCCGAGGGCGATGCCGCGGGCTCCTCCATCATCGGCCAGTTTGGCGTGGGCTTCTACTCGGCCTTCATGGTGGCGGACAAGGTGGAGGTGTTCACACGCTCGCGGCGCCAGGGGGCCGGGCCGGCCGTGCGCTGGAGCTCGGACGGCTCGGGCCGCTACGAGCTCTCGGAGGCCACGGACGTCCAGGAGGGCACCAAGGTGGTGCTCACCCTGAAGCCCGACTGCTCCGACTTTGCCGACGCCGAGCACGTGCGCAGGGTGGTCGAGAAGTACAGCAACTTCGTGGGCAGCCCCATCTACCTCAACGGGCAGCGGGCAAACACCTTGCAGGTAGGAGAGGAATTTGCCAGACTCATGTGCTCTCTGGTAGAAGCCTGGAGCCTTTGTTTGGCAAGCGTCAGTGACGTCGCATCTGAATGCCCTCTCAGTGTGCAAAATTTTGCTGCTGTTCATGCACAGTTTGCACGTGCCAAACACGCTCGCAGTCCAAACTGTGCCGTTTGGCCCTGCAAAAGGGGATGCAGGAAAGGGCGGCCCATTTTGGAGCAGCTTTCTCGTGGGAAAAGCTGTTACGGGAGGTGTGGTGTGGCACCTGGCAGAGTTGGCCTCGTGTTCAGGCGTACACCACCCATGACTGGATGCGGATAAAGCGGGTTGCTGCCTCACCCGAGGTCACACTGCACGAAAGGACACTCGGGCTCAGAGGGGGCACAGCTGCTGACCGGGGGGCTTTTGTTGTCACAGTAATGAGTGGTAGCCAGGGTTGAGTGCACCACACAGAAAGGGTTCCCAGAGGAGTGGGACTAGCGCTGGTTGCATAAAGAGAGGCGCGTGATGCAGCCAGGCTGGGTGGAAAACAAAAAAGTAGATGCACAGGTTGAAGAAGTCTGGACAAGCATGTTGCAACTGTGCAAACAGTCGTGACTTCATTTAAAAAAAAAAAGTTATTTTTAAACAACCACCGCAGTGTTGTCAGCGCTGCACTCTGATTCAAACTGTACAAGCACTGCGGTTCAGTCAGACATCTCCAGACTCGCCAATGTCACTGTCGCCATCCGAGGCTTCCTTGACGCTCTCAAGGGCGTAATTGTCCTGTACAATATGAGATGTTGTGTATGGCACATTTCTTGAAGCTGTTGCGCACCATGCCGGCGGTAGTTGCCGCCCCCCTTGGCAGAGCAGTGCAATGTCTGTCCTATGCACGCGTCCCAGATGTGAGGAGGGCGTTGAGGCCCGGCCACTCCATCTCCCTCCATTGGTCTCATGAACAAGAGAACTTGTGTGAAAGGAGAAGTTGGCTCACTGGCCACGGTGGGAGGCTTATGGGCAAAGAAAGCACCTTGCCCCTGCTCGCACTGCGAAGGTGGCATTTTTTTTGCCGTGCTGTCGTCCGGGCAATATGCATCCTCGATTATTTGATGGTTGCATTCTTTGCCGAGTACCCCCGCAGCCAGGGCCGTGTAACGCCCTGCATTTCCACAATAATGCAGATTTTGGGAAAGTTCGAACTGTAATCGTTATAATAATGCAAGTGAAGACAATTGGGTGTACGAAATTTCGAAAAACAAAGAAAAAAGGTAAATATTAAAAATTACGGAAAATGGCAGAATGTATAACGCATGGCATTTCCACAATGATGCAGATTTTGCGGAAGTTCTACCTGTATTCGTTGTAATAGCATAAATGGCGATAATTGGTCGAATTGAATTTTGAAAAGCAAAAAAATGAGAAAAATATAAATGAATTACAGCAAAACGGTGAACTGTCTAACGCCCTGCATTTCCACAATAATGCACATTTCGTGAAAGCTCCAAATTTAGTTGTTTGGAGATAATTTGTCGGACGAAATTTTGAAAATTGAAAAATAAAAAAAATATTTGAAAAAGTGCCGAAAATGGCAAAACGTATCATGAATGGCCTTTGCACAATAATGCAGGTTTCGCGAATGTTCCAGTTCTAATCGCTATAATAGGGCAAATGGAGATAATTGGTCGGACAGGATTTAGAAAAATAAAAAAAATTTGACTAAAAAGTCACACTCAAGACAAGCGGTACAAGAACACTACGCACAAGTAGATAATTCTCTGAGTGGACCTCTCCCGGGGTACGTCACGCCGAGCGCACGTGCTGGGCGTGGCCGGGAAGGGTGGTGGGCAAAACATTCGGGCCGGCGCGTTTGCAGTGAGGCTGCATTGGACGCGCACAAAGTGGAGTTTTTGTTTATGTGTTGGCTTTTCTGATGCCGGTGGGCTGCTGTGCTCTCAGCTACGCAAATCTCACGAGCAAAATCAGGGGCAGCAGACACTCCCGCGTCGCCAAAGAGGTAAATTCGGTGGGTATTTTGGATGCGCGCAATGCGCCGAAGAGCCTGGCAGCCAAAGCAGCAACATGCTCTGCTCTTACTCATGAAATTTCCCATTCTCGAACTGCTACTGTTCTTCAAAGCACAATCATACCGCCCATACTGGCAGTCCACGCTGATTAGTGCCATGAAACGATGCTGTTTGTCAACCATCTGCTATCACGCAGCACCAGCAGAAATTTGGTCTAGTGAAATAGTGCAAGGCAGGGCGGGGGGGGATTTTCTTGCTGCGAAATATTGTCATGTTTTGACCAGGTAGAATACTGTATTAAAAAGACAATGAATGCGTAACCTGCTTAGGCGACGCCAAATAAATGTTTCGATGAGCAATCCGCGATAGCCGCCTGCTGGCGCCAGATCGACCACGACAAGTTTGGCCGTATGGGGGGATCTGTTCAAGACGAACGAAATTTATTGCTTGTAAGTGCAATGAATTTTTACCTTGATAAATTTTATTATGCCTTGAGGATGCGGCCAAACAGAGATGCTTGCCGTGCTCGCATGTAGCATCGTGCCTTCGCCGCGAGATGGGCCGCTCACGCGTCTCGAAAAAACTCGAAAAATCTGTTTTCCCTAAGCGAACGGACTCGGGGAATGTATTCTTCAGTTGCGGCCTCCCGCCGCTGTCGTATGCAAGGACCCTAACTTTAACTATAATGAAATAATGACTACGGATAATTATTTCAGTGCCACTGTCGCAAGCTTTAACACATTCACCATGTGTGGCTGCTACGTTACTCTTACAATGACGATGAAGCGTTTCTTGATTTCGCTGGGGAAAAGGTAACAAAACAATCGGTCACTTGCGTAGAGCACGACATCATCGCAATATTTTTATTGGAATAGTTTTTGGCTTTTGCTCTTTATATTTTTGTTCCATTGCAGCTTATTTTACTTTCTAATCCTTTCATGACTTACCTTTGCTTTTTCCCCTCGACATGAAATCGTGCATACGCCACTGCCTCCGGGTGACGCAAAGAGACCAAGAACAGGGAGCGTATACGCTGCCTGAGGCACCGCGCAACCTCGAAAGCAACCATGAATGAGCTTTCCTTGGTATGCGTCCGGACCACGACCAACTATACTTGGTCGTGGTTGTGGTCCGGACACAAAGCTTCTTAAAAACACATTCTTGGAACGTGTAACAACAGCACCAACCTTCAGAATGACTCGTTTAGGCTGTTCTGTCACGCACTGATTATGTGAAAGCGTCACCCGTCAGTGTTGCGGAGGTTGTAGGCGCAGAAAGCTACACGGAGGTGCGACGGCCACAGTGAAGATACCTAGAACCCCCAGCTGTAATGTAGGTGGTCAGCGACGGTCCGAACCAACGGCACAGCGTTCCTTTTAGGCGCCGCGCGGCCAGGCCAGGCCGTCGGCGCAGGCGCGTTCTGCCAACTGACGCCGCATTTTGCGGCCGCCAGCAGGTGCCACCTGTCACGCACGTGCGCTTCGTGACGTCACGGTGTTTACATACAGGGAGAGGTCCATTTTTGCAGAATTTTTTTTCATGAGTGCTGTCAGGTTTACCAGTCTGTGGATGAAGTACACTGCACGCAATGCCTAAAAATTGTTACGTGCCGCTTAGTAAATCGAATGACTTGCGTAACCAGGAACTGTGCTACCATGAGCTGCCGTTGAAAGAAAACATCCAGAATGCCTGGCGTGTGAACTGCCGTGGAAAGGAGCATGCCAGTTTGTGTTCACCCTTGAGCAAGGGGGGCTCAGCTATCCCTGGCTTAAAGTTGTCTGGCTGGCTAAGCTGGCCTGTACATCAGTCGAGAAAGTTCTCCACTCGGCAGAGATCCGCCGCTGTGGACGAATATGCAAGCTACTTTCAAGTGCTGTTCTTCCGCACCTCACAAGCTGTCCTCTGATGTGGCGTTCTGCTTCCAGTGATGAAGAGTTGCGTGAGCTCTTGCTGCTGAGAAGCTGCTGAGGCCCACTGGGCTGGACTGCCCCGAATTCCCCTTTCCCACACACTCTTGGGGCGATGCACATTAAAGCAGTAACTAGTGCGCACATGCAACTATCTACGTAGTGTCATTTCTGCCAATTGTCCACTTCATATTGTCCAATTGCGACCTGCAAGTCGCAGTGACATGAGAATTCTGTTTTAAAGGGACAACAAAGTGGAAAGCCGGGCTAGTTGAAAATGCTTCATGACTGGAACTGCGCACAAAAGGCTGAACGAAGGGAAGAGAAGACACACAACGCGTTGTGTGTGTTCTCTTTCCTTGGTCCAGTTATTTGTGTGCAGTTCCAGTCATTGAAGGGACAGACAACCGATTTTTGTCGAGTAAGTATTATCTATCCCAAATGAAAGGGCATCACTTAGAGCACCTTGACGAGAAACGGTTTCGCTGATAACACCCTAGAACTTTTTAAATCGAAATTTTTAGATCTACGAGCTGTATGTGACCCTCCCAAAACTAGTGCTGGCAACCACGACATAGAGTAGCTCAGCAACAAACTTTTGTCTGTATGCGAAATGAAAAACGATATTTAAAAACTTGTCCCCAGCTAAAAAAGCTTGAATCGCAGGCTTTCCTGTTCCTTTATGTGTTTTTTTAATGCAACGGTCTATTTTGTACGAATGCGCCATCTGTTGGGATAGACGATAGGTAGAATCTGGCTTCACGTTGTGGAGATGGGAAGTTCGATTCTCCCGGGTGCGATGTCTTTTTTTCTTTTTTTTTTCAAGCTTCCGTTGGCGTATTTGGAAGCTGAAATCAAATATTTTGGCAGAACAAATGCCCCTGACTCAGGCATAATCGTCAAAGCTCCTTCACTGGGTCTGTTTACTGAACGCTGCCGTTGAGCCTGCGCATGGAGGCTCAGTTAGCCACACTGAGAGCAGCCCAGCGACGACGGGCGACGTGTCTATAATGTTTGGAAATACATATACAGTTTAACCTTGCACAAATACTTGTGTTAAAAGGTTTTCAATACGTAAATAAACGTTTCAGCAGTTACAGTAGCTGCTAGGTTTGCAGGTCACGTGACAGGGACGCATATTGTAGTGTCAAGAAGTTTCCACACTACAAACTGGCACCCTTCCGATTTCGGGAAGTTTGCTGCCAAATTAAAATTATTTCTGCGAATTTGTTTAGAAATTGCTGGTGGTTACCGGGCTATATAAAACGCTGGCTTCCATATGAACTCGAGAGCACATACGCGACAAAAATCGGTTGTCCATCCCTTTAAGTAAGCTCAATAGTGCAGTCCCATTAAAGTTGGGGCCAGATGTTAAGCACCATGTCTCTGCTCCATGTAAGTTGGTGTGGGAAGCATGACCCAGTGCAGGAATACTACAGCCGAAACGCACACACCTGGTGCCTGCCCTGCGTGGACCCTGTGTTCCCGCCCCCCCTCGCAGGCCCTGTGGCTGCTGGAGCCCAAGGAGGTGGCGCAGGCGCAGCACGACGAGTTCTACCGCTACCTGTCGGGGGCGTTTGACGTGCCCCGCTTTGTGGTGCACTTCCGCACCGACGTGCCCCTCTCCATCCGCTGCCTGCTCTACGTGCCCGAGGGGAAGCCGGGCCTCTTCGACATGAGCCGCGAGGGCGACGGTGGCGTGGCCCTCTACTCGCGCAAGGTAGGGGGCGTGCAGCTCTGAACGTGCCGCCGGGGACGCTGGGAGCCCATCCGAGTCCCAAAGCATGGGCACTGGAGGGACGTTTTGACGCATCTCCATTTGCACTCGCGTGTGCTTGCGCTGGTTCGGTAGCCTCGATTGCGCAAAGCAAAATTTGGCTGTGGCAAGCACGTGGCTGCTACTTCATCGCGGCCATTTTTCTGCCGTTATCATTGCGAACTCGCAGTGAATGCACAAAGAGCGAAGCAGCAAAACAAGCCAGGAGGGAGAGTGTTTACTTTTCACCTCAGATACCGTATTTACTCGAATCTAGGCCTATACTTTTTTTTTTTAAAAGTCGTTTACGAAAGTCGGGGGTTGGCTTAGATTCGAGGATGTGGCTTTGCTGTCACCGCTAGCCGCTCAACACCACCTCGTGGCCATAGGCTTCCAGCTTGCAGGTTTGAAGGTGCCATTTTGCTTGTTCGAACGTTGTGATCTCAACTCTGAGCATCCTGCGCTTGCTTGTGTTCGTCGCCGCTTGCCTCGAGAAGCGCCCGTGTTTGCGGCGCAGGGACACCCACCAAGCGGTACCACTGCACCCCACGGCCTTTAAGCGGAAGGTAGTTTTGGAGGCCGAGAGAACTTCAAACCTCCACGCACAGCGCGAGTTCGGCATTGACAAGAAGAACGATGGTGGAAGCAGTGGAAGGAACTTTTCAGCTGCGCTACCCATACCCAGACTTCACAGGACCCGAGAAAGGTCGACACAATGAGGTGGAAAGGGAAGTTGCTGAGTTTATCCGGCAGCAAGCAGCGGGTGCAATGCCTGTGACGACGGAGATGGTACAGACGAAGGGAAAGGGGATCGCAAACGTACGAGGCGTCTCATGGACTCAGTTCAAGGCCAGCAGGGGCTGGGCGCTTTGTGAAGCGGTTCGCTTTATGAAGCCTGCGACGGCAGACGTCTGTGTGCCAAAAGCTGCCCCCTGACTTGGAAGAGAAGCTGGTCGCATTCCAACGCTTTGCCATCAAGAAGCGAGTGGAAAAGGAGCACCAACTGGGCCAGATCAATAACGCCCATCAGACCTCGGTGTATTTCGATATGCCTGTGGCCTGCGCAAAAGAAGCGAAGGTCAAAACTGCAGGCTACCAGAAGTAGCGCGCCACTGTAATGTTGTGTCGCACGGCCAATGGGCAAAAGCTGCCCGTGTACATTATTTTTAAGAGGAAGACTCTTGCAGCCGGGGAAGTTTTCCTTAAAGGAGCCATGAAGAGAAAACACAAGTTTGGTTCATTCTAAAGATTGCCTCGTTAGAATCATACTGACACCACTTTTAACGTAAACTTCGCTCAAATAAGCTACATAATTAGGAAAAAAGGGAATGGCCATGCGACCTACTACCTCATTTCCCGCAACAGAACCTATGATGTCATTCGAGCCAGTTCTGCGATTGGCGGAGGCCGGCGAAAGTAAACTCAAATTAGGCAGAGCTTACAAGCTTGCCGAACGAGCTATTTGCGCTTAAATTTAGGGCACATTCTTTTTACAGCCGTAAGAATGGTGGTAAGTGTAAGTTACAAAAGCACATGTAAACATAGAAGTACCGCTTCGTACTGCTGTTGTTGGTACTGCGCGCACTATGCTTGTTTAGCTGCATAGAACTGTGGGGCTTTGGGGTTGTCTCAGACGACACTGGCCGATTGATTGACGCGACGGTGTCTTACGTGAACATATTTGTCGAGCGAGCAAAATGTTTCACGAAACCATTTTCTCCCAGAACGAAAAAAAAGGCAGAAAATGACACGCCACGGTATGGTGGCGCCATCTAGGTTCGGTAACGTAAAGAAACGCGCGAGTACCTCAGTGCCAGCGCCAACGTACAGGGTGGAGACACCCTTTGAACGGTCCCGTGCCGCTGCAGTTGGGTCAACGTGCACAACGCGTTGTTCTCGTTTCCCACGAAACCCAGCAACGCGAAACAGATAAGATGATTCAAACTTCGCTAGTTAACCCCGTTGCGGCGATAATTTTAGCGCGGTTTTGATACAATGACTTGTATCGGCAGCGAGCGAGTGGACCAAAATGGCGGCGCCAGCGCATACGTGTCTCCACCCTGTACGGCGGATGCGTGAATCAAGGGACCCTAGGCTGCAGAGCGATCGGTTCCTGTGATGTCATTTGGACCACGAAAACGCACGATTGAGCGGGAAAATCAAAATTTTTACCTAAATTGATTAATTTCTCAGTGAATAAAGCATCGTTTGCATTCGGACAAGCGCTGGGGGCACTATAAAACACGAAATCTTTCGAATAACACAAACTTGAATTTTTTCTTTATGGCTCCTTTAAGAACCTCGTCGTGCGAGCCCATGAGAATGGTTGGATGATTGGTGCCCCCGTCAAGATTGGGTCGAGACTGTTTGGCAGCGACGTGCCGGTGCTCTGCTGTTTAAGAAGTCACTCCTGGTTTTGGACTCCTATTACGGCCACTTGACAGACGCCGTTAAGTCCGTGCTTTTGGAGAACGCTACGGACATAGTGGTAATACCCGGTGGTATGAAAAGCCAGTTACAACTGTTTGACGTGGCCATCAACGAGCCATTTAGGCTGCGGAAGCATTACAGCGACTGGCTGATGCTGCAAAATCACCAAGCACGCTTCACTCAGCCAACTGGTGAACTGGGTCGCTGCAGCACAGGCCAAAATTGTGGCCGAGGTAATTGTGCGGGCCCTTCTGCAAGTGCAGCATTTCAAACGCTCTGGACGGAACTGCTGTGGGAAGAGGACAGCGATGATGACTACGACAAGTGAGCATTGAACATTCTGCGACAAGCGCCGCAAGCGTAGTGAAGTGCATGTTTTAGTCACAGTCCAGTGCCTTTTTTTCATTCAGCTTACATTCGAGGTAAGTTTTTTTTTTTTTCTTTTCTGACCTTCCAAATTCCGGGGGTCGGCCTAGATTCAAGTAAATACGGCAACAGAGCGAGTGCTGCTAGTCCTCAGCTCCCATGACAGGCCCACGCGGCGTGAGGAAGCTCCAGCACTTGTGCTGTGTTGTCCCGCTTGGCTCACTGCACTGTGCAGCCAAAGAACAAGAAAGCATCGAGCTCGACCCGGTATGTTATGCTCAGGGGAGCTGTGCAGCCTGCCCCCAGTTGAGGGAGGAACGGGGATACTGAACGGAGTTGAAAAATTATTGCATGGTGAGCTTTGCCGCCAAAGGCATTCTGAATGGTTAGCGAGGAGGGTTGCGTTGGCCCCCTTAGTGGCTGACTTGGTGTTATGAAACTTAGCTGGCTTACCGTTTTATCACTGTGGCCAAACGCGACACAAATAATACAGTCTAATCCCGCCACAACGAAGTCCGCTTCAACAAAATATTTCCAATTCCCCGTCAGCTAGCCGTACAAGTCAATGCAACAAAGTCCTCGCCACAGCAAACCGGCAAACTGGCTTGCTTTCGCAAACTGGCTTGCTTTTTATTCAGCGAAATTTTTGCTGATTACGGCTATGTTTGAATACTAAAATAAGCACAATGCCAGCTATTTGTAATGTTTTATTCATTCAAGGCACTTAGTTTCTCCGGAAACGTGCGCCGCGCCCTCGCACTACCACCCATAAACAAAAGCAAACTCATAGATGGACGCCATTATTTGCTGGTGATAATGATGTGGCTGGCCGTCTTTGCATGAGGCGCACGCCCAGTTCGCCAAGCTGAGCTGCAATCCAGGTGAAATCGCACGAATGCGCTGTGCTGCTGCTGCGGTGCCGTAATGAATGCATTGCGAGCAGCTGTCATTGCAGTTTTTCTTCTACAGCTGTTCAAAATCAAAAGCAAAAATAATGTTTTCGTGTTTATAATTGAACCCACGTCATCCTGCCTCAGTCAGCGCGTGCGGCTTGCCTGCCAAGGTCAGTTGCTCTGTGGCTGTTGAGGGGATAAGATAAGGGCACCTCTCCTGCCTACCACAAGCGAGAGGGTGCTCTGCACTCTTCACGTGCTGTTAAAAAAACAGATAACCACTAGTTCGTTTATCTGTATAAACACGGCACATTGCATTATGCTGTCACTGGTGCGGATAATATACGGGGCCATTTTCTTGCCCTTTTGTGGTGTGTTTGAACAAACAGATTTCACCTCAACGAATTTCCACACCAACGAAATTTTTCCCATGTCCCATCAATTTCGTTGCAGCGGGATTGGACTGTAGTAATAAATTTGCTGTAAAGCTCTCTTCACAGCTGTCTTGTCATTGTACCCTGTGTGACTACTTGAACGGCCGTAGAGGGGGCAGTAGTGTGCCCGGGTGCCATTTGTACTGCAACTTGGCTTGCAGACGGGTATATATGGACGACGACGATGGTGGTGCCCCTCCCGTAGAGTGTGCGTGCTGGTGCCCCCGCTGCAGGTGCTGATCAAGCCCCGAGCGGAGGTGCTGCCCAAGTGGCTGCGCTTCGTCAAGGGCGTCGTGGAGAGCGAGGACATCCCGCTGAACCTGAGCCGCGAGCTGCTCCAGGACAGCGCGCTCATCCGCAAGATCCGCTCGGTCATTGTGGGCCGGCTGATCCGGCAGCTGGCGCGCGCCGCCGACAAGGAGCCCGACAGCTACGGCCGCTTCTACCGCGACTATGGGGTCTTCCTCAAGGAGGGCATCCTCGCCTCCCACGAGCAGGTACTATTGCGGTGGGCGTGTTGTTGCCTCACCATCATCATCATGGGCCTGAAAAAGAAACCCTTTTTCGTGCCCCGAGTTCTGTCGTTGTGGAACGGCCCACCGGTTCGTTGTCCACTCTCTACGCCAGGGGCTCAGCACAACTCCGTTTTTGTTCTCTTTTAAGGGGGACTCAGCTTTCAACTTCAGAAAAATGGCAAAAACATCGTTTTTTTAAAAGCAACATATTCGGCTTCCATGTTTTCTATCCTGTACGTTTGTGAAGTTTTTCTGCTGAAAGCAGTCCCAAAGTGGCATCAAAAAATACTTTTGCCAACCGCAGTGACAAAATAACAGTGCAAAAGGGCGAAAAGACGGCAATTTTAGGAGCGCTGTATCTCCCCGAAGGTGCCACTGGGCTCGGCCATTTTGGTACCATTAGATTGGCCGAGTGATCCTCTTTCTGGTTCAGGTCGTCTTTTTTATCTTTGTTCATTCACAAATGCACGAGTGGCAGAAAAAGAATGATGCACAAATGGAGCCAGAAATAGATGCTGAGGCGTGATTGGCCCTCTGTTCGGCGCGCGCTAGAACAGCCTTTCTGATTGGGCGTCGCTGTGCCAATGCAAGATGTCAGCGCCTGAACTGCGTAGTGCGCGTTTCTGAGTTCATTTTTGCTGCTTCGCTCAGCCAAGTTTCTGCTCAGTCATTTTATCTGCTGTGGTATGCAACATGGACACTATCACAATGGGAATGCCTCGAGATCATGAGCCAAATTATGAAAAGTTGCGTGGCTCGAAAGGCGGAGGCCACCCCAGTGGGTGAAACGCGGTGTGCGCGATTGTGTTAGCAGTTCGGAAAGTGAACTTTTCATCTGGTTTGCGATGTTTACACGCTTAGTGATTGCTATGTTTGGCAATGGGCTCGCTAGCCTTGAGAAAGAAACGGCTGACGCGTTAAAAGCTACCGCGTGCATGGCATAGCTGCTGTGCGTCAGAGCGTCACCCTTACTGCTGAACCGGTTACGATTGTATGCCAGTACTTGTAATTAATGCCTGTGACGTTAGATTTAATCTTAAGAGCCACCTGACGAGCCATGTCAGCGATAATCAAAGTGTGATATGTTGCAGTAAACGTGCGCCGCGATGTGCGCCAGCCATATCGCCTTTCTTGTGCAACGTTTCCCTTGCACGTCTAGTAATCATGCGAACAGGTCTTAGTTGACGGCGGTGGAAATGTACGCTACTGTTGTAACATTTAACAACAAATTGAATTTTTCGGGAAATTATTAATACCAATGCATGCATCATTGGTATAGTGCATATTGTCTATGCTGCGATGAATATTGGATGCCCCGAATGTGAGCAGTACTAAAAAAATGTGCGTCAATTGAAGTTGGAGTTATGCTTCAAGTAGCTTCAAAGTAGCTCATTTGTACCCTTGTGGTACGCAAACTTTTGGCAATTTACACCTGCACTTACAAGTTGCTGCTCCAGGCAAGGTTGTAAAACATACAAGAAGCCAAGTCAGTTTCTGAATTTAAGTAAAAAAAGAAAAGAGTGCTTCACTTGTTGCCAGGTGACAACACTGCATAGGGCAGTTGTCCAGTGCAATACAGCTAGCCTACTTTGCATTGAAAGCCATGTCCTCACCATTTGTTCTGCAAACTGGGCAAACTTCACAGAGGAGCTGAAAATGTGGAAAGAAAAAGGCTGCAAAAGGCACTCCAATTCTAAGACAAGGCAATCCAGAAGCCTGATATTCAAAAGGACATGAAAGGCTACAACCCTAGTGACTTTTAATGAACAAAATCTATGTTGCAACTTCGGAAGCTGTTTTCTCAAAACAGTTTTTTTTGGCACCTGCGTTGCTTACTCCAGTGATTTCTTTGTGACCGCTAGGTCTATTTTGTGTTACAGTCCTTGGTGAACAGTTTAGGTTGTGACAGACTTGGTTTTCTAAGTTTACTTGTGAGTTTTTTATTCAAATGGTTACGGTCTACATGCTTGTTGTACGTTCACTTCTAAAAAACTGAAAACTAAAAAAAATTGTGATGTAATAAAAACATCAATGACTGTCATGACCTCATCTATTCATTTGGGAATGTAAAGCGCTTCGAAGAAGTTTTCTATTATTTTTTATGAGCTGCTCAAGCTCAGTACAAGGTGAACAGAAAGAAAGTTTTATAAATACAAAAGTTTTCAAAATATTACTTTGAAATTTCTGTGGTATTATCACAGAAGCATTTCCAGTTGCTGTGCCGATTTTCATCAAAATTCACGGAGAAATAAAAAGTTTATTTTAAAAGCTACATCCCCCCTTAACTGGAGCTGGAATGTTTGTTGCTATGTCCGTGGCACTTGCTACGTATTAATGGGCAGCGCACACCTGTCATGCTCCTTTCACGGATCTCCAAGGTTATCAAAGTTTTCTGTCCCGGAGAGTTGTTGCGCCAAAATGCACCCCGTCACCACTGCCTCCCGTGGTTTCTGTCATCCTTGCAATGTGTGCAAGTTCGTTGCAGTCGCCGGTCAAGTGCTGAAGGGGCAGGGCTGGCGGGCCGCCTAACACCGCCTCTGGTTCCTCCCCATTCGTCCTGGGGCTGTTGACTGCGCATTGAGTGAAGTGATGTCCACGAATCTCAAGTGGACCCTGAACAGGCCTCAGCAGAGGTCCCTGCCACCAGCAGCAGCTCGTTTGTGCCTAGGGCAGCCGTGTGCACGCAGCTGGGGCCTCCCACCGATGTTCTCTTCTCATGGTGTGGGGTCTGGCACGACCAATTCTGCTGAGAGCTTAATCAAGCTGCTAAAGCTGCGTCCTGGTGTGATTTACTAACACGTACCATGCTAAAGTGCGTCTCGTGCAATTCGTCAGCCCATAGCCGAGCTCGCAGTGAGGCGCAGAGGTCATTGGACAAAGAGAGGCATAGAGCGAGAGAGTGACACAAAAAGCGTGAGGGGTGGGGAGGTGCCATGGGCTCTTCAAACTTTGCGCGAGCATTGTATGACCCATTGTTTCCACGTGGGGTTTGCAGGGACCACAGTGGTCTAAGAGCAAGGGTGGAGTAGATGCGCCATGGAGTGCTTGCCTGCGCCACACCGCCCCTATTGCGAAGATGCGTTTATCAGCGCCGTCCTGCGCCACAGAGCCTGAACTAAGCCGTGAGATACGACAGCCATGGCCCCGCACGGGGCACCTTGAGTACTCTTGGTGACGGTATTGGCGACACCGCAGACCCCCGACATAAGCCGTAACCTACCGTGGCGATGCGTTCAAAGGTGAAGGGTAAGGAACCACAAACGGTGGCCGTCGGAGCCCAGGTCAAGCTCCGGCGGAGGGGCTCCCTGTCTGTTTACCAGCTCCGAGACCTCTTCAGCTGTCGGGGTAACCCGAGCAACGAAAGTACCGACACAGACAACACATTCCGCTACACCCATCGTACTTTTTAGGGAATGACCCCATAATTACTCTCAAGCGCACTTATTGAACAAACAGGGCCTCGGCGGTTCGCCTTTGTCGTGGGGTAATTACTCATTTTCGCCTGTGAACCTTGGGGTTAGCTATGCTGATGTGGAGGATGGTCCAGCATAATTATGCCTTATAACACGCTCTCGTTGCGTAGTCTACAGCGTACGTTCATCGACTTGTGCAGTGGCACCATGGTTCCATCGCACGCACTGGAACCGCTGTTCGATAGAAAAAATGCAAGCAAGCGCCTTGTTTTACAGAATGCCGCCTAAGTTCGCCTAACACCGGCTTTTGCCGGACATGAAGCGAGGCCTGTTATTTGATCCTCTTGGACTCTGTGCGTGAGGTTTACCTTTGAACAGGGATGAGGCAGCGCACTCGCTGGGGCCGAAGGTAGATAACCAAGAACGGCCTTCCCGGCTTGGAGTCGGTTCCGGTGCCTGGCACTACAGTGGGCGACACTCGACTGCAGGCGGAGAAGGAGGAGATAGCGCAGCTGCTGCGCTTCGAGTCGTCCCTGCGGCCGGCCGGGGAGACGGTGAGCCTGGCGGAGTATGCGGGGCGCATGCGCGAGGGCCAGCGCGACGTCTACTACCTGGCCGCACCCAGCCGGCAGCTGGCTGAGGCGTCGCCCTACTTCGAGGCGGTGCGGTCGCGCGACGTCGAGGTGCTCTTCTGCACCGAGCCCTACGACGAGCTGGTGCTGGCCCAGCTGCGCCAGTTCGGCCGCCGGAGCATCACCTCGGTCGAGAAGGAGATGCGCCGGGACGCCGAGGGCGAGGCCCAGGACGAGGCCGAGGACGTGCGGGCGCTCCAGGACTGGCTCAAGGCCCAGCTGGGACCCAAAGTGCACAAGGTGGGTGGGATGGGCGTTGCAGCAGTGATTACATCGCCAAATCAGGCACTGTTGTGCACATTGGTGCAATCTGACTGTTTCAAGTTCTCTAACTTTCGTACTGCGATTCATTTGTTTACTTTCCACGAGGAAAGAAGTACCTAGCTTTTATGTACTTTTTCCACGAGAAAGTACCCGGCAGTTGAGTCTTCCCTCGTTGCGGTTGTTCATCTAATAAAATGATTCAGTGAAGTTGGGCATTTATTATTTGAGCACACGCATCGTTCCCGTTTCGTTCGATAAAAAAAGGTAAGAAATGCCCTTAGAAGGGTAATGGTTCCCATCCATTGTGTGCTGCCTGCCGCTGGCTGTGCGGAGTCCGACTGATCTAACTTTCGATTTCCTTCATCAGATTATTTCGTATCAGCTGTTTTACTGACCACACTAGATCACTTGAAATGCTGAAGCTGCCTTGGCAGTGATACGAATTATTTGATAAATGGCTTCGAGTAAGGCTGCTTCGTCACAAAGGGTTTGAAAGAAACCTGGCTAATTCTGCCGACCTTGATGGATTTTTATAGTTGGTAAGTAATTACTCCTGGTTACATTGTTGCTCTATTTGCTCAGCTTAGTGTGCGCCTCTGTGCACTCGACCACGTGTGGTAGGCCTTTTCCAAGTTCCAGTGCTAAGCTTCGAAAACAGCATTAGGCGATTCTTTCCTCCCGCATGAACGCTGTGCAGAGACGCTGCAGGCGCGTAGAGAGAACAAGTTGTCTGTAGCATTCACATGCAACTGGTCAACGTTCCCACTTTACGCTCATATACCCCACGCTGTTCGGATACTGCATACTTCAGATTCAGCGGACATCCTTTCTGGGTTTAGAGGTTCCCTTGTAATGGGCGCAGACTGTAAATATCGAGTGAAGTGCCCAGTGCTGCATTTTGCCCCCACTTTTGCCCCGTGGGGTGAAGAGCGCACTTCCTCGCACGCAGGTGAAGGTGACACGGCGCCTGGAGAAGCACCCGTGCCTCATCTCGGTGGAGGAGATGGCAGCCGCGCGGCACTTCGTCAAGACCTCGCTGCAGAGCTTCTCGGAAGAGGAGCGCTACCGCCTGCTCGAGCCCACCCTCGAGATCAACCCCGAGCACCCCATCATGGTCAAGCTTGCCCAGCTGCGCTCCTCCGACCCCGAGCTCGCCCGCAAGCTGGCCCAGCAAGTGTTCGGCAATGCCATGGTCACGGCCGGGCTGGTGGACGACCCCCGCAAGGTCACCGCCGACCTCAACGACCTCCTCACCGCTCTGCTCGAGAAGCTCTAGGGACTTCACGTTGGTGCCATTGTTCGCCTCCAGGTGCGTAGATAATGGAGGCAGGTACTTTCTTATCGCGTGCCGTTCACTTCAGTGAGTCAAAAGTTTGCCCAGAGAATTTCGTCGGCGCATGTCTGCTTCCAATGTGCCGAGATGGTTTTAGGAAATCCTGCTCATGAGAAAACCGGTCTCGTGTTGGTTACCTCCACGGCGTGCCAAGAGAGGGCCGGCCGTGTCTTGGTCTCGCTGAGCACGAGTGCGTGCAGTGCGTGCAAATGCTCTTTGCTGACTGCAAGCGGCCGTGCGTTGCAAGGCCCCAATGCCTCCACCGTACGGCCACTGAGGCCTTAGCATGGAAAAAAGGTAGCTGACCATTGTCACTGTTTTCCTGCTGTACATATGCTGGGATTTTAGGGACATGTGCTGGGCACTGCGACCTTAGTTGGCTGGTCATCTATTGTGCAGTGTTTGTGTGTGAGAGAGCAATGTGGCTGAACAAACGACTAGTCTGCTTAGGATATGAATTACCAACACTGAAAGCACTTCGGAATTGTTTGTTCACTACTGTGAATGGTGCTTTACGCCCGTCAGAAGCACTGATGGCTGTGTGCAGTGCTCATTGGTCGTCTTTGGTGAACATTGTCATCCTTTGCTGGGCACAAAATCGCGGAGGAAATAAAATGTCTAATCACCAATTGTGTTTTGTCAAATGAAAACCCCCCAAACATGATTTAAAGGCCAACTGCACTCAAATTTCACCTCGACCAAATTTATTTCTAATGCATAGTAAGTACCCCCAAATCAGCTGGGACACGAGTGGTAGCCCTGTGAAATGCCTCGTTAGTCAGTCAGAAGCGTTTAAAGAAGCTCCGCCGCAGGCCACGCTGCACCTGCGGGCGGATCGTGTAAACAGCCATGACGCGCCTGTGATGTTCCAGCCGACGGAGGCTTCTTCCTCTGGCCAGCCACGCTGCTTGAGAACCGTCCGGGCTCTGCTGCGCATGCTTGCCCATTTGCTGCCTCGTGCTTGCGTGCAGACTTTCTCCCGAGATGGTGACCGTCCGGCCGGTCGCTGCACGGCTGCAACGTCACTGCAATGGCCGCGCTATCCTCGGTTTTGGTTTCAAAATTGCTTATTTTTTCTGGCCACTTGCGGCGTCCATGCGCGTATTTCAGTTGTGTTTTGCATGTCGCTTTTTTTTTTTTAAAGCGGACTATATGAAAATACGGTTTTCAAGAGGTTGAAATTTTGAGTGCAGTTGGCCTTTAAAGGAGCCATGAAGAGAAAACACAAGTTTGGTTCATTCAAAAGATGCCTCGTTAGAACCATACTGACACCACTTTCAATGCAAACTTCGGTCACATAAGCTACGTAATTAGGAAAAAAGGGAATGACTATGCGACCCACCAGCTCATTTCCCGCAACAGAACCTATGATGTCACACTAGAATGCTCTGCGATTGGTAGAGGCCGGCAAAAGCAAACGCAAGTTAGCCAGGGCTTACCAGTTTGCATAGTGAGCT
Source organism: Haemaphysalis longicornis (assembly GCF_048455015.1). Taxonomy (NCBI): domain Eukaryota; kingdom Metazoa; phylum Arthropoda; class Arachnida; order Ixodida; family Ixodidae; genus Haemaphysalis; species Haemaphysalis longicornis. Next base: position 20,506,873 of record NW_027526245.1, read on the forward strand.
ATATGCCCATGAAACATACTGCACATTCCTTTTATGACACTAAGAACGGTGGAGTAAACGGTTGAAGTTCCGAACAAACACGCAAACGTGTACGCCAATGCGTGCGAAACTACCGCCGGCCGAGCTCAACATCTCGCCGTCGCGTAGACGAATTTTCTGGCTCGAGGCTCTTCGGGGCCAACGAACCGCTCCAGCACGCACAGCCGTGACCTTGCTTGGTATCTTAATCCCTTTACAGGAGGTTGGCCGTCATATCGCCAACCAGCAAAGGTAAAAACAGAAACGAGGGGAGTAAGGAACAGCAAGCAGCGACGAGATAGTGACAGTCGTCACAGAAGTTTCGGAATGGTGTTGGCTTGCTGCTGTCGTTACGAGCTCGTTTCCAGTTTACAACCACTGAAAACTTCAGTTTGTTCGAGTACTTTACAATGAAATTTCGTTGCTGCGTTTTGAAATGCCCATGTAGTACGGGCAAATCGTCGAGGGAGTGCGACATCCCCGCCGGTGAAGAGATCTCCTTTCATGTGCTGCCCAACGACGAGCCTCGGCGAAGCAAGTGGCTGCGTTTTGTGAACTTTGCAAACGGAGGAGAAAGACAGCTAAAGGAAGTACAAGTGTGCTCGGTTCATTTCCGACGAAGTGATTACGGCAGGGACCCTTACGTTAGCTCACTCCTCGGACATGCCGCCGCTCGTCGCAGACTTCATCCAATCGCCATCAAAGCGCTCTGAGCTTGGAAAAAAAAAATACCGTACTTGCTGTGCACTGACTCTCGTATCTTTCTGGTCGGAGCAGACAGCTCGCGTGAACAGCTTTCCATACACGACACCGGCCAACTGGCATAAGCGATACTGCTACTGAAATTGAACTATTATTAACCGTTATAAAAATACGGCACATACGTACCAGTCTGTATTCGTCCGTCGCGACGGGGCTGACGAGGCAGCGGTGCCGACGGCTGGGCGTTCGTCTGTTGTGGCTATCGCGGAATGGTCGCTTTCCGGTCCATCCGTGTACCCCACAACTCCTGCCGCTCGTGCACTTAGAAGCATTGAGCGTTCAAGTGGTGTGAGGTTGTTAAATGCAAGCCCGAGCTCCTCGGCGAGAGTTTTGTTGTCCGGATCAGGCGGTTCCATGACTAGGGCTGCGGGTGAACTAGGTTTTACTAGTATTTCTAAAATGGCCGCCATCTCGGTTTCGGCACGAATTCCGGTTCCTGTCGGTCTGCCGCGTGTGGGTGCTATATGGAGTCGACATACTAAGTATCCATTTCATGGACCGGCTCGTATGACGCCATTGTTCACGTCACGGAATGTGCAATTTTAGCGGGAGATTTAAAATCTTGGCTTAAATTGCCTTATTTCTCAGTGAATAAAGCATCATTTGCTTCCGGGAAAGCGCTTGGGGTACTATGAAACACCTAATCTTTTGAATAAAACAAACTTTTGTTTTCTCTTCATGGCTCCTTTAAGGCCCTTACAAGGGGCCCCCAACAGAGCATGCATATTTATTTGTGAATGAACGCCCCAGAACTTGGACCACAACTGCAAGCAGCATTGGCTAGAAAACTTGAATCTGGCCTAGATGTCAGGTATTAGTACCGCAGGAGTGGAAACATTCAGTAGTAATACCTAGAGCCACTAGATATTTAGTGGCTCTAGTAATACCTATGCCCGTGCCTGGCAAGCCCCTCTGCGCAGCTGGGGAACATGCGGACCATTTCACTGACTTATATGCTTTGTGAACTTCTGGAAAAAATGGTCCTCAAATGTCTAAATCACTAGCTTGAAGAACGATGCACCCGTTTCAATCCGGTACAAACCAGTTTACATGCAGTATAGATGGTATTCACTGAAATGTTTAGATGTCAATGTCTTCGCTTGGCAACACTGGAAATGGCCATGTCTGTGCTGCTTTGGCACAGACATGGTATGGCTTGCAGAGGTCAGCGGACTCACTTACGAGTCCACTCAGTCAGACTCATTTGGACTCGGACTCCTGCGTGAGTTTGAGTGAGCGTGAGGCTAGTGTGGCATGGCGAGTTTGAGCCAGACTGAGTTTGAGTACGCCTGAGACAGAGTGAGTTTGGAGTCCATTTTGAGTTCTGAGTATATTTTGAGTTCTGAGCACATTTTGAGTTCCGAGTACATTTTGAGTTTTGAGTACATATGAGTAGCCTAGGAGGCAGCTATGGCCGGCTGTACATTTTGAGTTCTAAATACATTTTGAGTTCTGAGTATATTTTGAGTTTTGAGTACATATGAGTAGCCGAGGAGGCAGCTATGGCCGGCTGTACATTTTGAGTTTTGAGTACATATGAGTAGCCTAGGGGGCAGCTATGGCCGGCTCTCAAGTTTTATGTGTCGCTTTGGGCTCGCAATTCAGGTTACCTGTGGGTACGGCAGCATTCACGATGTGCATGATTGGTTGGTGGAAAGTTGGGGGGTGTTTGATTTAGCGGCTGGGCGTGTGACTGATAATCGACTGGCGAGGTCATAAAAAAGGGTTATCTCACCTTGGTGGATCCTCTAAGAATGTGGTGGTGGGAAAGCACACGGCAGCACCTGCTTGCTGGTTGTTCGCCTGCTTCTGTCAACGGTTTGATATGCTAGGGTCAGAAAGGAAGAGGTGAGCGCCGGGAGAGAAGGGGGCGGCGGCTGTCCCCTTTGCTCTTTCAAGTCAGTTGTCAACTGAATTGACTGGGCGACGCCCGTTTAGATAGAATATGTCCATATTACGAGATAGACTAGGTGAAAATTCAAACTGATGTCACTAAGGCGTGTAAGGTATCAAATGAAACGTCCCGGTTACCGGAATCGCACAAAGTAAATTAAAAAATGCTTCGTGCGCATAGTCATCAGGCAGTCATAATAACTTAATAAGTCATAGATTGGGTTCAGATTGAAAATTATGACATGCCACAGAGGGTTGTGGGGAATCATATTCAAGGTCTAGATGAGGGGGACAAAAATGCGTTATGGTTATTGTTGCGGGGCGTACTTCCACAAGGGCTAACCACGAACACACCACGCCGGGTAACGGGCAGCTGACCCCAAGGCTTTATTTCCCTTGGAATATATACACACGAGCAATCGTGGCAGTGGTGCCTTCTCTCGGTGGTAGCACACACTGCATCAGTGGTCACCGTGGTACCCTCTGTCTGTATGAGCACACACTACAGTTATATCATGACCCAGTCACGGTTTGTCATAGATTGGGTTAAAATTCAAATGCATAACACTAGGGCGTGTGGCGTATGAATTTAAAGGTCTCGATGAGGGGAATTGCATGGGACAAATGCAAAAGTAAGTGCTTCCTGATTATTATCATGGCGTAGTCATGGTGGGTTATAAATTGGGTTAAAAATCAAAATGACCCCACTAGGGTGTGCGGGGCATCAAATACAAGGTTGCGATGAGGGAAATCACGTGGGACAAAAATACGGCATGGCTATATCATGAGATAGTCATGGTTAGTCATTGCTTGGGTTGACGTTCAAATTGATGCCATTGGGATGTGCCGGCTATAGGCTTCTGCGAATATTCAAGGGGCTTCGAACGGATATTAGAGTATTCGAATTCGCTTCGACTCTAATTTAAAATTTCCGATATTTCGAAGTATTCGGGGTGGACGAATATCAAAACTGTGTTCAAGTTTCGGTTTCGTTAGGCAAGCCGTAGTGCAAGTGACATCAGGCCTACATCTTCACTACATGTGGAGCCAAGAGAAGCTAAGCCACATTCAGAACGTTGACATCCGTATAGGGGGAGAAATGGCTGGAAACGCTGATTGGTCAACGTGTGTGACGTCATTAAAAATATGCATGAGGTCATTTTTTTCGAGTTAGATTTGTTTGTTTAGTTGTTGTTTCTCCCCAGAAATTTTTCCCTCGTCTTTGCTAAAGTGCTAGAATGCCTCCCTAGTCTGCCTATTCCCCGCGCTTGGCCAAGTAATGGCGGAAAGCTCTTCAAGCGGGCTTCTTTGTGTTGCGGTTGCAGAAGTTAGCTACTGAAGGAAAAATGTGTTTTAGACATGCAGATACCTTAAAATTCGACTGATGCAATCGCCGCTTTCACGCAAGAAGAATCTGGTTATTCATCATGGCGTGGTGTGTCGAGTTTCAGCACACTGCACATATGCTGCCCGTCTGGCCGCAGTAAAAAAGGTGAGGCATCCATGTGCTTTCGGTGTCCGGCAATGCTCACCTTCAACAGCTTCGCTATTCAAGTTCAACTTTTTTGCAGCATATATGGCGTCGGGTTGATTTTTGTCGGCTTCCCTTCGATGAGATGAACAGAACATACCCCCAGAGAAAACAGAAACGTGCGATAGGGATTGAGCATGAGGGTGAATAAACAGCACTTCCAAAAGCAGCCTATGACTGTACGTATTCTGGAAATTTACTTTGTTCGAACTTTGTGAAGTCTTTCCGATTCAGCATGACGACCAATTTGCGGCTGCACTCAAGGGGTGCAGGAAATTTGTGCAGCGAATAGACTCCGCACATGCAGACACTTATTTTGTCGTGGTGCAATTGACACATCTCTTGCATGAGTGCTTGGCGCTGACGCTTACTGTTGGTGCAGCCAACAACGGCGTAATCACGCCCGGATGAGTAGCTCCTGTACATCGCCAGGCAAAGGCAATGGCGGCAACTTGCCCACAATTAAGAAAATCAGCATCAATCGGGGATGAAAAGTCGGGCGTCCTGCTGGCACGGCGAAACGTAGCCTCACAGGCAACCCCCGTCAGGACAAAGCGCGGCGTGTGGGGTGGCCCGCCGCCTTAGCGGGTTGGGAACGGAATTTATGGGCAATTATGACAGCTCTCGGACGCTTTGAACGTTCTCCTTCAAGCGCTGTTGAACTTGTCACTGCTGATGTATCAAGTAAATGACACCGATTTCCGATGCTGCCTGGACGTCCGATATCCAGGCACAGCACGGAGCAACAGCGTGGGACTGCGTCGGCGTCTGCCCGCCCTGCAGTGCCCCAAAAATGCCCGCCAGGTGGTGCCTCGATCGTCAGAAAATGGCCGACCTGGCACAATGCTGGTCAATACAAGTGAGCAGTGGGTGGCTGCGCGTGTTGACCCTTCCCGACATTTAAAAAAGCTTCCCCGATTTCCGTCTCCATCTTACCCCTGTGGCTGTTCACCAGCGTTGGGTACGCGGGCTTTTTTTCCAGATTTTATACCCGTGCCACACGTACGAGAAAAATGACATTAGTGCTTAATGCCTTAACCTTTTAATGCCATTAATTCGCTGCTACACGCAAAAATCTAATGCCATTCACTCTAATGTCATTTGGGTTTAAGGAGTTCCGCACAACTCATTTACCGTCACGAACACGTTAAATCTGCCTACCCTCGAACGCGATGAGCACCAAATGAAACCAACGAAACTCTCAGCGCCAGAGTGTTGACGCGGAAATGTAGCTGAACTTCGAAATAAGGCGATTTTTTGTGCACCCTTGGTGCCGAAGTTTTGAAGAAGACGAAGTTCACTAAAACAGCGGCAAAAAACAAAACATCGTGTCACTCGTCGTGCTAAATTTTTCGGGTTTGGGTACCACTGGCAGGCGATGGCAGCTGATGAAGCCACTTTTAGAAATGGCTCACACCACTTTTAAGAAAACACTGTTTCTCATAACGTTTACGTTTTTCTCTACATTAAAGACTTCTAAAATATGAGTGAGTGAGTGAGTGAGTGAAGACTTTATTAAAATTGCCTGCAGGCGGCCTCCGTTACCGAAGTGCCGTGACGCGGCCCTACGTCTCTCCGGCTGGGCTCTTTACTAGGCAGCTCCCTCGCTACTAGCGTCGAGGTCCTCCGGCCTGCCCGTGCTGGGCGGCCGGGCCCTCTCGGCTTTCGCTCGGGCGATGCTGTTCAAGTGCCGCCAGGATCTGCTGGACGGCCTGTAGTTGTACGTCCTTGTCACTGCTCCGCGCCGCGGTCAGGTACCACGGCGGGATCTCTGTCTCCATTGACGCTTCTGTAGGTCTTGCCGAGCAGTCCCACAGGATGTGAGCCATCGTAGCCCGCGCACTGCGGCACACTTTGCACGTATCGTCCTCGTATTGCTCGGGGCACACATGCTTCATGATGACCGGGGTCAGTAAGGAACCCGTCTGCTATTGTCTTAGTACCACCGCTTGCTCCCTGGCCAGGCCGGGGTGCGGCGGCGCCATTTCTCTTCTTCTCATCCTATAGTATGTCGTGATTTCGTTATATGTCCCCATCCTGTCTTTGGTTTCCCCCCACAGTTCTGCAGACGGGTTCGCTCCAGCCGCGCGGGTTCGCCGTCTCATTGTGGTTCACATATTGTTCTGACACTTCGTTCCCCGCGTGTGCGGGGAACCACTTCACTGTCACGTGCCTGTTTGCGAAGTCTAGCGAGGCGAGCAACCTCCCTGCTCTACTACACACTCTCCCTCTGGCGAAGTTCCGCACGGCCCCTTTAGAGTCGCACAGAATGGTCCTGGTGTGTGGGTCCGCGATGGCTAAGGCTATAGCCACCTCTTCGGCACATCTCGCCTCACGTGCCCGGACACTTGCCGCGGTGACTGTTGAGCCGGTCTTGGCGTCGATGACCACTGCCGCGTACGTCTTCTTGCCTCGATACTCTGCCGCGTCCACGTACCTCGTGCCCGGCATCTCGGCGTGCAGCTCGACCATGGCCTTGGCTCGAGCCTTCCGCCGTTCTCCGCTGTGTTCGGGGTCCATGTTCTTTGGAACGGGGTAGACCCACATTCCTCTCCTGATGTTTTCGGGTACGTCTTCTTGTTCGCATAGCTCGTCCTCGCTCGTACCGGGGTCTAGACCCAGTCTAGCGAGGATGGCCCTGCCCATCTTGGTTTCCTTGAGCCTCTCGATTTGGGCGGCTCGCTGTGCTTCTCCGATCTCCTCGAGCGTGTTGTGCACGCCGAGGGCCAGCAACTTCTCGGTGCTCGTGCAGTCAAGAAGTCCGAGTGCGGCCTTGTGGGCTTTCCGTATCATCGCGTTGATCTTGTTACGTTCGTCTAACCGCCAGTTAAGGAAGATGGCGACGTACGCCAGCCGTAGCAGGCTGTCCTCTCGCATGCCAGCCTTTCTGTTGGCGACCCTCTTTATGAGGCGTGTGGCCGCGGTGAGCTTAGCCGAAAGGCGATTGATGGTTTCGCCGTTCGTGCGACGTTTCTCGATCAACATGCCCAGCACTCGGATCTTCCCGACCTCCGGAATCACCTGTCCGTTGCTGGTTCGGATGATGATCTTGTCTTTTGCCGCGGCTTCCTCTTCCGCCGTCTTCCTTCTTGAGCCCTTCGGTGGCACCACCAAGAGTTCTGACTTGCTCGGGGAGCATACCAGTCCTGATCCGTCAAGTTGGCTCTCGATGGCTTCCACTGCTTGCTGTAGTGTCGACTCTATGTGCCCGTTGCTGCCACCCAGGACCCACAACGTGATGTCATCGGCATAGATGGTGTGGCGCACATCCGCCAGTGACTTCAGGCGCCGGCCGACCCCGATCATCACCAGGTTGAAGAGCAGCGGCAGAGTCCTTCAATGCTTTACTGGTCACGAAACTTCGGCGCTAGTTTCATATAGGGACCGCGCGCGCCACTACAGGCGCCACCGCCGCACGAAGGTCATCCAGCCGCCGCTTTCGCGGCGTATTAATTGGTATGTATTGGCCTGCTCTTGGCGTGCAAACGCTCGCTGCTTTTGGTGTCTGTGCGATGATTAAGTGTGTTTTTTTCGTAGTAGTTAGCAATGAATAGTTAAGTCATCACCTGCCTTCAATGGGTTTTTATTTTTCGTAGCAAATTACCGCAGACTTCGGCCGCGAACGGCAACGGCGTCTGCGTGCTCTGGCACAAGCGCTGCGCCGTCGTGTTTTCGGATTTTTAAATCTCTATTTCTTCTTTTCTTAAAGCTAATGTTGTAAATACCACACATACGGTAGCTGCGTAGTCACGGACTACTGCGGGCCTATCGATAATACAATAAAAAAACTGAAAGAAACCAAATACGCGTCGTTCAGACTACGCTTAATGAATGCGTTGTTTGCTCTGGAATGCACAGAACACTAAAAGAGATAGCCCAATAGTATTGTCGTTTCAATGAGTGGGTACATACTTGAGAACATCTAAAACCGTGCAGAAACGCGAAGGATCAAACACGAAGAGATATATGTTGCACCATGTGTCTTTCCGCTTCCACGCTTTGCAATTTGCAAAAACAGGAAACGAAAAAAGAACAATAAAACTGATTTTATCACACGCAACAAAAATTCAATGTAACGAAGGGAGACAAAAGAGCGTGGTCCAGCGTACAAAAAATTATTTTTTCGCGGTGCGATGTGGAGCACACGGAGGAAACGGAATATTGCCACGTAGCCAAGAACGACGCAAAGCTTTTCTGGACGCAGCGAGCTAGCGAGCTCCTGTTCTACAGAAGACTAGAATGAAACACAAACGGCGAAGAAGCAGTCCGCAGTGTGACGTGCACAGATGAACGTCAATAAAATGAGTTGCGCGGCGTTTGCTATGCATGCATTACTCTCGGAACGTTATTAATTTCAGATCCATGGAAATGGGATCGAGAACATTGTCGAAGAAACAAAAAATCAAGTTGGCGACAAGGTGGCACCCTTTTCATATCAAACAATATTGCCCGACGGGACGTACGACAAAAAGAGCAAACGGGCGCTCCGGTTGAAACGGTTGAAACGCCAGATAAGAAACCGGAATCGGCCACAGTGATGCCAATTTAGCGGATTTTCCGCTAAATCTGGCGGATTTTATTTTATTCTGACGGGGAAAAAATTTGTCTAGCGGCTAGTGGATTTTTTGACGGGCCATTTTTATACATAGCGGATTTCTGGCGGAAACCTCACGCAGTGCACCGATTCAAAATCGCCCTGCAAGACACCATTTCTGTGCCCTCTAAAAATGCAAAAATTGCTTAACTTCAGGGGTTAGGAGGGCTCCTGTTCACTTGCTCCGCCTATCTCAGACAAACAAATCCGTGAGGTTTCAAAACGGCTCTGAGACAATCGAAAAAATTCAAAACCAGTGGAGCAAAATTACCCTCCTGGACTGGAATCAAATATCGTCCACGCAGTCGTTCTGGTGGGAAGTTCACTTCTATAAGGACGCCTGCGGCGAAACCCCGTTCTCCGAGCTGGCCGGATTTGCCATGTCGATGCTCGGGCTGCAATATTCAAATGCCGAAGTAGAGATGAGGTTTAGTCAGCTTAACATAGTAAAATCCAAGATGAGGATCGACAAGCCGAAGCCCGAAACAACAAACTCCATCCTCGTCGTAAGAGCGGGACTGAAGTGACACCAGAAAAGTCGTTTTGATTACGAACTTCCCGCAGCAGTTGTTAGTGCGATCGGGACATCTGCAACGTATGTGCAACCAATTGAGTCACCTTTCTGGTCGCTCAACGAGTACCAGCGGTCCTGTGGAGATGGTGTCAGACGACGACAGCGGCGACGAGGACCTCGATGTGTTTTTCGTTGACCTGTGATTTCTTTTTTTTTTCATCAATGTGAACATTTATAACTTTTAGCCTCTTCTGTGATGAGGTTGACCAAGGACGACCACCGCAGCACTGAAACCTGAAGTGTTCTGTTAGACTTCTTGGAACACTCTTTTATATATTATTTCAGCTCTCGTAGTTTTGGGGAGCTTTTAAGAATGATAAAGGTATTTATCATACGAAATTGCACTGTTATTTTAAATAAAATAGGCCCTAGCGGGAAATTTAGCGGATATATTTTAGAATCTAGCGGAATCTGGCGGATTTCTCATTGCTTTTTAGCGGATGTCTGACGCCCAGCGATGGCAACACTGATTATTCGGCCACGCGCGGTTACAAAAGAAACAAGACGAACCCTATGGGATAATTCGCGGAAATATGAAAAGTAAAAGCACAAGGACGTCCCAAAGCTTTTTTACACGCGAGCCTGAGCGCAAGGTAATACAAGTTTGCAAACAGGTAATGAAGCACCGCTACTGATATGACAAAAATCCGGCTTTAAGTTAGCCTTGTACAATTCTAGGTCCACGATGCTCTCAAAAGGGTACATTGCTTTTTCCATTCTCACACACAGTGCATTTCCACGCACTGTCACACACTTATAATCGAAGCTGAAATCTCCCGTTTCTTGCCTTGGGATGGCGCGCCTCCATTTCTCTCGCAGCTCCCCGTCGCTCGGTCAACAGAACAAGGAAACATTTTCTGTGGTATCGTTGTACAAGGAACGACATCCCGGGACGCAACTCATGTTAGGCATCGTCGTTGCACTACTTAAGTCGCATCACAAGAGCGCGAGATGCACGTTACATTTGTTTTCCCGCACAAAACAAACACAACTCACCGCGGCTCCGCCGTTCGGGACAGCGCAACGCCGCCCGAGGAGTGACCTCAGTGAGAGGGTGGCGCCACCGCGCGGCGGCCAAACGCAGCATATGAAGCTCTCCCATTGAGTTACGGAGCAGTTTCGTGACCAGTAAAGCATTGAAGGACTCTGGCAGCGGTGAGATCACCGAGCCCTGTGGGGTCTCGGTGCTGCCGAGCTTCTTCTCTTCGAGCGTGATGTCGCCGACATGGATTTCTGCCGTGCGTTCTGACAGGAACTCGCGCACGTAGTTGTACGTCCGGACTGATTTGGGCCAAAACCGCCGCGTGCTTGACTTTGTCGAATGCACTCAGCAGGTCTAGCCCCAGGATGGCCTTGTTGTCACGCGTCTTGGTCTTGTCATCGATGATTTCAGCCTTGAGCTGTATCATTGCGTCCTGTGTGCTCAACTTGCTCCTGAAGCCGATCATCGACTCCGGGAACAAGTCGTTGTCTTCCAAATAATTTTGCCAGCCGTGCAAAATCAAGACGTGCTCCAGCGCCTTCCCGATGCACGAGGTCAGGGATATAGGGCGGAGGTTCTCGATGCTGGGCGTCTTCCCCGGTTTTGGGATGAGGATGGTTTTCGCCGTCCTCCACATTTTGGGTAACCTGCCCTCCCTCCAGCATTTGTTGAAGAGGGCTGTTAGGCTCGCAATCGCCGCCTCGTTGAGGTTCTTGAGTGCTTTGTTGGTGATCTTGTCCGGGCCCGCAGCGGATCGGCAGTTGAGCTCATGCAACGCTGCCCGCACCTCCCAGACCTCGATGTCCCTGTCTAATTGTTCATTTGCCGCTCCCCGATAGTCTGGGTGCGATTCCTCGGGGCTTGCTGGCAGGTACTTGTTGTTAATTCGGTTGCGCACTTCTTCTTCTCCTAGCTCGCGCAGCGCCTTGTTTAGGATCTTGGCTAGGCTGTCCCTCTGGTGTGATTTCGTTTTCGTTTCGTCAAGCAAGTGCCGGAGCACGAGTGAATTTCTCTTTTTGGTCATGATCACCATCATACCTAACACATTTAATGCCTTTGCAGTTTCACGTGTAGCATGGCCTGACCAGTAATGTCATTTGGCATCTTAAAGGGACCCTGCAACACTTGCCATCGACTACTAGTAATGTATTTTGGGTTAAAGTCTATTGTCCCAGAAATCTCCTCCCGCAAGAATTATGAAAATCCGTTCACAATTAACGAAACTACGCGCGATGAGAAATCGCGCATAATCGTTCCCTCTCAACTCGACCGCGGCCAACGCGACGAAAGCTGCGCACTCTCTCCCGGAGAGGGGGGTGACTCGCGGCGTTCTCTTCGGCGGCCTTCGATATATCCCATGCCGGGTCGTTTTCTCCTTTTCTCCGCAACGCGGAGGGGCCTATTTCCGGTCTGGTGCCACAATAAAGCAGGCATGGGTGCCTGCTCGCAAGTGCGCGCTCGGGCTGGTAGGGCGTTTTTGAAGCAATAAACGTTTGTAGTCGAGTGGTCCCGTTGAAAGGGAAGTATTGAGCTCATCACTCAAACTCCGCGCGCACTCAAAACACAAAATAAACGGCAAAACTGTGCCTACAGGATCAGGCATAGAAGAGGTTCGTACACAGCGATGACGACGACGGAAATGGGAGAATCTACCCGCGAAGTTGACCGGTGACAGCCGATCGGGCAGCCATGGCCTATGTGACGTCCCTCGGGCCATGCATAATGAGGACAACTGAAGAGAGAGCGGTTTGTTTTTCCGCGTCTTTCACATCGATTTGCGCGGTCACCGCTTCACGTGCACGTGTAATATTTGGCTCAGGTATTCCTGGCAGTGTAATCTAAACCTTGCGCAGGTTTACTTGCACTGTTCAAAGAGTGTTGCAGGGTCCCTTTAAAGGGGGCCTGAGATGGATTTCAAAGTGTTTTTGTTTGTGTCAGAAATCTACTCTATAGTTCTTGTAGAAACAAGTCCAAAAATAGTAAGCATATTCGCTCACGCTAACAAAAGTTATTACCCCGACGAGACAGAACTATTTGTTGGCTCGGCGGCTTGCGATGACGACATAGTCCGACCTCGTCCGAGGCGAAGCACTCATTTCATGGTTGGCCGCCGGAATGTCCGCGATTTTTGACGGCGGCGGTTTGGTTTAGAGCGTCGTCTTTACCATGGTTACTTCAGCGAGTGGGTCGCACATGAAACGACGACGTCCTTTTTTTTTTTTAAGCTACGTTTTCAGTCTTGACGGACTTTGAGCAGGAGATACTGGTGATTGCGGAAGTCGACCTTACATGCGCGAAAGTTTCCGTTAACGGTAACTTATTTGGCAAAGGCTGCTGCACCCCGGGGATCCTTTCCCCCGGGGTGCTCCAGCCTCGCCCGATCGGGGCTGGCTGGAGCGCCCCACGGAAGTGACGTCACCTATTTTTTGTTATTATTTCTTGGATTTGGTCGTCGTCGTTGATCGCCGAAACTAGTACGAAGTACCATGCCGGCCGTGCAAAGCGGCCGGCGGCCGTGCCGGCACTCATGTTTAGGTGGGCTGTGCTTTTCATTGTTTACGATGAAAAGCACGCGCTTTTTGTTCGCGCGGTAAGCGCAGGCTGATAACTCTCCTCCTTGGTACATATCGGCTGTCGTTCGGTGTTATTATCTACGGCGCAACTGCGGGCAAGGCAAAACCACTCCGAGTGGAGGATTCGGAGGAATTGTGTTGCACGTTTAAATTCGCCGGCTTTTGTAACCGCACTTCTTTCTTTCTTTTTATTTTGGAAGGTGTGTGCGCGCCCCATATCACGCCATCATGCAGGTTTGATCTGCTGTGGATCAATAGGGAAGAATGGGTCTGTGTCCTCAAACGTGCACACTGGCTGAAGACTCTGCCGGCAAAGGTCTAAATAGTGTTGCACGAAGGCTGCTTGCGCTCCCATTTAGATCATAGAATCTGTGGCTTTTGTGGGGAGAAGGATAGGCCGAAGGAATACCTTTGAAGGCCCTCATGCATTTGACAAGAGTTCTCTTGGGTCTAGATTACTGGTGCCCAGTGTACTTGATCTTCCACTCTGGTGCACTGTAGTACGCGCCGCTGAACACCAGCGTTTTTGTCCGTATAGTTTTGGCGCAGCAGCTTGAAATGTTTTGAAACCTCACCATACTTTCTGTGCATAAAAAGACCGGTGCCTTATTTTGGGGAGTGAAATCAGCACAGCTGGGACAAAAGAGGCCTGAATTATATAGATGTGACGAAAAGATGTTTGGAGTAAACGCGTGTTAATATGCCTCTTTTCGTCATGCCTACAACTCTGTATATTTGGTCATGTTGTACCACCTTTTCCGAGCTTCCAAAGTTACAAGGTACACTGCAGTGCTACAAGTACTGATCACAAAGTGTCAAAAAATTTGGCTTCTGGCACAAGCACAACTTTGCCACCCTTGAGTGATGCCCTGGAAAGAATCACGCCGAAGCAGGAAGCACCGACCAATCCAGGTGATACACTGTACTTCGGCCAACTTCACGTGCTGGTAACTAATAAACAGCGAGAGCACAGCGCTGTACCACACGCTGGTAAGGGCAGCAAATGTAGCGCCAATGTAGCCTCCCACATAAACTGTGCCCACAGCTCCTGTCAACACCAAATTGATAAAAGCGTTGTTGCACATAATTTGTATACAAACGTCATGTAAGTAGTGCGCATGTTGCTTCTGGTCATATAGCAGCAGCTGTCCAACAGCCTACCACTGCAAGTGATGAAGAACCGGCCAACCATGTGACGTTTGTTGTCCAAAAAGAAAGAAGCATACAGGCCTTCGTTTTCTGACAAGCAGACTGGATGCTCATCACGCTGAAGTTCCCCAGCAGTCAGAGCTGTGTGTGCGCATCCGTTTACGTGTATACGTGCTGCCACGTGCACCTGCAGCTGGCAGCACGTGGCAGCAAGGTTCTATTCTGCCAAGGTGCCGGTTTAGCGCCGTAGTGAGAGGATTTGGCTGCTGCTCTGGCGAAATGAGTTCAAGTACACCAGTCCATACAGCGGTGGCCCCGCCGACGCCACGTATATGTACGGTCAGTTTTCGCGTTTGATGTTACACCTTCGTCTTTAAAACTGGCGAAACTTGCACTAAGTGACGCAAGGCGAGCTGGACGATTTCTTTTTAGATCGTCCTGAAGCACTGAATGACACACCACCAGGTATTGCGAAATTTGTTTATTTACGTGTTCCGTCGTCGCTTCTCACTGTGGCAGCAGTAGTCATCGTCATAGAAGGTCCCTAAAATTATCGTCATATCCATCTTTCGCATGCATGACTGGCTGACCCGGATTGCTTTGTCCACAGGCTTTCCCATTCCTCCTAAAGTGAAATGCGTCGGCACGCGGTAGAACTGGTAGAACCGGCTTCTCGAGCTGGGCGTTTGCGAGGTGTCTTGTGCTCATCCTTGTGGCGCAGACGTACGTGACTGTTTTTCCTGGTATTTTTCCGAGCACCATGGGCAAGCCACGTTGATGCCGCACGCTCATCGCAAAACGCGTGCGCGGTAAACGGCGGGAGTAACTATGACATGATGTTTTCTGATGACGCCGCACACATTACGGCCAGCAACGTATGGCGGCTGGTCGTAATTATTATTCATTTTATAATGGGCACAGCAGTATTGTCGTAAAAAAGAACTGCAGCTAAATTATAAATCCTAATTGTATGTATAAATCCTATCTATTACATTTCCGATTTTCTTGCAACATATGTTGCAAGAAAATCGGAAATGTAATAGTTATATCCCTTCGCTCATCAGCTGTACAAGTTGTACCTGCCCCATGAACCTTCAAATGCTGATTAGTCTCATGGCCAACACATGAGCCATACATGCTCAACTGTTCCCAAAAGGACTAAGCAAACACACAACCTCCAAGAAAACACATCCGGCATTGGGAAGAAACATTTAAAATTGGCTCACTTTATTTGACCAACAACCAGTACATTTTGCTTTTATAGCCCACAAAAGACCATCGCCAGCACTGCATTATGGCTGAAGAACTTTTGTGCAGTTGGCTTTGGCAACAAGCAGAATGCACCATTATGAAGTAGAAACACATATGACAAGCCACAGCTTTTACCAGCCCATTGGTTGCACTGGGTGTCAAGAGATAAAAAGGAAGAACCAGCAACAATGCTTTAATGTATGCACAATGATCAAACATTAATTCAGAGCGTAGAAAAACATCCCTTCCAGCATGTTCGGCTGATCAACCCATTTGTGACAGCCTTATCGAAGTGAAGGCAAGAACAAGTCCGTGGCAGGATTTTGATGTGGGCTTTAAGAACTGTAGGCCGTCTGAAGTCATAATTACTATTGTGCGCCAAACACCCTAGTACACCGAGTGTAGTGAACTTCAGCAATGAAAGTAGTCATAAGAAATTTTTATCGTATGGTGACCGTTGCGAATCCTAGTAAACCGTTACAAGCACCTGGCATGCTGGCAAGAGAGAGGTAGAGATAGTAAAAGATTTTCGAAAGGAGAAGAGGCCAGCCTGAGAAACTGAACTTGGACCTGCTACTTAAATCCCACTGGGGCAAGGAAGGTACTGAATACTGAGGGTATGAGAAATGACAGTGAAATCAACCAATGAACTTTGTACACTTAAAGCATGTATGGGGCGCAGAAACAGACTAATCACTGTATAATTCGCATAACTTATTTACCGACCATAAAAAAAAGTTTCGCAGTTTGTGAAATTTCACCACATAGACCCAAGAGTCCTGACAGGACAAGCAGCGATTTGACAGCTCGATCTTGCTTCTTCGTGTCAGCCCACGTGCCAAAAATCTTTCGTTCAGACAGAGGGTAAGCATTCAAGCGTAGTAAAGCTGCTTCAAGGTCTTTTCACCCACTAGTATACCTTGGTCAAACACTATGCAAATGATCAATTGTCTCTGTACAGCCTTACACAGAAGGCAGTCTGGGCTGTCCTCGCGTCCGATTGTGTGCAGATACTTTCAGGTCAATGCTACTTTAAGCTGCAGCCTGTGTAACAAGGTTTCATTGACTTCTGTGAAGTTGAGGGGCATGAGCGAGCCAGAACCTTTGCTCGGGATCAGTCCTGGGGAGCTGTTCCTGTCAATTCTGTGGGTCAGACCAATGCAAGGCAGCAGCTTGTGCACGGGCTCTGTAGAGTATTGCATTGCTATCTTGTCTTATGATGTGTGTAGCCAAAACAGTGTATATCCTTTAGCCGGCACAAGGCAGCATTTCCTTCACAGAAAATTAGTTCTATAATTGTAATTACACTAGCTAGTTTCTAATAATTTTTTCAAACAAAGAGCACGACTACAAAGTGTAACAAAGGGAAGGGACAGCAACGACTTCCAGCTAGTGCCTTGTTTGACACGTATGACCCATATAAATACCATGCGCTTTACAACATCAACATAGCAAAAACAGCACGACGCCATGCTGCAACTTTTCTGCTACGACCCCCATGAGCACTGCCAGCTTTCATGTCCGCAACCTCGTTAAACTCGGTTTCCCCTTGAGAACATGATTTTAGTGCTAAAGATGACAGACACACTTTACTGGTGCTTGCATCTATCAATCAAACACCAGCAAACGTCAGTTAATTTGAAATGATATGGGGTAAACTTGGAAGCTGGCACAACTCGGTGGGATGGGAGTGGCAACAAAAATCTGTGCACAATACAGCCCTGTTGTGGTATTTTTCAGCACGGCGACAGTTGTCACACCGCCCTTGTTAACCTATATTCGAATCTCCTGATACTATGGAGAGACTTGTTGCATTGGTGGCACACTGGAATTACCACTGTGTTGAACCATGGAGCCTGCCAGTTGCCATTCGAGTATGCGAGTCTGCCGATGGAAAGTTTTTCTGGCGACTGTTGCACTGCCCTGCAGTGCTTCATGAATTATTTCCTGCTGGCACAGCCATTCCATTCCACGCAGACAAACAAAATGCACACAGGCCGCATGCAACAGGCTTGTGTTTGTGTTGTTGTGTGGGAAGCAGGTTTGCCAACGGGTACCAGTCGGCTGCGCAGTAGCCCCCAATGTATGCTTAGATGCAGATATACCTAGCAGGTCCACCTTGGTTCATTCCATGGAGGCAAAAGCAACGCTTTCTCATGTTTCTCTGATGGTGCTTTTCAATGGCCTCAACTTTGCATTGCATTAAACAACGAGACAGAGAAATATTTTATGGATTTGCGAGCAGAAGGATGTTAGGGCTTCCAACCCGTGAGAGCCGTTCTTAGTCCAAATGCACTGAAACCCACAAGCGCCGTCAAAGTCGTCCACCCCGGAATTTCACTACAGCCTTCACCATCGCTAGAGTTACATCTGGATTTTTTGCATTATTAGTAACGATAAATTATTAACAGTGACTCTACACGGCTAGTCAGTGAGTGGAAGTGGTTTGGTTTGTTGGGTAAAAATCAGAACAGACTGCTTTCACCATATGTTGTGAAGTGGGCGTGACAGTGACCCTGGCTCGTCAGTGAGTAGATGTGGTTTTGCCGGTTGGGTAAAAATCAAGCATGACTGCGTTGAGGGGCAGACGAAGAGTGTGGAGCACGTCAGACATACTTTTAGCCTGTGCGATCAGTGTACGTGCTTTGTGCCATTGAGAAATTTAGCAGGTATATCCCGTGTATTGTTTTTTACAAGTTTGTCCGACATAACTTTATACACAGCGTTAAATCATTCATTCCTTTTAAAAGCAACACGAAGCCAGCAGGTGAGAAAGAAAAAGGTATGCTAGTAATACTAAAGGAAATTCAGGCTATTAGCAATGGTTCAGAACGACATGCAAACAATCTTTGCTAGCATGCACAGTAGCTGACGAAATACTGCAGGGTAACAGTAGCACATGCACACGTGATTACAAAGAGGGTTATGGCATGTACAGTGCTCAGCGATTGAAACGCGATACTGGGAGCGCGTGGCTGCCGGTGCTTGTTTCGCCACAGGTGAGCGCTTGTGAAAGCGAGCTGATGCACTGTGGTATATGGTAAGGGTGAGAGCGTTCGTGACGCATGCTGACTGCATCTGGCAGACAGCCCTTCAGTGTGTGGTTCTTGTTGGCGTCATAGGGGTGCTACATGCCATGGCTTCAAAACGCTGCACCTGCGTACCGCGCCGCGCGAAGCTGGGTGAGCTGGCACCGCGCGCGGTGTATAAGAAGAATTTGAATACGCATTTATCGCGATCTGTTATCGTGGCGCGCACGGCACGCAGGCGCAGCGTTTTGAAGCCATGGCATGTAGCACGCCTGTGGTGCCGCCAAGAACCACACACTGAAGGGCTGTCTCCCGGATGCACTAAGCATGCGTTACGAACGCTCTCACCCTCATCGTATACCACAATGCGCCAGCTCGCGTTCACAAGCGCTCACCTGTGGCGCAACAGGCAACGGCAGCCACGCGCTCCGAGTATCGCGTTTCAATCGCTGAGCACTGTACAGGTAAGTGTTTAAGGTTGATTTAGTGCTAATATGCTGCGTGCACACGTAAATAAAAATACCCTGCAAAAAAGATGAACAAGGCAACTGAGGTTAGCGCAAATAGAAACAACAACTACACAGAGTCACCTAGATGGTATGCTTAGAATGTAGATATAACAGTTCAACACAGCACGTAGCATCTGTTATTGCTGAAGCCACTGACGCATCACCTAGCCTGTCATAAATGGGCACGATCACGTACGTTTGGCGACATCGTAAATTTTGGAGCACACGAACACAACACACACGGAAAATGCCACAGTAACTCACGACAAATATCCGGCGCATTTTTGGCCACGCTTGTAACGACAGGGATCACGGCAAGTTGAAGCGAACGAACGAAAACTCGCTGTCACTGCGACGCACCATTGCTAGCTGATGGGGATCTAGATTATTCACGTATACACTCCTGCAGCGACACTTGCAAGTCGAGTACGGAGCAGTATCAAAGTATTTGCCTCGCGTTGTGATACCGACACAACACCGTGTATAACAATGACTGTGATGATAGCATCGATGACTGCGGCGCCAGCAGCTTCGCACAAACAAACCTCTGGAAAACTATGACGCACCACACACAGGTCACGTTTTGAAGGCAACACGGTGCTTCGTACTTTACTGCACATTTTGGGGCAACATTTGGTTCTGATACGTACGTATTTGATATGAAAACATTGCGCTCTGCACAAGCGCTGACCAGCACTTCGCGTTGCTGCCACGAATAGTCATCGGACTTCGAAGAATGTGAATTACTGCAGAAGATACAAGCGCGGTGACACAGGCTTGGAGCTGAACACCTCATATGAAAGAAAACACAGCGCAGCACTGCACCGCTCGTGAGCGACTCCACACAACGGCGACGCTCGTAACATTCTTGCTTGCCTCGGCACCGCGCGAAGCCGGAACAAACTCGGAACAGACAAGCCCGTACTAGAGTGAACTCTACCCGTACGTATGCCAATACTGGGCCAAAATTCGCTCTTCGATGGAATTCGGCCTCTTTTCCATGCCGCTCGTCCGAAGGTCATCCGTAAAACCCGTGGTAAATTTATAAAAAGTGCTTTGTTTACACAACTTCTTCTACGCGAGTGTCAAAAACAATAACAAACTCGAGTTTCGCAGAGAAAAATATAATGCAAACATCTACAAAGCATGTCCATGACGTCACGATGACTAGGTGACGTCATATTAAAAGACAATAAACTCAGGCTAAAAATAAATCTTGATACATTAATATTAGTGTGTCACTGCCAAAAATATATGCAATACTATTGAAGTAATTGCAATGTAATGCAATTACGCAATTTTTTTGTTCACGTACGTCACTTCCGTGGGGCGCAGCAGCCAGTTCGGGGGGAATCGGCTCGGAAGCCCCGGGTTGCAGCAGACGCAGCCAACTTATTTTTACCGTCGCTACATAGCGATACAGAGGCTAGAATTTCTACCGACTGTATAGTAGCGAGCCCCCTGCGCCGGCGAAATGTACGCTCGCGTTTTGATTAGATTACCGGAAAGTTCCGAGTGAACGCCCTCGCCCGAAACATCGCCCACCCCCTTTTACGGGTGAAATATTCAATTTACTGAAAGACGCGCGCCCACCCCGTAAAATTCATGGCTTTAGCGCCGATGAGTGAACAAAACAAACCCGAATCATCTCTTCATGTGTAGATGCGGTCACTTATTCGTCCTTTCCGCGCTTGACCCGAAATTTCGCCCATCTCGTATTTTTCACTTGATATCACTCTACTTAAATTTGGGTGGGCGTTCTTCCGGAACTTTACGGCACAGCAAATGCGCTGTGCTCTGCGCTTCATGCAAGCAATCTCAGTTGATGTTGTTTACTACATTCTTGCTAAATGATGATCAGGAGCACGATAAATGAAAATTTTTTTTAGAATGAGCGAGCAAAATTTCCGCCCCTACTCCAGCTTCCCACGCTTCCAATGGTTCAGATGCCTTTATGAACTAGCATAGCTCTTTTATGCTTTCAAAATCGTCTTGGGCAAGGTAATATAGGTAACTGCGGAATCATTACAATATATCTTACTCATTTTATATCGAAATATTTAGCGGTGGCGTGAATTCTGGTTAATGCAATACTTGGTCCTAATTATTCCCACTAGATGGCGGCGTCAACGTCATGTTTTCGATTTTTTAAGCTCTACAGTAGAAGTATACGGCTCTTTTTAAAAAAAAATTATTGTATTGTGAGAGTTCAATCTAAGACGTCTAAGATTCAAGCCATTTCAAGCGTAAGCGAACAGTTCTGGGCAACAAACGTTTGTGCACGGCCTCCGCGATCGGCTGCCGGCGGCGCGCCGTTGCTCCGGCCGTCCCAATCGCCCGGAGAGAGCGTAAGTTGAAAAGGGGGCGTGGCCGCGTGTTTCGCCCGCACCGCGGCGCGCGGAGCCGATGGTTGAAATGAAAGCCGTGTGTGCTGCAGCGCTCCTCGAAATGGCGTTTCGTCAACTTTCGCTTTTCGTATCGCAGTAAAAAGAAAGCATATCTGATGTCATGGATGCAAAGCGACTCATAGAACCTGATAATGCCTTCGTTTTAGCTAGGATTGCAGCTATACGACTTATTTAATATGTGCCGCATGACGCCCTCGACACACGGAAAATATTCGCTGCTACCAATGGAAAATTTCTGGCGCGTAAATAACGTTCAGTTCGCTTTATAAACTTACTAATCGCTTTATAACGTATAACGTATTTTATACAATCTGCATGGCCAATGTAGTTCAGTAGAGCGAAAGGCGCGATCGCATCAAACCCACGATGGGTGGCTGTGCTCTTATGTAGCCTTCAAATTATTGCCTGCTGGGTGCAAGCACCCGCCCTATTCATAGGATTAACACGTTTAAGGAGTATTACGCTGAGCGATAGCATCAAGGAATGCGGCAATCTGTTTTACACATGCGCGTTAAGGAAGTTACGGTTTCAATTTCAGTCGCAACAAATAAAAAAAAAAAACCTTGAAGGCATGTACCCCGATTTTATTGCATTCTTAACGTATTTCGGTGGCCACAGGCACGCCCAATTTTGCCTCTTTTGGATTGAATATCCAGGACATTTAAACTTCTAATTACTGATTTCGAAGCACATCTAAAAGTTAGAAACCAAATGTCTACTGAACGCTCGTCCAAGAGCTGTCTAGTTTTTGTTGAACGTCTATTTACGAACTACACTGCCCTTATGTTCACAAATGTACGCTTTCAAGGCATCTGCATGCCTTGACAAACAGAACAGTTCACACATGAAGCACTTTGTGATGCCGGGGCTTGGAAACCAGTCTTTTTCCGGAATGCACCCTAGTCCGTGACAGTTGCACCAACATTGGCAAGCAGTGGTCTCACAAACTTAGCCATATTGACAGAGTGGTTGTAGCGTATGTTCATCATTCCTTGCTGGGCACGTGAAAAGAGGGCAACGTTATATGAGGCAAAATCTGTGCTTTGTACGCACAAGCAGCACGTGCTTTATCAGTATTTAGGATATATAATAGCTGCAGCTGCTTTCAAAAAGGCCCGTTCTTCCTCTACGTCAATATCCTAGACTTGTCCGTATAAAAAAAAAAAAGCTGGCGACAACAGTGTTTGCAAAATCTTTTGAGTTTGGCAGCACAACCTACATAAAACTCCTTATAAGATTTTCTGCGTTGGGGGGGGGGGGGCAATTCAGAATGCCTGAGCTGCTTTCTTTGGATAGTGAAGGTGTCCGTTTTATTTAGAGAAAACTGCATAAAGAATTATGAATTATACCATCGTAAACGGCGGCTAATTGTCTTAGCTGAGTTGCAAGCCGCGAAAAACGAATGTAAATTAAAATCTTGTAGTAAATAAAAAAAAAAGCATGTTCGCAAGAATATAATTACTAGGCTGCATAACAGGTGTTCCCTGAACGAGGTAGCAAACAAAAATATACAAATTTTCAATTTCTAACAATAACTGGCAGAAATCAAACACGGCGCCCATATACAAATGCAATCACTGTTCTCGATTGTTATCCATAACCCACCCCATGCGGAAATAAAAATATAACGGCTGTTCCAACAAGGAAGCACCCGATAATTCTGCCGCCGAAAAGTTTTTGCACCCAAATTTCCGCGCGCCTGATGTCCGCACCGAAACGTCCTGCAGTATATTATCTCTATGGTCCTGCACCAATATGTCCTGCACCGATCAACGCGATTAACTTTTCGCCGTACAGTGACATATCTTGGTTTCAGTGCTATACCTTGAAGCTTCTGAGACAAGCGGACATCATGACCTGGTCGTTTGGTTGATCAGCTCAAAAAATAAAAAAATAAAGCTGCAACACAGTTACGCGAATTCCGGCAACGAAGACACGCAGCAACTGAGGCCCCGCAAAGCCGCCGAGAGGAGTCGGTGCGAGCTGCCGAACCATCGGCTAACACCGCCACCTCGCGGCGCGTTGCGGAGTTAGCCAAATTACAGGTTTTTGCTGGGGGATGCGCCGAATGGGACGGCCGGAGCAACGGCGCGCCGCCGGCAGCCGATCGCGGAGGCCTTGGTTTGTGTCATTTGCTTTGCGACAAATTCGCCAGATGTCGCTACTCGGCAGAGCCGGTAAGCCGGAATGCAGAAACCGCAGAGTGCAATCCTTTCGTTTTCAGCGGCAAACGGCTACTCTTGCTTCATTTAACACGGTAAACGGTAAAGCGCGCTAAGGACACTAGGCAACAGGTTCATTCAGAAGGCCGGTGCAGCAAACCACACTTCCTGCGATCATGACTTGATGGGAAGCAATGAAATGAAACTCTTTGGCAGTTGTCGTTACGGGATGAGCATGCTCTTGCCCTTGTCGCGACCGCCGCAGAGAATCAGCTGCGACAGCGTTTGGGCTTGAACTGATTTATTCAGCCCGCGTGAGCGCACTTGAGCGTGCGCCTCGTGATCACGAGCAGTGCCCGGCGTCGTCCAAGCGCTGCGTGCGGAGCTGCTCCTTCGTCGTCGGCGCGGCGCTCCCTTGGCGCGCCGTTCGTTACCACCTCTGAAACAACGTCGAGGCTACGCTCGAAACACAGATGGTGCAAAGAATCCTTTCGGGTACAGCGTCCAAGAAAGCAAATGCAAAGAAAACTGATGATACTCTAACACCACACACGGAGCGCTGAGCGATCACGCTGGCTGCAAGCGTCGTTGCTCCTGCGCTCACTGTATCCTTCCGCCGAGAACGGAGGAGCGTCAAGCCCGGTTTGGCCCGGTGTGTGAGTGCTTTACACTCCGGTATAAAACAAATATGTGTGACTGTGTAAAAGCACCCACACACAAAAGATGTTTTTTGTAGCTTTCTGATGTTTTTATGCTCGTAAAAAATTGATTAAATCAAGAGCGCACAAACACGTCACGATTAGTTCAAGAAATAGCCGTTGCGCTCCGATACCATCGACCCCCCAAAAACCCCCATCTAAGGGGCCCTTTAAGGCCTTCAGCACTTAGTGCCATTTTTTGTGTACGTGTGGCACGGGTATTAAAGTGACCTGGTCAAATGCCGCAAGCGCGATTGATCCCTCTGAAGTACCAGATGAGGGTTTTTGAACATTGTAAGGGCTTTGAGTACTTGGTGAAAGAGGACGTTTATTCTACGAGACAGCCGCCTCCGAACACCGGGGCCCTATTCTCGACTGCACAAATTGCCGGCATTTCGCCCATGTTTTTTTGCGTAGGCACGACGTAAGCAATCAGTGACGTACTGCACCTATAGCTATGACGACATGCAGTGTAATTTGACGAGTCAATCATAAAAATTGCTACCAAGGTATTAAATATTGTGCAAGAAAGATATAAAAACACTTGGCATGTACTATAAAAATTAAGACGGTAGCTGAGGCTGACAAGAAAAACACATTTCTGGATGTCAAATTTACCGCCAACACCACAAGGCGATCGAGTAACGTTGATCCAAAAGCGAGCGAAAGGCGGATGTCGAGCTAAAGAACATCACACAATTTTTTTACCGTATCTATTTATTTCTTTTAATCACTTTTATTAACATAGCTGGGCTCTCTGCTTCAATGCAAGCTTTGTTGCGTTATCACCTTCCCTGCCGCCACCGCCGCCATGCCATCGTCTGCTGCTATGTTACAAGTTTATGGCGTGATCACAGAAAAAGACGGCCACGACCACCCCTTCTATGACACATAAGAGCAGCGAAGCGCTACGCCTGATAACCGCGGAGCGCACCGATGTCGCCGATTCACTCATTCGTCAAGCTCGACTGCAGTCAGCGCTGTAATGAACTAAATAGTCACTTTTCATTGTTATTTTTCTCTTGAGTTCGATCATGTGACCCAACAGCTTACTAAGACAAGCATGGACAAATGCCATGCATTGGGTTCTCTTTGTCATGGAGAGGCTTGTACTGCCCTCTTATGTTGCGGTTACGCCAAACAAATAATTTTTATTTCATTTCCAAACATAAAAGCAAAATACTGCATGTTATTTGTATGTTCCATGATCGCTGACTTGGAAGCAGTTGAAACTATAATTTGTTTCGGTAGGAAACATGTTTTAAACAGCGCGCATGCGAAACTGCACCTGATGCAAATTGCCGCACATTTCGCGGCGCCGTAAGCCGGGGCAATATTGTGCCCTATTTTGCTTGTATTTTGCGACAAAAACAGCCGCCATTTTCAAGCTGTTACGTAGCATTACGTCACTTTTACGCAGGCTGAAGTTGCCAATGCATGACGTAATCGTTCCCGCCAACTGTTTAAATTACGTCACGCCTTCTCAGCCAATCACAGAGGGGGTGTGTATTACAAGCAGTATTGTTGTTGAATAGCAAAGACAGGCTTACGTTGTTATGTCCGCTGCATTTTGTCTGGTTTTTCATTGCCGACCAAGAATTATGTGCCTTTAGTAACGAGAAATAAGGCAAACTTTAGAACTGGTGTCCGTAGACGACATGAAACGTCAAAATGACGACAGCACACACAAACACTTTGTCAACCGGAAGCACGTGACCAGAATTGAAAGCCAATCAGAAAAGACTTCCGGAAAATTGCCTGAATTGCCGGCAATTTGTGCAGTCGAGAATAGGGCCCCCGGTCCAGGAACCAACGATGATGATGATCAGTTCATAAAGTGTTTGATGATGGGGATCGTGCAGAAGAGAAATGAATGAATTTACACGGTTCGGAGCTTCGCGCTTTCAATATTGCTGTCCTTCAAAGCTGAAATTGCCATTACTACGTAGCATGTGTTTGCTTTATCTACACGCAAATCCCGACACGGTAACCAATACCGTTTTTACTCGCGTAATCCTCGCACCCCTAATGTGAGCCACCAAAACTTGGATTTTTTGGTTCCTCGCATAATCCTCGCACCCCCAACTTTGCAGCGGTGAAAGTTGCCTGCTCGCGAAACCCGCATGGTGCACTCGCTCTCCAACGCGCGCCCTCCCCCGCCGCCTCTCCGTTCGGCGGAGAGCGCTGTGTATCCAAGGCCATCCAGGCGCCCTAACAACCTGCATGGCTACTCCCTAACACGCTACCGTACTTACCCGATTCTAATGCGCACTTTTTAAATGCAGAGCATTTCAGTAACTCACGATGTCACCCGCGTTGACGTCCGTAGTCGTAGTCCGCACCCCTCCCCCTACACTATATAAAAAAAATACTATCCGGCGCCTGGTTTCGATCCCTCGACCCTGCGGGCGGTACGCAATGTACATGGTGCTCTACCCACTGCGCCACAAAGCCGACAGAATGGGAGCCTACGAACGCGCCTTATATCCTTGACTCATTCAAATTACTGCTGACGAGCGCTCTCTCGTCAGCAGTTGCCACAAGTGCAACAACATTAACGTAACGCAAACTACTTAACGTCGTGCGCCCCCGGAGATGCTCTGCATTTGATCGTACCCCTCGCGAGGGGGATGTTTGAAAGTGCAAGAAAGTGCAACCGCCGAGAACAAGGTCCCACGAGCGGCGCGCGTGCCGTGGCCTGGTGGCGCTATCTGTCAGCTGCGACGCGAACTACCATCGAGGCAGTCAGAAAACCGAACGCGCGAAATACAAACTGGGCTTTCTTTGATCGGGATGGCGCTCGCGGAAGGGGTGGCGAGGGGGTGGGGGTCATTGCGCTGCACTAAATGGATTTGCCTTTTTTTTTTTCCGGAAAAATAGGTCGAAAAATCGCATGTGCGTTAGAATCGGATACGAAACCGAAACTACCGAAACAGCGGAAATTTCGTCCCACCGATCATCATCGCCATCTCAAGATGGCGCTAAAGCTTTTAGCAACAATTTTTCGGACGCAGGAAGCATAGGCGCCTAGGCTTTTCTATCGGCGTTCACACAAATCGTCAAATCGTTCCACTTGCGCACTTGATAACAGCAATGGCAGCAGCGGCTCTCACGCGTTCAAAACGAGCGGTCGGCTGAAGCGTGCGCCTATGGAGAAGCTCGCGGGATTGACATGCGAGGCGTGGGCCACGATCCCATCGACCATGGTTAAACGTTCGTTCAGAAGTGTGGCATCGCGAACGCGCTTGACGGCACCGAGGAGTGAGATGCGTGAGATTACTTCAGGAAATAAATTGCCCGTTCCTCTCGCATTCGTTTTTCTTGCTCACAAAGTTCTGTGCGCGTTACAATAGGAGGTGCAAGTTTTTTCGTTTTGTTTTGCCAGGAAAGTCGGGTGCGCGTTAGAATCGGGTAATTACGGTACTCACACTGTCCTTGAGCCCGTTTCGCGTGCGCGCAACTAGGCGGTGTTCGCGCAGCCCGCTGTCGTGTCGCCGTCGTGGTCCCGTCGTTGAGCGGCAAAAGTCAGTGAGTCACTCGCGTCTGTGGTGGATAGCTCGCTGCCATTTTGAGAACTTTTTGATCTCTTTGTTTTGTGCTTGGTGCCGCTTCGCCATGGGGAGGAACGCCAGCTACACTGCCGCTTTCAAATTGAAAGCGAAAGAGAACGCGATCGAACACGGCAACCGTGCCGCAGGCAGGCACTTCGGCGTCACCGACTTCAGCGTGCGTTACTGGAGTAGGGCACGCACATACGACGACGAGATAGGGCGCGCGCCAGAAAGCAAAGGCGGCAATTTCATGATCGCTGATCGATGGGAGACTGTTTACGTTGTAAATAATAAATTAAAAAGAAATAGCTGCTGTTGGAAACACTGAGCTTACATATACAAAAAACGACCGCTACATTTAGCGGGATTGGCATAAGGCAAATTGGCAACACTGTGCACCGGATTTTTTTTTTTCTTCGCATAATTCTCGCACCCCTAACTTTGCATTGGCTTTTCCGAAAAAAAAGTGTGAGGATTATGCGAGTAAATACGGTAAGTGCACAGCCCCGATGAGCTTACTACACAACTCTGAATTTTTACTTATGAAGTGACTGCACATAATGATCTTACAATGTGGTCATTGCCTGGTTTAGATTTTCTCCCTCAAACTGAATTTGCGCAGTTTACCTACTCCCAACTAGTGCTGATCAGTGCGATTTTATTCATCGAAACCTTGAATTTGATACCCCACACACCCTGCCTGCATTTCTTTGAATTTTAACCTAATTTATGGCATGGGGATAACGAGGAAGCATCTCTTATTTGTCAAGACTTCAAATTTGATACGCCATACCTCGCGGCGGCATCACTTTGATTTTTAACCAAATCGATGACTCACCATGACTATGTCATGATTATGACCAGTCATGGTGACGAATTTTTATTCGTCTCACGTGATTTCCCTCACTGAGGCCTTCAATTTGACACCCCACACGCCCTCGCGGCACATCACTTTAAATGTTAACCATGTCTATGACTCGTCATGACTGTGTCACGATTTATTATAACCAGGAATCATTTTTTTTTGCCCACGCGAATCCCCTCACCGAGGTCTTCAATTCGATACTAAACACACCCTAGTGGCACCCCAATAAATTTTGAACATGACTCACCGTGACTATACGTCATGATTACGACCAGGATGTATTTCTTATTCGTCCAACGTCATTTCCCTAATCAAAACCTTTAATTTGAGACCCCAATTTCAACCCTTATTATGACTCACCATAACTAAGTCATTATTATGACCATGGAGCATTTTTTGTTTGTCCCACGTGATTTCCCTGGTCATGATTGATGCCTAGCAGCACATCACTTCGAATTTTAACCCAACCTGTGACTACTATCCGCGACTCCTGTGTTCTGCGACTACTATCCGCGACTCCCACGTTGCACGGTTCGCCATTTCCGTAATATTTTCTATATTTCGTATTTTTTAGTTTTTTAAATTTCGTTCGATCAATTGCTACATTTATGCTTTTATAACAATTACAGGTTGAACTTCCGCGATATCTGCATTTTTGTGGAAATGCAGGGCGTTACACGGTCCTGGCCGAAGGGGGGGGGGGGGTACTCAGCAAAGATGGCTACGCATAAAAAAAGCAACAAAGGCACATCCATGAACGCCTCGCTCTTCAGAGATTTGCAGGGACAGTTCACTTTGACACAAGGCGTTTTTTCAGGATGCAGAGCA
Organism: Haemaphysalis longicornis; assembly: GCF_048455015.1. NCBI lineage: Eukaryota > Metazoa > Arthropoda > Arachnida > Ixodida > Ixodidae > Haemaphysalis > Haemaphysalis longicornis. The sequence continues at coordinate 20,536,250 of NW_027526245.1, forward strand.
AGAATGCACGGGACCGTAACCCTAAACAGCTTCGATGTAGATCGATGAACTGAGCACTGAGCGCATGTCCCCTCGCCCAATGTTGTTCGTTTCTCCACAGGGCCCCACGCCTGAAGAGGTGGCCATCGCACTGGCCATCAAAGACCCGGGCTGCCGCACTGTCCTCAGCGATTCGTGGCAGGCAATCAGGAACTTTGCCCGAGGCAGGGTCTCTGCTGCTGCGACGAAGATTTTAAACGAGATACCAAGACACCGGGAAAGGGCAAGAATAAAGTGGTTTCCGGCACACGCAGGGGAAGTGTTGGGCACCACGCCAACCATAACGAAACCGCACACGCCCCCGCGCGCGAACTAACAGACCGCGCCGGGTCAAGTGGTGATCACTTGTGGTTCAGTACAAGAGACCGAATGACCAGCTTCAACGAGATAACCAAGGCCTATCGGCTCGCCAGACGCGCGCTCCCGCCGCCCTGTAAAGGGCTGAGCAGGGAGCAGGCAGTCATATATAGGCAGCTCCAAACACGAACGGTCATGAGCCCGGCTTTCATGCACAAGATTTTCCTGGAGGCACACCCCGACGGTACGTGCAGGGTGTGTCGCAACGCCCCCGCGACTCTTGAGCACATCGTCTGGGACTGTCTCAACTTCCCAGAAGATTCTACATCAGGAAGACTTCCGCCCGCCTTTGAAGAGGCTAAGCGATCTGGCAACGAAGACCTGCAACTCGGGGCCGTCCAGCGGGTCATCGTGGCGTTGGCCAGGCAGGAGACTTCACAGCCCGGTAACAGGCGGGGGGCCTCTAACCCTGGTGGCGACAGTGAGGACGACACTGGCCAAGTCTGAAGTCCTAACTTGGACTTCAACCGCAGGCACAATAAATGTTTTTCCAATCCAATCCACAGGGCCCCAGCACACCATTGAGTCTGGACCACCTCTGTCATGAACACGAACACAGAGCCTACATCAAGTGTTTTGTATCTAATATATACTAAAAAATTGCTAGCAAGCAGCGCTAATCATGGCCAGCAGGTATAGCTGTATTCAATCAGCAGCAAAAATTGTTTCTAACCTCACAGGAGTTATGGTATCATGTCGCACCAAATGCAAGAGTTTGAGCTCATGAATTTTCACCCGTTAAATTTTTACCACGCGTGAATTTTAAAACTGAATGCTAATAAATTCAGAGTCCATCTGAGCCCGAGTGAATTCTGAGGACGAGGGAGTTCAGAGTCCATATTTGAGTTCTGAATTCATTTTGAGTTTTCGACCGTTTTGAGTTCTAAGTTCATTTTGAGTTTGAGTCCATATTTTGAGTTGTGAGTACATTTTGAGTTCTCAGTACATTTTGAGTTCCGAGTACATTCTGAGTTTGAGTACATTTTGAGTTTGAGTTGAGTTCCGAGTACCTTTTGGGTTTTGAGTCTGAGAGAGTTCCGAGTTTTGCGCTCACTGCGAGTTTGAGTGAGCGTAGATGTGTTGTTCAGCAATGAGTCCGAGTTTGAGTGAGTGGTGATTTGAAAATAAATTTGTGAGTGAGTTTGAGTGAGCCGCGCCAACTTTGCCAAGGTATGGTGGCTTGTGTACCTGTAAACACGGGCCCGGTAAACACGGGGCCTGTAAACAGAAAAAAACGGGCGTTCGTCGTCTGCCCCGTTTCAACCGGATTCTCAATGGGGGTGTCAACAGAGATATTAATTACTTTGCGTTCGCTTACAGACAGCTGGAACATCAAAAACACCTCAAGTGCATAGCACGGACTAGTACCGCCATCTCGCGGAACTCGACGTAACCCGCGACGGTCACTCGAAAAAGTGTCACCATCGTGATGCCTGTGCCCTTGATATTCAGGTCATGCTACAAGGCAATCCCATTCTGCACGTTCCCTCCATTTGCATTCTCAGACTGCGAATTCAAAACAATGGGGCTAACACCGAAACTATCCGCACCCCCGAAAACACGGCCGACCAGATTGGGCCACGTAGCAAACTGCAACCTGCAAGGTGGTCCTGGCCATGAGTCTCCCCCATCACAGCAACGCCTTGACTTCAAGCTGTGCTACACCAGCTTCCTGGCAAAGGATGCACACTGTGGCACAACACTATGACCATCGGCTGCTGCACAGTGACTGCGAGCAGTTAATCGGGTGGGCAACCAAGACAGCAACACTACTCGCTGCTTGCACCAAGCACTTGAGAAACTGACTATGGCTACTCGAGCCACCAATCGATTTACTCGGGAAGTTAGCTTCCAGCTGCTGCGAGGGCTCGCCTCTGATTCGCAATTTCTTGGTATGCACCACCTGCCACCAACTCCACAGAAGATGTGGGCAGAGCCATTGGTAAACGGCACCGCACAATACCGGTGCGCTTTGCGCCCGTCTCTCAAGTGCCATAAGCACAGTGGTCACCACAAAAGCACAGATCAGGTGCAAAGCACTGCTCAACCAACACCACACTCACTCACATGCGTAGCAAAACACTGTACAGCTCATTTACAGAGGTGAAAGCACAGAGGACACCAAACAGAGCTTGTGGGCTAACGTACGGGATAGCAGAGGACCCCGGCTAGCTTCGCAGAATCTCAAGACTCGTGCATGGGTTCGCATACTCACATGTGGTAGACAGACTCCGGCAATCCAAAGCGAGGCTTTATTGCCTGGCAGGTCAGAGCATATACCAGACAACGCGACTGTCGCTAGCGGGGAGACAGTGACTCCGTTTGCTTGCTCAAGCCACGGGGCCTCTACTTCGATATCTACCGCTGCAGTTGATGACCGCACCTCTCCGCCGAGTCCTGTGGAGCCAACCGGGTTCTCCGTCATCAGTGCATTGGGAGTAGGCACTTCCGACCCACTTGCCCAGTCCACTCCAGGGAGAGGGTGGGCGCAAAGGAAGGCTACAAGCTGGTCCTCCTTCCCCCACGCACAGCGAGCCGGTTCGGCCAACGCCATCTAGAATTTTCAAGGAAGCTTTGGTTCGGCACGTCACCCGAGCTCACGAACAGGTCGCGACTCACGCGACGCGCCGGCTGCCCACAACGGTAGCCCCCAACTCGCGAAAACGCGAGCAGGCGAGACGCGGGGGTCCCTACAAGCTTCCCACCCAAAACTCAGGCCAACACTCTGGGAGCCTCACAATATCTTCTCAATGATGAGACGGGCTGGCTGTCATGGGAAGGAACAGAATTTACAAAGAACAAATGAATTTATTATGCTAGCAAACATTTTGTACAGGGCCCTGGGAGGATGCAGGGTGCCAGCTTGCAGTTGCCACCATCAGCTTGCACAGAGCACTTCGCTGGGTGCCTTGGTCTGTGGCTGCAACGAGGGGAAAGAACAAGAACAAGTGAACCGTCTGAACGGGGAACACTGAAGGGATGTGGGGGATGTGCCTTGCCGATGACAGCAAGTGCACGTGACGACCCCATCACCACCAAACTTGGTCTGACGGGAGAGAGGGAGGGATGCGTTTGAGGGAAGTTAATGGGCTACTGACACAAAAACTTCGATCTTGGATTTTTGTTCCGATAAGTGGCTAATGACCTATTTATCATGTGTAGAAACCCCATTTGCTCCAGCGCGTGACGGTTGTTCAACTAATTATGTCTTTAATGCGGCCAGTCGGAGTTTCGGTTTCAGCGGGTGCCACGAAATGCGAGATTTTGTGTAAACAAGGCTGAACACGTGACTGTCGAAGCTGTCGAATCTGCGTTGCCGGCAGTTTCTGCAAAGGCTGTGGCTAGCGTTCTGTCCAGACGGAATGATATACAAGTGCTAAAGTTCCGTCCAGACGGAACGGAGCGCTGCAGGTTATCCTTTCGTCCAGACAGAATACAACTGAGAGCTTAGCGTTCCATCCAGATGGAGCCGGCGTGAAATTTGTACAGTTCCGTCCAGACGAAAGTAAAACCTGCTGATTAGACGCCATCTTGAGTATTCATATTCGGTGTAGGGGTTGCGCCTCGGATAATGGCACTGTCGTACTGGGTTCAATTCCCTCTGGGCATGCTTTTTCTTTTGCATGGTTGTGCCAGCGTTTTGTAACAGCAAACTTTGCGCCCACTTTACAATTGACGCGGTGAGAGCGGTCGGTCTAAATTTTGTAATCAACAGAGCCAAGGCCGACGTAGCCATCGCTAGTTACGCCCGATCTCCTGTAATTATTACCAGGGATTAAGAGTGAGTCAGGCTAGTCAGTGAGTGGAAGCGGTTTGGCCGGTTGGGTAAAGATAAAAAAAGACTGTTCTTACTGAAATATTGTGAAGCGGGTGGCAGCTTGGAGATACGTTTGAATTGAGCTAGAGTTAGTCCGATCATCTGTGATTATTAATAATGATTAATAATAAACAATGATTCTATAGTCAGTGAGCGGAAGCAGTTTTGCCGGTTGGGTAAAAATTAAAAAAAAAAAAAAAAAAGACTGCTCTCAATGTGAGTTGTCTTTCCTCTGGATGGAACTTTAGTGACAGTTGCCTTTCCGTCTGCACGGAACTTGACACTTTTCTCTTCGCATAATAATTCACACTGACTCTGGCTAGTCACTGAGTGGAAGCGTTCTGGCAGGTTAGGTAAAAATTAGGCTTGGGCGAATAGTGGAATTTTGCTTCGAATCGAATTCAAAGTGAATATTGGTTTTTCTCGAATAATTTCGAATATCATTACTACTTTCTCTCACAGACTTTGAAAAATGGTAATCATTCACCGTAAAAATGCACGTGCTTAAGTAACTGATACTCATACAATAAGTTTCGTGAGTCTGAACTGTGTTCATGCACTTTTATTTCATGAGCACTGGGGGAAGGTTACATCAAATGTTCACGTTATAAAAATAATAGGAGCACTTCAAATGCTGCACATCTCGTGTCAACAGCTGACGGCACAGTTAGAGGTTCCCATGAAGGAAAACAAGCTGCTCGACACGCTCTGTGAGAAGCAGCTCCCGCCTGTTGCTAACTACACCGCCTGCAGTTTAGCTACTTTCCTTCAGAGCAGAGAACACTGCTACTTTAGCCAGGGCTGGGTACGATTGGCTCCCACGACCTTTCCACCAGTCCAATGGGTTCTCTGCTCGAGGCAGCAGCAATGCACTCAGGTAGTCGCAGACTTGCCTAGCGGTATGACCATTGTCAGTTTCTTGACATGCGGTGGAGCTCAATGTAGAAAAAATAGTCCACACAGTGCTTGTCGCACCCATTGCTGATTATGGCACGACAGAACATCCTTGGTCCTGTTTCTGCTGTGACGGCAAAAGCTTTTCCACAGTAGACACAAGCAATGCTCTTGCCCACTTCTTTTCAGCTTCCTTGGTGTAGCAGATACTCTTGAAGCGTGGGTCAATCAGCATGGCAAGTGCTGGCACTTTGGCCTCTTGATGTCGGGGAATCGTGTCGAAAGACTGCGCAAGAGACTGGAGGCAAAAAGTGCTGCTTCGTCTGCTCCAGATACGTGCTCCTCAAGCATCACACGTGTGCAGTGCAGGAGTGGAATAACTTGTGAAAGAGTTGGATAGTGGTCTGCAGAAAGCTCGGCAGTAGCCTTCTCTAAGGGCTGAATCAGCTTCCACTCTTGCGTGCTCAGATTCTCCACCGAGTCTGACTCCAACAGCTCTACAGAAAACCTAACGACATAACCATCTTGCAGTCGGACCTGAAAAAATTATCGGAATGGTGCCGTATATGGCAAATGGAAATTAATATTAGCAAAACCAAGCATGTCCGTTTCTCATCTGTTGCAGATCCTTCGCTTAACGTGTATTCCATAAACAACATAGTAATTCAGACTGTTCCATCCATAAAGTATTTAGGCATTCTTTTTCATTTCGATTTATCTTGGACTAGCCATGTAGAATATATAACTGGGAAAGCATTAAGAAAGCTCGGCCTTCTTAAACGTCGTTTGAAACTCGCGAACAAAGACACCAAACTTCACGCATATAACGCAGTTATCCGGCCGACCCTGGAACATGCTTCAATAGTATGGCACCCGCACACAGCAGTCCTTACCGGGATGCTTGAATCGGTTCAAAACAAAGCTGCATGGTTCATCTCGTCATGCTATTCCCGTTATGAAAGTGTGTCATCCATTAAGCAAAGTTTAAATCTCTCCCCACTTGCCATGCGCAGAAAATTTTCCTGCTTATCCTTCTTCCACAGGTTATACCACACTGATTCACAATTTCGTCGCACATTCATTCACCCGGCTTCGTACACTTCTATGCGTATCGACCATGTTCATAAAATAGAACCAGTATTTTCTCGTACAAAGAAACACCAATTTTCCCCTCTTGCTTTGTCAATAAATGAGTGGAATTCACTACCTGCTAGCGTTGTCGCACACTCTCTGCAATCAACTTTCCAAACTGCGTTACTTGCTTTTCTTGGAACCGATAACCAATACGATTAGTCATTGTAATCTCTTGCTTGCATAAAACGATAAGTACTGCTTTCCCAATGTGTTTGCTCTGTGAATATTTGTTGCGGTCTTTTCTGTATTTTTTGGAAGTCCGACTGATTATATTGCTGTACCTGCATATTTGAAGCAAGTTTTTGTTGTTATTACTGCTGTATGTCACCCCCCTTGTGTAATGCCCTATTGGGGCCTTAAGGTATATAAATAAAATAAGTAATAATTACAGGAGATCGGGCGTAACTAGTGGTGGCTACGTCGGCCTCGTCTCTGTTGAGTACAAAATTTAGACCGACCGCTCTCACCGCATCAATTGTAAAGTGGGTGCGAAGTTAGCTGTTACAAAACGCTGGCACAACCACGCAAAAAAAAAAAAAAAAGTATGTCCGGGGGGAATCGAACCTGGTACGATAGTGCCATTTTCAGAGGTGCAACCCCTTCACCAAATATGAATACTCAAGATAGCCTCCAATCAGCCGGTTTTACTTTCGCCTGGACGGAACTGTACAAATTTTACGCTGGCTCCATCTGCATGGAACGCTAAGCTCTCAGTTGTATTCCACCTGGACGGAAGGATAACCCGCAGTGCTCCGTTCCGTCTGTACGGAACTTTAGCACTTGTATATCGTTCCGTCTAGACAGAACGCTAGCCACAGCCTTCTGCAAATGCCCCCACGTACTGATATCGTGAGCCGCTTAAGGGGGGACGTGGCTTTCAAAATCAACTTTTTTATTTCTGAGTGGATTTTGATGAAAATTGGCACAGCAACTGGAAATGCTTCTGTGATAACACCGTAAAAATTTCAAGATAATATTTTGATAACTTTGTTATTTAATAAATTTTCTTTCTGTTCCGCTTGTACCGAGCTTGAGCGACTTATAAAACACGATAGAAAACTTGTTCGAAGCGCTTTGCATTCCCAAATGAATGGGCGAGGTCGTGACAGTTTTAGAATTTTTTTTTTACAAAACAATATTTTTTAGTTTTCATTTTTTTAGAGGTTAATGTGCAACAGGCATGTCGCCTGTGAACGACTATTTGAATAAAAAAGTCACAAAAAACAAATCTGGAAAACCAAAAGTGTCACGACCTGAACTGTTCATCAAGGAATGTAATGCAAGAAACGGAATCAAAATAGACCCAGTGGCCACGAAGAAATCCCCGGAACAAGCGACATAGGTGGCAAAAAAAACTGTTTTGAGAAAACGGCTTCCGAAGTTGCAACATAGGTTTCACTTATCAAAAGCTGCCACGGTTGCAGCCTTTCATGTCCTTTTGAACATGGGGCTTCTGGAAGGCCTTGCCTTGAAATTGGAGTGCCTTTTACAGCCTTTCTCTTTCCAGAAAACATCATTTTCAGCTCCTCCGTGAAAAGTACATACCCCTTTTGCAAACCAAACAGAGGGGAAGATGGGTTTCAATGGGCTTTCAATGCAAAGTAGGTTAGCTGGTTGGCTGTATCGCACTGGACAACCTACTTTTGCAGTGTTGTCACCATGGCAACAAGTTAAGCATTTTTTTTACTTAAATTTGAACATTTTTGGCTTTTTTTATGTTTTATCTTGCCTGGCACAGCAACTTAGTACTCATACGTGCAGGTGTTCATTGCCAAAAGTTTGCATACCACAAGGATGAAAATGAGCCACTTTGAAGCTTGGTAGAGTATTCTGCATAACTCCCAACTTCAATGCAAGAGCATATTTTTTTACTACTTTTGACATTCAAGGCATCCAGTATTTCTCACAGCACAGCCAGTATGCCCTAAGCAATGGTATCAATAATTTCCCTAAAAAAATCACTGTTAAATGCTGCCACAGTAACGTACATTTTTAACGCAGAGAGCATATTTTTATTCCTATATTACTAACTCAAACCTGTCTGCATGAAAATTACAAGTGCACGGGAAACGTGGCGCGAGAAAGGCGATATGGCTCGCGCGCATCGCAGCGCACGCTTACCGCGACATATTGAACTTTGATTATACCTGATATGGCTGGTCAGGTCGCTTTTAAGATTAAATCTAACGTCGCAGGCATTAATTACAACTACTGGCGCTCAATCGTAACCGGTTGCCCAGTCATGTGATGCTCCAATGCGTGTCGGCTATGCCGTGCGCGCTGCAGCGTTTGACGCGTCGACCGTTTCTTTCTCAAGGCTAGCGAGACCACAGTCAAAACACAGCAATAACTAAGCGTGTAAACATCGCAAATCTGACTAAAAGTTCACTTCACGAACCGCTATCGCAAGCGCGCACACCGCGTCACCCTCCAAGGTCTGGCGACGGTAGAGTCACGCGCACCACGAAGCGTTCGATGACCTCCGCCTTTCGAGCCACACAACTTCCCGTAATCTGGCTCGTTATCTCTGGCATTCCCATCGCGATAACGTGCGTGTTGAATACCACAGATTGAACAGAAACTCGGCCGAGCGAAGCGGCGAAAATGAACTCAATCCGCTCGCTAAGCACCTCAGGCGGCCGCCATCTTGCGTTGCGCCCGCGACTTCCAATCAGGAGGGTCGTTGTTCTGCGCCCCAACCGGAGGACCAATAGCGCTTCAGCATGTATTTCTAGCTTCGTTTGTGCGTTTGTGAATGAACGAAGATACAAGAGACGAGCGGAACCGGAAAGACGATCGCTCGGCCGATCTAACCATATCAAAATGGCCGCGCCCGGTGGCACCGTTGCGGAGATAGAGAGCTCCGAAAATCGCCGTTTTTTCGCCCTTTTGCGCTGATAGTTTGTCACCGTGCCTGACAAACGTATTTTTTTATGCCACTTTGTGACGCTTTTTAGCGTAAAAACTTTGCAGACGCACAGAATAGGAAACATAGAAGCCGAATATGTGGGTTTCAAAAAAACGATGTTTTGGTCATTTTTCAGAAGTTGAAAGCCGCGTCCCCCCTTAATTAAAAAGCAACCGTGGACGTGACGCAGGCGCTGCGAGTGCAAATTGCTGTCGCGGCTAGAGCACAGCACGCGACGCTCGAGACAGCGGGTGGGAAGACGCGCGCTGGGAGCAGCGACCGGTCTGCCTACAGGTCCGCCTACAGGTGTGTTCGGCTCAGCACTGCGGCGGATATTCGACTGCCGCTCTCGTAAGCGGTGCAGACGACAATGTTTAATGCAACCCACCATCGCATCATTAACTCCTTTCTCACATGCGCTGCCATACTGGGGACTTGGGTCCCATTTCGTGCAGTGGTAACAAGCTATCACTCGAGCTACCTGCGCCGGCCTGCGCCACTTCGCGGCTGTGGCTCGCTCAGTGCGCTTTTCATCTCCCTGGCGCGTTTTTGCATCCAGTGTAAAAAAAAAAGGCAATAAAAATAGGGCGCCTGGAACTGCTGTAGAACCTAGATCGCGGCCAGCTGCCCGATGAGCCGACAAAATCACAGCGCCTACGCTGGTAACGATGGGGTCGTTCGTTGCTCTAGAGCAGAAGCTCCGACCTCCGATTGGAGCGGTGAGCCGGTGGAAACGCCGGCAGTTCGTGAGCGGCCAACACAAACTCGTGACGTGTTTGGATGTTGTTTATTTACAAAATATCCGGGGAATGTTGATTGCGCGAGGTCCTCCGCTGGCTGCTCAGTTGCGTTTCACACACTTTAAAATTGATTTTCAACATGTACTAGGATGTATTTGGTGCTGATGTTTTGCAGATGATGCAAGTGTGCTCACACCAATCTGTCTCCGAAGTTATCTCGCCTTCAAAGTTATGTGTCAGTACCCCTTTAATCGAGAGTTACTCGTGTTGGTGTTGGCTGAGCGACTGAGTGGCCCAGCCCGACACGCACCATGATGAAGATGTGCGAGGGCAGCATGTCCTGGAGCAGGGGGTCGAGGGCGGAGGCGGCGGCCGTGCCGGGCCCCAGCACCAGGTGCAGCCGGGGGAGGGCCACGTAGCCGGACAGCAGCGGGTACAGGTTGTACGTCAGCGTCTGGCACTCGCGCGGCAGCAGGCGGAAGTGCAGCTGCGCCAGGCAGAGGGGGGGGGGGAGACCACAGAGGGATAAGCCTGACGCACTTGGGAGGAGATCAACACTACTGGACGCGATTTGGTCAGAAAACGGGAGAGAGAGAAGCCCCCTTCGGCCTCACATTGTGGATGCGTTGTGGGAAAGCCTGCGGCGCACATCACAGGTGCTCAAAGTGGGGCCCAACTAGTTCTCGCTGGCTTCAGTTGGAAGTTTTTCAGTTTTCACAAGGCATCATCTTTTGCGTTCACCATTCACGGTAAGAACTGCCCAAAAGTTTGTTTCTGGAATAAAAAAATTGAAGACTGAACAGTGCAAGTCAGTTTGAAGCTCCATCAAATGTGCTCTGGCTCGCTTCAATAATAAAAATTTCTGAGTATTCGCACACCCCATTTGCAAAGTTCTGGCCCTACCAGTGACTGCTTTTGTTACAAAGTTTCATGCAGTTGACCCAGGAAATAATTCGTCTGCTTGTAGATAGATGTACAGTCGCCAGCAAAAGTTCGCGGGATGTGCAGCGCGTGGCGGAGCGGCGCAAAACTGCATTGCTGCGCCATCTGCAGCCAGCAAGCGCCGGGTCAAGGCTCAAGGAACTGGCGTATTAGGCGCGCTTTGCGCATGCCTGTCCTTTATTTGTTACCGGGCATCTCTGATCACTCGCTTGCCCGTGACATGCTTTCGATATTCGCGGCAGCCGCGGTGGCGCCGCGTGACCATTGCCGTCGTTCTGCTATCACTGGTGCTACACAATACGCAGTCCACGGCCGCTGTTTGCGCGGCGGCCGCGGCGCTCGCTGGCTGCAGCGCTCGCTGGCTGCAGATGGAGCAGCAATGCAGTTTTGTGCCGCTCGGCCACGCGCTGCACATCCTGCAAACTTTTGCTGGCGACTGTACATGCAGTGGCCACTTGCCCCCAGGCCTGTCGTGACAACAGTGAGAGTTCAGCGCACAGGGCAACTGACCAAGATGGACGAGGCATGTGACGGCTTCCCCTGTGGTGCTAGTACACAAGCCCCCCGCATGCCAGAGGTTGCTTCCCCAGTGCTTGAGGCCCCTTGCTCACCAGCTTGTTGCCGGAGTACATGAAGGCGTCGCTGGAGTCCATGAGCAGCTCCACGTCCTGCACCAGCAGGGTGCGGTTGTGCAGCAGGTAGCTGAGGGTGAGGGGCGTGCGCACCCAGCCGTGCGCGGGCGCCACCAGCTCCAGCAGCAGCGGGCACGCCTGCACCACGACCCGGGGCAGGGGCGCCACGTGCGACGCCGCACACGGGGCGCCCTCCCTGCGCACAGCAGCAGCACGGTCGGCCACCGCTTTGCACCGCCACCACCACCACCCACCTCTTCCACTGCAGGGTGTACTGGCCGAGGCAGGTGGCCGCGTCCACCGGGTTGGCAGCCACCAGGCAGAACAGGTCCCGGGCCACCTCCCCGCTGCGCAGCTTCACTGGGGGGAGCAGGCAGGCAGAGCAGCGCTGGCACCCAAACACATCCGCCTCTGCGCTCGCGCAATCCTCGCACTCACCCAATGCTGGCGCCCCTGAAGTGAGCTCCCAAAACGTGGATTTTCTGTTTCCTCGCGTAATCCTTGCACCCCCCAAAATTGCAACGGCGAAAGTCGCGAAACCCACATGATAACGTTCAAAGGCAGAGTGGACGGCCGAAGGCCGGCAAGATACGGGGGCCGTTGGTGGAGACTCTGTGCAGCTGGATATCAGAATGATTGCCGCAGACGTCGTCATCAAGAGCTTCCAGAACACGGGCCCTGGGTGTGACTGAGGACCACTTGGTGTGGCATGGGGACGAGGCCACGACCAGCAATGTTAGCAGCACTGACCTGGACTAGGACTGTCCCCCCTTGGGTCCCCCACTACTAAATGCGGGATGGTGAAGTTGGGCGGCGGCTGGCCGCAACGAAGAAAGTGTTCTGCTTCGTGCCTATGCTGACCTTGTGCTGTTATTACGAAGCTAAGTCCTGCTGGGAAATGTCTCGGCTATGTAGAATTCCTGTGCAAATTTTATTTGAGCTCGTTTTTGCCTCTCCAAATTTTTTCCTGCATAATTATCGTGTGAAGATTACGCAAGTAAATACGGTATTTCGCAGCACTTTGCTGCATCAAAAAATATCCCCACATACTTCCCACAGCATTGAATGTGACCATGGCAATCATTACCTCACTTTTTGTAACCATGTGTGCTAACTCCACTACAAAGGAAAGACAAGTTTCAGTGAAGAAAAAAAACACAAAGAAAAAGCCACAGAAAGACCACATACTGCTGCATCCTTGATTACTGGCAGGTAACTGCCAAACTCTCAGAAGTGCCGTTATCTCACCCCCTTCAACCTCGGAATGACAAGCGTGTTCACGATAAAGACGGTATGGCACAGGTTCCACACTTGAGTAGAAAGCAAAGCAAAAGCTTAAATTTACTTCTTATTTTGACAATGAGCCGGCTAGAATAGCTGCTCAAGGGAGATTGTAATGACATCACACAGTGGCCCGCACTGCGGTGAAGCTGCCCTTTGGGGAAAAATTCGCATAGTATATCAACACCTGCACACCAATTACTCTTTCATTTTGCCAATATCTGGTGTGGCTTGTATGCACAAAAATACAGTACCCAAAAGAAAAATATGGGACTGAAATTGAAACTGCAGCAAAACAGCCTATTGCTGGTTGTAGTGCGACAACCTGTGATGTTTACAAGCTGAAGACTGTGTCCTTTTAACAATGCGCTACCCACAAGTCCTCCCATACCTTACACTGGCACATCCAACTCAGCAGTCATGGCACGAAAAAAGAAAAATGCGCAGTGTCTCCACGTTTTATGTGTCAATAAACAACTGTTGCTGCTACGAGCCCAGCTGTGACAGGCCTTTTCACTGCAGGCCCTGCCAACGCACTGGCTCGTAGCCAGCCAGTCTGTGTGCCAGCAGCAGCGCAAGTCTCACCGGCTTCGATGAGTGACTGGAACTCCTTGTCCACCAGGGTCACGTGGGGGCCCTGCACACAGGCGCAGCACTGCACCCTTGGCCTCTGCACACAGGCAGCCTCAGTGCCCAGCCACATCCGGGCAGACAATCAAGACACACCTTCGATAACGCCCGCATTTATCCATCCAGCTGGCCACTCATTTCTTGCCAAAGCTAACTCGGCACTTTCGTCTGCTATGCTTGCCCGAGTATTAACGAGCACCTACAGACAATACACACCATGCCTGAGGCGGTTTTAAGCTTCAAGAGACCCCTGGATCGCCGCAGGCTTATTGCCACGCACAAGGAAAAGGCAGGACCTTCCAATAAACACTGAGCTTCAACGATTGAACTAAAACTTAGCTAAAACGTAGATCACCATGCATACAGAAATTTTCCAAGCAATCTTAGACGGCTTGTGATAAAAGGTCAAGCATTAGCATTACGACACAGGGATCACCGGGCACAAAGGCAACGGATCTTCAGCAGCTTTCGATTCCCAGACCTTGATGGTCTTCAAAATTATTCATTAATGGATGGATAACGTAAAATTAGACCCAGGCCCATCTAAACGGTAAAGCTCGTAGCCCATTTCATATGACCTGCTCTTTATTACAGATAAAATACGTTTGCAGTCGGACAAGCATTAAAATGTGGTCTAAAGTCGTACTAGTGTACAAAAACGGTGACCTTGATCTCCTCATCTCCAGATACCCTTTGTAAGAGACGCACACTGGGGAGCAGTTTCTGCCTCTTGTATGAGAGGTCTCTCAAAAGCAGGGAACCATGTTTTCACTAACTGGTCAACCCGTAGTTCAGTGTGGGCACCGTACGACTAAAATAAGCTAAAAAAAACGCCATGGCATGTTGCGAAAGATTCATTCTAATTTATGTTTTGCACCCAGAATTTATGAACTAGCTCTGAATCTGTTTGCCGACTGTATTTCCACTGTTTTTTACAACAGCTTCTACAGCAAGCTTTCTCTTCCACTGTTTGCAAAAGACGAATCGCATTCTCAAGTCTGATGAGTGCACAGCTTCTGCGTGCCCTGGCTATTCATCACACTGGCAGGACTCAGCATCTGCGATGCTTCTTTATTAGCAGCTACGTGATTGGAAGAGCCCACTGCGCGCTCCCAGTACTCGTGGCTTGCACAGAAGCCTGCATGCAGGGTCGCGCTCGTACGCATGGCGGTTAGCTTTAATTAAGGGGGCATGTGGCTCTTAAAACCATTTCTTTTAATTTTTAAGTAAACTCTATGAAACTTGTCAGTCTTGCCGCTTTTTCCCCACTGATTTGATTCAAATATAGCACTATTTTTTTAGTTGGTCAATTAGTTCCTGAGATAATTAGAGGTAATAATCATTTTTGGAGGAACAATAGACAAAACTGTGTTGGTCATAAAACTGTAATTTTTACATTTTCCAGCACTATGAACCCTGGTGAGGGCAATGAGACGATCAGTTTTTTGATGCATCGCTTGGAACTAATTTTACAGCTCATTAAACTTCAGTGTTTGAAATGGGCACTCAAAATGGTTTCTGGCCACTGGTGCCACCAAGGTTTAATGGGCTGTAAAATTAGTTCCAAGCGGTGCATCAAAAAACCGATACTCTTACTGCACTCACCAGGGTTCAGAGTGTTGAAAAATGTAAAGATTACAGTACTATGACCAATACAGTTTTGTCTATTGTTCCTCCAAAAATGGTTATTACCTCTAATTATCTCAGGAACTAGTTGACCAACTAAAAGAATAATGCCATATTTGAAATCAGTGGTGAAATAGCAGCGAGACTGGCAAGTTTCACAGAGTTATCTTAAAAATTAAAAAAAGTTTTTTGAAGAGCAGTGTCTCCCCCCCCCCCCCTTAAGGAGGCATGTGGCAAAAAAACGACTTCTTTATTTATTGAGCAAATTGAATCAAATTAGGTGCATTTATGTAACTAATAATAACAAAACTGAAATTGGTTTACAACTACCTTGCACTCTTCTAATTACTTGAATCTTGCAATCAGCATAATTAACCAATTAGGCAAGCAGTCAACCAGATTTAAATGTCAGCGTGATCAGAAATGTCTATTACGCGTAAGCAAACTATTACCCATTATTGCATTATGTCCTCTAGGCATAAAGAAAAAAACAAAAAAGTTTCACTTTCCTTTTGAAATCATAGTTTCATGTCAAAAAGAAAGTGAAGCTTCTGTCTTATCTTTTTGGATACCTAAAGAAAATAAAGCAATAATGTACCTTCCTGGTCACGCCGGCATAAAAATCTCGAGTTTTTGGCTACGTAATTGGTCTGGTAACTCAAAAAGTATAGAAGATATTTTTAAACCTATTTAAGTTTTGTTATATTAGGTGTAGTTAACTACATAAATTCTCCTAATTTGACCAAGTTTGGTACGTAAACAACAAAGATAGTTTTGCTTGCCACGTGTCCCCTTAACCCCTTCTGTATGTTGCATTTCCATTGGGAGGGCTTCTCATTGTCGTTTCATAGCTGACTTGGCCGCAGTTATAATAAATCATGACTGTCTGTCATCCCCCTTTGTTTTCATAACTGCCGTTGGCGACTGGTAGCAGCGCATCTAAAGTTAAAATGTGTGTTACAAGCGAGATTGTTGACCAAATTCAAGCATAACTTGTCCCTTATAGCCAACTGTCTTCTACATCCGATGTCTGTCATAAAAGCGGTCAATACTATACTGGGAAAGATCCACGTGGGTGAATAGCGTCCATTACACCCCACTGCCTTTTACACCCATGCATCTCGTACCGAGGTTGAATTGTACACCAATTTACTTAGCATTTTTTAGTAAGGTAATCACAAAATTACTTTGGTTAACTGGCCATAGTATCGTGACAAATCTAGTTTCCAGTGACTGCCACACTTATGTGAGCGTAACGCGAGTTTTCTTTCTTTTTTTTTCACTTTCTTCGACCTGATTTGGGAATCACGTTGACATCTTTTTGGCCCAGATGAAAAACAACACGGCTTAATTTGCACGTCCAACCCCGCCGCGTTGCTTGTGAAAGCAAACCATCCGAGCCACTCTTGGGTGAAACCAAAGTGCCGGACAAAATCCAGGAACAAGTCGCCCGCCACGAGCTGATGCAGGCTTTCTTTCATTCATGCACGGAGCGTGCCAGTTGTGCTAGCCAGCCTCGCGTCGCTGCGTAGGGGGCGCCGACCCTGCCCAGCGCTCACCAGCTTGAGGGAGGCGGAGATGAGCTCGAGGGGCAGCGGGCAGCGCGACTCCATGTCCACCTGCACCAGGAACTGCTCCTCCGCACGCACCGCCTCCACGGGCTCAAACTGCATGGAGGAGGTGAGGCCCCCCACTGCACGCCCGGCTGCTTCGCACGGTGCCACATGCGACACCGTTTAGAAAAAAATATTGCCACACAGCTCTATTTTTCGTAGGTTTTTGTGCACAAAGAAAAGCTGCCTCACGCTCGCGAGTTACGACAGTTTGCACGACCGGGAGAACGCACTTTTCCAGTCCTGTTCGCAGCGGTCCAACTTACACTGCACAGTAACCGCCTCCCATTGGGCACCCAGCCAACCACCCTGGGGCAGCACTTCGCAAATTCAGCAGCAGTGCGTCAGCACGCACCGACAGCTCTTGCTTTTGCAGAGACAGGCACGCTTGGGAAATCTACTCAACTACAGTTGAACCTCGACTTAACCACGTCACCGGTACCCACAAATTATTTCGTGAAATCGGGAACTTCGGAAAATCAAGAGATCGACAGATTTTGTTGGAGAGAAGGACAAATTTATTGCCTAGTGAAGAAGCTTGCGGTTTTCGTCTGCGCACAATTCGTAAACAGCAGCAGCACACACTTCTCGTAGCTGGCCAGTGCAGTCAAAGCGTCCTCGGCACCCTCGTGTGCCTCGGCAAACCACCTCAAAAGGTCGACAGCGTCCATCACCTGGCTTGGTGTGAGCAGAGGAGCTTCCGCAGCATCCGGATCGTTTGCATCTTCAGACTCCTTTTGTGCGCAGGAAAGAAGCTGCACTATCTCCTCGTTGTCAAGAACTTCTGTTGTGTCGCTGTCCACATTCGCAAGGTCATCCCAGCCCAACGCAGCCTCGGAAGTAGAAGTGCGGCAGCTCCTTTGAAGCTGTGGAGGCAGTGCGCGACTGCTCCTGCGATGGCACCACACTGCCAGACATTCTAGACGCCATAAATTTGGAAAACCCGCTTTTTCTATGCATTTTTTTTTCCTGGAATCCTTCGTTAAATTGGGTTTGGCGGCAGAGTTCGTTTCGTTATTTCAAGTTCGTAAAAGCATTAAGCCTATGGGCAACTGCGGGGGGAATCCGAATTTGTTTGTTAAATCGGGAACTTTGTAAAATCGAGTTTCAACTGTATATGGAAAATCGAATACTAGATAATCGATTCACGAATCGAACTGCTGTGGAATCCCAATAATACGACTTTCAAAGGACCGCGCAAAAGTCTATGACCAGGATGTTGTATGATTGGGGTACGGGTGAATTCCGCCCTAGTATACGGTCTCGCACAAAGGTGGGCTAAGAACTCATTTAGATAACTATCTCGTGTAATTTGCAAACCCCTAACTGCAATCCCAAGTTTCTAAAAAAAATCCCGCGATCTTCACGAAGTGAATGGTGATGAATGGGGCGAAGCTCCAATGCTTATCGGTAAAACCTTGAAACATTCACCCACACATCATATAAAGACTCGACTTGTTGTTATAGGGGTGATACTTATATACACGATGTTTATTATTTACATGTCAATGCAATTACCCCGCGCCCGCTCCGATTCGAGGTTCCCTTGCCGCCGCTTGTGTGCCGCCTCTGCTTTGCAGGCTCTCACTTCAGGATCCACTTGTCAACGAGCCCACTTTGCTTCGGCTGCACGAGCCCTCGCCGCTGCCGCCGCCTCCGGATTGCTGCCGACGCTGGCGTCTTT
This sequence comes from Haemaphysalis longicornis, assembly GCF_048455015.1. Classification (NCBI taxonomy): domain Eukaryota; kingdom Metazoa; phylum Arthropoda; class Arachnida; order Ixodida; family Ixodidae; genus Haemaphysalis; species Haemaphysalis longicornis. The sequence continues at coordinate 20,554,547 of NW_027526245.1, forward strand.
CTTCCGCCTCGCGAGCTCTCACCGTGGGGTCTTGGTGGTGGGCCCGCATTGCAGTCACGTCGCGAGCTGTCCGCGCCGCTGCCTCAATTCACGCGCATCCCCTGTACACGAAGGCGCCGGCATCAAGGCGCCACAAACTGGCGCTCATTAGCATCATGATGCGCTACTTCGCTTCGCCATCAGAATGAGTGAAGGACACAAGGCGCGTTTGTAGTGCAGTGGAAAGAGCGCCACGTACCTCCCGTTGCGGCCAGAGAGTCGTGGGATCGAAACTGGGCGCTGCCGCGTCAATGGCACTTTAACTAGCGGACACGGCGACGGCGCGACACGGCACTTGCCCCGAGCAAGAGGAGCTTCGCCCCTAAAATAAATAACACTCATCATTTTTTAATATGTAACCGCCTTGCACATGCACGAGATAAGCTGGGAAGGTTGAGCCGCTAATGGAAGTGAAATAACAATCGCACCAGGCGGCGGTGAAAGAAGTGGAGGGACAGAAAGGAACGAAGCAACAACGGGGCTTTGAAAGACGCCGATCAGCGGGTGATGAGAGCTGGAAAGACACGAGGGCGGTGGGATGCGGAGGTTGAAAGGAGCCATGAAGAGAAAATGCAAGTTGGTTTTAGTCGAAAGATTTCGTGTTTTATAGTGCCCCCAGTGCTTGTCCGGATACAAACGGTGCTTTATTCACTGAGAAATTAAACAATTTAGGTTAACATTTTGATTTTCCCGCTCAATCGTGCGTTTTCGTGGTCCCAAATGACATCACAGGAACCGACCGCTCTGCAGCCTAGAGTACCTTCATTCACGCATCCGCCGTACAGGGCAGAGACACGTATACGCTGGCGCCGCCATGTTCGGTTGCTCGCTCGCCGCCGAAGCAAGTCATTGTGTCAAAACCGCGCTAAAATTATCGCCGCAATGCGGTTTACTGAAGAAGTTTGAATCATATTGTCTGTTTCGCTAGGTCTCGTGGGAAACGAAAAGAATAACGCGTTGAGCCCGTTGGCCCAATTGCGGCGGCACGGGACCGTTCAAAGGTTGTCTCCACCCTGTACAGCGGTGTTGGTTTGTTCCCGTGTTTCTTTACGTTACCCGAACCTAGATGGCGCCAACATACCGTGGCAAGCGTTTGGTTTGTTTTTGCCCGCATTTAAACTTGGCTTGTTTTTGTTCTGGGAGAAAATATTCGTTCCCTGAAACAGTGCTCGCTCGACAAATGGGGTCACGTAAGACACCGTTGCTTGCGTCAATCGGCCAGTGTCGTCTGAGACAACGCCAAGCCCCGTAGTGCTGTGCAGCTAAACCAAGCATGCTGTGCGCAGTACGAACAGCAGAACGCATCAGTACTTCTATGTTTACATGTGCTTTCGTAACGTCCACTGTTTGTCCCATCATTCTTATTGCTTTGTAAAGAATGTGCCCTAAATTTAAGCGCAAATCGCTCGTTCGTCTAGTTTATAAGCTCTACCTAATTTGCGTCTGCTTCTGCCAGCCTCCGCCAATCGCAGAGCTTAGCTCATGTGACATCATAGGTTCTGTTGCGGGAAATGAGCTGGTGGGTCGCATGGTCATTCCCTTTTTTTCCTAATTATGTAGCTTATTTGAGCGAAGTTTACGTTAAAAGTGGTGTCAGTATGATTCTAACGAGACAATCTTTTGAATGAACCAAACTTGTGTTTTCTCTTCATGGCTCCTTGAAACAGGGAGAGGCCAAAGGAAGAAACTTGCATCGAGCAGGCGAAGAGTTCAGCCACTGCTGTGCGGCACTGAGAAGAATGTCGGCTTGATGGAGGCTTCACAGTGGCGGTTCGCCGGCCACCTACACTTTGACGTCTCACGCTTGGCGCAGTGGCGCTCAACTGCCGCACCTTCTCGCCCGAGTCTGTCCAGCAAGGGGCCGCGGCAGACTGTTTACCTCTGCACATCATCATCACCAGCCTATCTACGCCCACTGCAGGGCAAAGGCCTTTCCCATTATTCTCCAATTACACCGGTCCTGTGCCAACTGTGACCAATTTATCCTCGCAAACTTCCTGATCTCATATGCCCATCTAACTTTCTGCCGCTCCGTGCCACGCTTGCCTTCTCTAGGGATCCACTCTGCTACCCTTAATGACCAGCGGTTATCTTGCCTTCGCATTACATGCCCTGCCCACGTCCATTTCTTCTTCTTAATCTCTACTAATATGTCCTTTTAATACGCGTTTGTTCCCTGACCCACTCCGCTCTCTTCTTGTCCCTTAATGTTACACCTATCATTTTCCGCTCCATTGCCCGCTGAGTCGTTCTCAATTTAAGTTGAACTGAAAATTAATATGCAGAAAACCAAAGTAATGATCAATAACCTCAGGACAGCACAGCAGTTTGAGATAGGTGGCGAGGCTGTGGAAGTGGTAAGCGAACTTATCAATTTAGGTCAAGTTGTGACCCCACATCCCAACCATGAGGCAGAGATGTATAGAAGGATAAGAATGGGGTGGGGTGCATACGGCAGACATTCTCAGATAATGAATAGCAGCCTACCATTGTCCCTGAAGAAGAAAGTGTATGACAGCTGCATCTTACCGGTACTCACCTACAGGGGGTTATATGAGCGCAAAGTGGCAACTTTCACCAGTATTGCATATACATGCTACAGACCACTGGTTCTTTGTACACGCCTTCATCATCTCCACACAGCGTTCATGCAGGGAAAAAGAATCGCTGAATGCTGTTTTTGAAGATTAGCACCGGCATTTGTAAAATGCATGGCACATGCGGTCGAGTGCGTAGAGATGCACGCTAAGCTAAGCAAGTGAAGCTACCATCTAACCAGGAACAGCTGCTAACCAGCAATGGCCAGTGGAATCAGCCGGGCGCTTTTCAAACCCTTCATGATGAAGAAGGCCTACCCAAAACTGTTCGTCAAACCATGTGCATCGCGTTCTTCCAAGGCATTTTTAATCCCCTTGGTGTGGTCAGTAAAACAGCTGATGCGAAGTAATCTGACGAAGGACAGATGTGAAATGGAAGGTTAGTCCAGCTGGACTCGGCACAGCCAGCAGCAGATTGGACACAATGAATGGGAACAGTCCTCCTGCTTGAGGCATTTCTCACCTTTCTCAGCGGACGAAATGGAAGCGATGCATGCGTGGGTATGACAAGAGCCGAAATTCACAGAACCTGGCTTCTTCCTTCGATAAAAAAAAACTGTGACGAGGGCAGACTCCACCTCCGGGTGCGCCACTTGGCGTGTTTGAAAGCGCTGCTCTTCAATCTCACTGGAGTCATGTTTTGTGGCGGCATCCTTGTTCTTGACAGCCGAGCATACCATCTGCTCAGACAGGCCGGTACTGCTGGCGATGGTGACCTATTTTTAGCCATGTTCGACAGCATTCATTATGCTTAGTAATTTATCAGACAGTTAAATCAGCTACCCTGTCGCTGGTTGCAAATAAAAAAAATGGCAACTGGCACTGGCTTGGCTTGGCTGTGTTAATGACTCATTCGACGCTGACAATTTTGCCAGACAGTAGTTTTCTCCCCCAAACAAACAAACAAACAAACAAACAAAAAAGCACATCAGGCGCCAGTACCGTGGAAGTGTGCTATTGACATTCAGTCATAACACTTTCAGCCTGAAATTTAGTCTGTTGTAGCCGGGTCTGTTTGAGTGCAGTGGATTCCACTTAAAATGCATGCGGCCTAAACAAAGCAACAGAAATTGTCTGTTGACACCAGAAGTCCGCTGTCGCCGGATCCACTGTAACGAGTGCAGGCGGTATTCAGGGTTTTTAACGCATTGCTTCTATGGGGAGTTTGCCGGGACCACGGTGTGCTGTAACGAGCGAGTTCCAGTGCACCGTGTGGCTTGCACTGGAATGTGTGAGCTCACCTTGAGGTTGAGCAGGCTGGCGGAGAAGGCGAGGGGCTCGATGCACTCCAGGTCGAGGAAGATCTCGCGGCAGCACTGGCAGCTGAGGCACCGCCCGTCCACCTCCACCTCCGTCTCGTACTCCACCTGCGCGACGGCAGGACGTTGTCCGCAGCCGAATGCCAAGAGCTCTGGGTGCCTGTTTGCAGTCTGTCACACGCAGTGCAACCTTGTAACCACAGCAGATACCGACTTGCGACGCTCGGTCGGCCTTCCTGTCTGTGCAGACTCTGTTACGCCATACGCTCGGATACAACAAGGTTAACACAAGTCCCGCTTTGCACTTCTACAGCACACTTTTCAAGTGCAGACAACCTCTCGTTTGATATGTGTGCAGTGTTTGTGTTTCTTCTTTACAGCAGTGATCGAATGGAAACAACATGAAGCAATTAAAGACAACTGTGAATCAGGACAAGTGGAACTTTTTGCATCCACTTGAAGTACGTGTCAGTGTGATGTCCTGGCAGTCAAGATTTCAAATTTATCAGGGTCATTGTGCAGCAGATAAGCTGCTTATATATACTATGTGAAAGTTACCATCATTGAAACAAAAAAATGCATGCACAATACATGCATGTACATACATATCCAAATGCATGTGCAATATAGTAGATGGCCAAGTCGAGATCTTTACTTGCAAGAAGTGCAAGGAAAGTGCAAGTGCAGGCTGAGTGCAAGTGAGAGTAACAACAGCATGAAGGAGGTGCCATACAACAGGAGGCAGCAAACGTTTTTTAAAAAGACTTATGCGACATGCATTATAGTGTAAAACAAGGGTGAAACCGCTGAAAAACCCTCGTCATCCTGAAGGCTTGTTGGCCGTACGTACCAACCTGTTCAACTTGTAACCGAATCCTGAGAAATAACCAGCATACTTTTATGGTTTGGTTTGTTTTTAACAGTTGAAAAGTCCAAACTCTTGTTATAACAGACTTTATCCATGATTCCATAGACCTTGTTGTAACAGTACTTGGACCGTTCAAATCATCGTCACTATTATTGTCTGTGGTTACAAGGTTGCACAGTATTACTGTATCGCTGGAGACGAAAACAGTGCTTGGCACTCTTGAGCGGCACATTCCAATTACGTGACAAACAAAATGCCCATTCACCAGCTGAACTGCTCCACGACCTGATCTGGTTTATGGCATTCACATAGTACTAGCACACACGTACGTGCGCATGCGTACACCCTCCGTGAAGCTGTGCCAGCTAGGCTCTCACCTTGACGAACACCCTCCGGGTGCCGACGTCCGAGTTCCTGAGCAGCACCGTTTGCTTCCTCTGCACAGGCGGGAGGAGGACAGGGTCAGCAGTGCCCACAGGTCACGCACGTTCGAGGGACTGCACCGGGGGCTCAGCACGCAGGGCACACACAGTGCGTCTTTGTGCTTAGCCCCGAGAGCAGTCCTTGAAACGACGCTCTTGCTTTCGAGATCTGGTCGGCTAGCTGCCAGAGCGGTTGCCGCAAGGCACCCTACACACACCCATTTCCACCCCACACGGAGCCAGAGGAGGAGGAGCAGGCCCTCACCCGTCCTCCGGCGGGGATGTCCTCGATGTGGAAGCCCCGGATCTTGCTGGACGCCTGCTGGGGCACCACGGGCGACGAGTCACACGTGAAGTGCGCTGCTGGGCAACAACAACAGCACCACCCCTGAGTGCACCACACACAACACAGAGTACCACACACACACCACTGCCCTGCTGCTGCCACTGCTGCCACCAGGACAGCCAGCAGCAGCAGCCATCTTGTCCAACTGCTTGTGCAGTCGCTGCACCCTGGGAGGGGGTGGCTACAAGTGGGCCCCCACAGGTAGACGGGAATGACACAGCAGAAGCGATGCTGCCATCACTGGGACGGCGCAAAATCCAGGATGATCACACGAGCTCCAATACGTTACAATGCAGGCACCGTGAATGCCTCGTCATACGGTGAAGGAGGAGGGTACCTACAGGTGAGGGCCCCTATGGCGGGAACTCGCTTCCACCCTACAACAAATGACGACACCCATCCTCACTGCTGGGAACCTCGCTGAGTTCCACCACATTCTTTTGCACAAATGATTGAAGCTCGCACTCACTCTCGCACCTTCTTGTAATATCAAGGGGTAAGTTGACATTGCACATGAAAAAATGTGCAAACATGGACTTACCTCACACCGCAACAGTGCTGAATAACGTGGCTAACCAATAAGTGTTGAAACCAGAGTGCATTTTTTCCTCTTGCCTCTCATAAAGCATGCTCAGTGACCTCAAAGTAAAGAGTGTGTCAAGTGTTTCCACACTTCTTCTGGCATAAGGAGCCACGATAAAGACCAGCCACAGGCAAACTCAGCTAAATCGAGCCAGTTTACATTGAATTACTCCTTATACTGAACAATTTGTGAACACAGCAAAGCTACTGCAACAATATGTACTGAAAAGTACAGTTGCATCTAGGAGTGTGCAAAAAGTCATTTTTCCTTTCAAAGTCAATATGAAGTCAAGAATGCTTTTGTTCAAATAGAATGAATACTTTTTAAATCGGAGCAAATATTTAGTAATTTCCAATGAGAAAAAATGAAGGCAGCTCACAATAACGCGCAAGATTGGAAGGTAGCGAAGCTGTACGCAACCTTCACAACGACCATCTGCAGCCTACTCAGGCCTCCCCCACTGAGCTCCACCCACTCCTGTTGCGTCCGCTGCAGTTTGCCCCCAAATTCCATCCCCCCGATGGTTGAAGACCACGATTGCAGCTTCCTCCTCTTCGCTGCTGCAACGACCCGAGCTACATCAAGTGCTGCTCCAAGTGTGAGCTTCCTTCATTTTGCTGGAAGGGATAATCACTGGACATCACCTTGGAGGGACGTACGCTGTGACGTGTCTTTCTCATTCCAGGCAAGTGTTGCCACGATTACAGCGAACACTGAAGAATCTTTTTCGTTGCCACGATTACGGGAAATGTTGGAGTTTTCTTTTTTTTTTTTTCTTTTTTGGCTAGTCTTGGCCAATTTCCCTAATGGCACATTCCCACTGGCGATTTGCCTCGTCACGCGATGGCGCGCGTTGCGCAATGAGGCCTTGAGGCGGTGTTCGCACTTGCGATGAGCGATGATGCGACTGCGTTCAGCACAGCTGCTTCCCGACTTGTACGACCTCGTTGGTGCGTCAACCATTCGCAGTTAAAGAAAATGATGTTACGCAACAAAAGCAGGTAGAAATCAAACTAAAACACATGCTACTAACCTGGAGCAATGCCGAAAGCATTTGCGGGTTGCGGGAGGAGCAGAAAATAACGAACTCAAGAAGGCTCCTTTCAACATATTATTGCACGAAGAAATGCACACGCTTGCTTTCACGCCACAACACCCGCATCACGGCCCACAAATGACGCTTCTTTTCACAGGCGCAAAGTTCTGACGCCTCCGAACTCTACGCGTGTTTACAGCCGCCGATAGAACGAAGAGGCTGCAAGTCAACCTACTATCTCGCTGTCCACCTAGCTCTATACGATGATTACTTGCTTTTACAATCAATACACGCTTCTCCACACTGATGAGTTCCACGCTATTCGTTGATTAGTGCGCACGTACGCTGAAGCCACTGACCAAAGAACCGATGCACACGGGAAGTTGCTTGCCGGCCCGACCCAGCGGGAGCAGCCTGGCCGAGCAAGCCAGCGGCGGTGGCAGCGGCGGCGGCTCATCCTCGCCCGCCCGCCCGCAGCGTTTGCATACCGGATGTAAAGAAACGTTTCGTTTCCGGCTACGTCAGCCTACTCTGCGGCCATGATTGGCTTACCAGTTTTGCGGGGCCATCGCGCGACGAGGGAATTCGGACCGAGAGCGATCTGCTCCGCCGTCGCAAAGCGACGAAAATCGATGGCCGGCTCGTCGCTTTGCGACGTCGCTTTTCGTCGCGGGACGAGGCGAATCGCCAGTGGGAATGTGCCTTAAGTCGGTATGCCTGGCTTTGCAAGCATGTGCTGGGGACACTGCGCGGTCAGCACGAGCCACACACAGACGACTGCTCGGCATTTTCTTGGTTTTTTTAACTGCCGGGCAGTTACCGCGAAGAATGCGCTCAACCATACACTAACGATTTGCTCCGCAGCTCCGCTGTTGAAACTGAAATCTGCCATTTGTCAAGCATGGTTCGGCCCGTAGAAAAGTGCGATGCTCGTTTAAGGGCACTAGCAAAATTTTTCGGTGGCCAAAAACCTTCGCTGCTTACAGCTCTATTGACGGCATTAAATTTTCCATGGGCGGCAACTTTCACCTAACGTGCTGACCTCAACACAAGTGCTTCAGTGTGGGTATTCTGAAGGGCGGTAGGATGAACACAGTAGTACCCTGTGCAATTAGGGCACGCTGACGAGCGACATGACTAGCACAGTACTAGTACCATGGAGAATAAATGCAGATGGCCCGAGCTGCCACGCCACATTCTGGGAAGGAAAGTGATGGTCGCTCACTGGTGGCGTGGTACTTGGGGTCGTCCTGCTGGTCCACCAGTCCCAGGCTGAGCACGATGCGGGTGATGGGGGCCAGCTCCTCGCTCACGATGGTCACGCCCAGCTGGTAGAACTCGTGCAGCAGCACGGGCGGCCGGTGCTCCAGCAGCAGCGACACACCGGGACGCCGCGGGTGCACCCTGCGTCAGCGCCACCACAACACCTTGGCTGCTGGCGGCCACCCGGGTGCACACACAGCGGGCGCTCCGCTTTCACTCCACCTCTGCCACACACGACAGCTGCTTTGCAATTCACGGGCCTGCCAATGCACAGTGCAGCCCGTTCGCAGGGTTTCACCCAATGAGCCTTAGTGCCATTCGTACACTCGCAATAAAATTTGTGCCTGCTTTTGATGAAAAATTTCAAAAGGTCTGCATACACGCTTTGGATAAAGCTTGCCCAAAATGTGCCAAGTGCTATGCAAATAGGCTGGCACAAGCTGAGCTGACCCGAAATAAGCAGAAAATAAAGCGCAGCTGCTCTGTCTCATGCCAGTGCATGGCACAGCAGAGAAAACTGCCCTGGTCGCCTCCGCTTCACTGCACAGCACCACACCGCCAGTGCAGCCAGCAACCCTGCTGCCCCTTCTGCAGCTTCCCACGTTCCCTTGGGCACCACACTCCCTCCCCCTGGCGACAGAGTTGGGCACGATACCAGCTACTTTAGCTCCCCTGCACCACACAAGGACGGGCGCAGTCCTAACAAAGGACGACGCCAGCAATGCAGGCTGAGAGGGGAGACGCGGGTTGCGCCAGGGCTGTCCCGCACCCACATCCTGCAGGATGACCTGGACTCCCACTATCCGGGGACCGTCACGTGCAAACACCCCATGTCACACCAGGTGTAGTGCAACGAGTGACCCCACTCAGTTAGTCTGGCACTGAAGATGAGCATCCCACGAGTGCCACTGCACTGGAGCCAGCAAACAAGCGCACCATGTGCTTCCGCATTAGCGGCACCAAGAAACCATGTCCACTGCTCCCTGGAAAGCAGAATACAGCTGCCCCACGCAAACGCAGAATCCTGTCTCGACGATCAAGCAGAGAGACACCTTCCTGCCCCGCTGCTTCTCTGTGCTCTACAGGATTCCCTATGCCCACAAAGCTGTCCTCACAGTGCAGACCGCCTATAACGAAATCCGCACCACGACCAACACATGTGCAAATCCAACCGCATCGCAACCTACTTCTCAAGTTATTCTTTGTTCATCACCACTCAACCGAACACTACTTAAAAACAGAGGCACAGTCTTCATTTCGTCTTTTGTTCCCACATCAAATCCTGCTGCATGGTCTTACAAACTGCAATCTCAGATTTTTTGTTTTCAAAGATGTGCATTTAGAAGAGTGGATGCCGCAGGGAGGGAAAAACCCAGGCTATATATGTGTCGGGTAGATAACGCGATAAGAAAGCAAGCTGTTTTATTTTATTAGTATTTTTCTTTCCATTGGTGCCTTGCGTTTGCGATGCCAAATGGGGTTGCTTACCAGCACGACATACAAGTAGTGGAAATCTCGGGCGTCACAGCTCGCTACCTCCAGATTAGGGCTGGGCACCAGTTAAAAATTTTAACCTGATTAATTGGCAGGCTTTAATCGGTTAATTACTCGATTGTTGGTCGTGTTAATTTAAGAATAAAAACGATAACGAAGAAATCTTAGGTAATAATCTTAACATACCATATTTACTTGCGTGATGAACCCACTTTTCCCCCACAAAATTAGGCATGAATTTGGGGGGAGAGTTCATTATGCGAAAAAAAGATTTTCTAAAGGTTGAAATTCCACACAACATAGTTGCTAAAAGAAGCGCATCAGAGCCTTACGAGTTTCGTAAAAACACCTGGGTGATTATGTAATGGAATTTCTTTTTTATTCTGAACATGCCAGTGGCCCCCTACTCGCCATGAAGCTGCCCTCACTGAAGTCGCTTGCGGCTTCACATTTGTTGTCGGCCCACAGCACACCGTCTTCCCTGCCGTCAAAGCACTCCAAAACTTATTTTCCCACACTGGGAAACTTCCCTTCTTTGGGCCCACGAGACACGTGGCGACCCCTGTTCACCGCCCGAAAACCTCTCATTTTCGCTCGCAGCGTACACGCAGTGGGTCAACACTGAAGTGCCGCCCAGCTGCGCAGTTTCCACGCACATCAACGCATGCTCCACCACTTTCAGTTCATTACTGGCCCATCGTACAGCGCATTCCAGGAGCACAAAAAAATTTAAAAAGTCGGCACGCAGCTGAACAACAAAACCACGGAGCGTAATCGCAGATTCACAGAAAAGCAGCAGCAGAGGAGAGCGGAGCAACGAGCAGGAAAGAAAGCGGAGTACGTTCTGTGTTTAGTTCGCACGGCGCAACGTTTTCGTGGCTCCAGGTTTGCTTTGTGTTCAGCAGGTGGCGCTCCGCAAGTGTGCAATTTTTTAATTGTGAGCCACGGCACTCGCCCTCACGTCTCTGGCTACTGTTAGGATATCTTTTTGTTGGAATGCGTTTTTGGCGTTTGTGCGCATAGTGTAGCGTGATATAAAGTTACTGCAACTGTCTACGGCATCAGTAACCATGCCGAGATAAAAGCATTCCCACTGCATTTTCTATACAAAGTGACAAAAAAGTATATTCTCAAGAAGAAAAGTGGGGGAAGGGTTCATTACGCGAATAAATACGGTGTAATAGCAAAAGTAATATCCATATTCTCCTCAGCCCGTTCCCACATGAGGTGAGCAGGCTATCATCACCACGGCGCTGATGCGGGCAGGACGCCTACCAGACTAGCAGTTCGGGTGAGTGTGTACTGAGGGACGAAAACATGCAGAAGGTGCACAGGAAGTGGGCACTCTCAGTGCTTGCTTTTTGTTTCGGACACTTATCACCGTATCAGCACCATTCCACAACCAGGAACACTGGCACTCGCCGCTTTTGCAGGATGCACTGATTAACCACGGTCTACTTGCGCCAAAGCCCAATGGCAAAACAGTGCGAGTGCCCGCTTGCTATTTGTTCTACCATGCATGCTCGTATCAACAGTAGCCATTTTCCCGTCTCTCTCGAATGTCAGCCTGCAGTTTCAATCCCCATCACCTCTGAGCATTCTTGACTTTGGGTTTTAATTCACCCAAGGTACATCCAAGGGGGTCTGAGGCACATCGTAGCAGAGGGCTCCGCATCAATTTTGACCACCCTGGTATCTTTAGCAGGCGGCAAAGGCCGGGCGTGCCCCGCATCTCAAAAGCAGCCGCCGTGGCCGGTTGTGGGGCTCAGCAGCCAAACACTTGGATCGTTTTCTGTTCTGCTGAATGCGGGTTTTTTCAACACAAATATTACCCTCGACACGCTCGCGTTGTGCACAATTTCTGCACTGCACTCTGTTTCATATTGCCCACATGACTTCGGCTGATAAACCGGTTAAAAAAAGTAATCATGACTGAAGCATTAATCGGTTAATTGGAAAGTTAATGGATCAATCACCCATTCCCACTCCAGATGTTCGAAAAAGGAAAGGGCCGTTGCTTTTATGCGCAAGCAACGTTCTTATCGAAACAACTCGTAATGAACGGGGGCTTGCAGTCTTCCGAGGTGCATCAAGCAAAGGCAGTCGTGGTCATCCCGTGAGTAGAAACTGAACACGCAAACTAAAGGGTGCCTATTTTTTTCTTTTGTGTGTCGAAGTTAGAGGAGAGAAGGGAGAGGGCCGATTCCTTTTTCTTTCTTTCTTTCTCAAGACCCTAAAAAGCTGCACCTGCTGCGCCAGTCAATCAGCAGACCCGCCAGAAAACCGCACTATAAGCGGTATTGTGCTTTGGCTGACCGCGTTTAAAGCAGTATGCTCACGCCGTGACTTCTATGGGAGGCCTTCCGGTGGCCAGGACAAGCCTCAGTATATCCAGTCCCACACAATAAGTGGTTAGGTTGTATGTCGGCCAAACACACGACCACTCCGCACCACCACTACTCCAGCTTTACCAGCAGTATGCAAGTGGTGGAAATAGTTTGTGGGGGAAGTGACTCGGTCAGCAGGCACTACTTGTGGTACTACTACTGCCGCTAGAGCTGGATCACTTGGAGACGGTCTCGCCTGGTCTCTGCCATTCTTTCTGCACTACGCTTTCTGCGCTCCAGCCGAAACACTGCGTCCCTATGCTTCCGCTGTCCCAAGGACGCCTGTGTCTTCTTACTGGGAAGGGACCCTGCAACACTTTTTGAACAGTGCAAGTAAACCTGCGCAACGTTTAGATTACACTGCCAGGAATACCTGAGCCAAATATTACACGTGCACGTGAAGCGGTGAGCGCGCAAATCGATGTGAAAGACGCGGAAAAACAAACCGCTCTCTCTTCAGTTGTCCTCATTATGCATGGCCCGAGGGACGTCACATAGGCCATGGCTGCCCGATCGGCTGTCACTGGTCAACTTCGCGGGTAGATTCTCCCATTTCCGTCGTCGTCATCGCTGTGTATGAACCTCTTCTATGCCTGATCCTGTAGGCACAGTTTTGCCGTTTCTTTTGTGTTTTGAGTGCGCGCGGAGTTTGAGTGATGAGCTCAATACTTCCCTTTCAACGGGACCACTCGACTGCAAACGTTTATTGCTTCAAAAACATCCTACCAGCCCGAGCGCGCACTTGCGAGCAAGTACCCATGCCTGCTCTTTTGTGGCACCAGACCGGAAATAGGCCTCTCCGCGTTGCGGAGAAAAGGAGAAAACTACCCGGCATGTGATATACCGAAGGCCGCCGAAGAGAACGCCGCGAGCCACCCCCCTCTCCGGGAGAGAGTGCGCAGCTTTCGTCGCGTTGCCCGCGGTCGAGTTGAGAGGGAACGATTATGCGCGATTTCTCATCGCGCGTAGTTTCGTTAATTGTGAACGGATTTTCATAATTCTTGCGGGAGGAGATTTCTGGGACAATAGACTTTATCCCAAAATACATTACTAGTAGTCGATGGCAAGTGTTGCAGGGTCCCTTTACTGGGGCTGGCTGTGGGCCCACCGCAGAGGGCCCCTGCCGGGCCAGCGGGTTCGTCGTGTGCCCAACCTAGGGACAAGGGGCGAAGGCGAGGCCCACACACAGCGCCCACCTGGTGGAGGCCAGCTGCGGCAGGTGGTGAAAGGCCACCTCGTCGGCGCCAAAGGGCTTGCGCGGGATGGGCTCCCAGGCCAGGCCCTGCAGGCGGCCGCCACCGCTGCCGCTGCCGCCGGGGGAGGGGCTCCAGTCCCAGTTCCAGGCCAAGGTCAGGCCGGGGGACGACGAGCCCAGCCGAAGGTGCACCGAGCTCACCTGCACACGAAGGCGCTCATTTTGCCCGATCATCCTTACAGTGGTGAGCACACGCATCCATGATGCAACCAGTGCGGGGATACCCAGTGGGTCGTGCAACACGCCCGCCACGACAGCGGGCCTGGTGACTTCACAACTGCACCATCCACTCTGACAGCCTGCCTGCACATCAGCTCAATGCATTCCATCCTGGCCTAAGTGGGTGGAAGTCACCTTTGAGGTCCTGCATTCCCAACTATGCTACAATGAGAGGCCCTTCACGAGAGCCTTACAGTCTCCACATGCTGGTGCTAGGATAGCAAAAATATTCAGCTCGCCCAAAACCCGTCCAACTGAAACCAGACCAGGGCCGAAGGAAAGAAAGCGCATAAGCAGCCCACTCATTTCATCTACATACTTGCACCCGAACAAATCTGCTAAGCTGCCTGTGCGTCGTATCTCTACTTCGATACTGCCGAGTGTGCGCTCTACAAGGCGCACAAATGAGTGCCGGCGTCTCCGATTCGTGTCACACCAGGCGCACTTTCTTTATGAAGCAAGCACTCGGTCTGTTCCTTTCCCACAACGTCAGCTTTGAGCTGGGGATCAGGTGCGTGGGTGGCTGCAGACCTCACGCTGGGTAGGCCAGGCACACACACGTCCTGGTACTCTGACGGGCAGTGTTGCGCTACCCTCGACACCAGCCCCTCTCAGCAGCACTCACAGTGGTCAAGAGCTGCAGGGGAAACACGACTGCGAGCGAGCAGCGCACAGGTGTTCCCCAGAGCAGCCTGTACGACCCGTGAACACTGCAGCCCACTGGAAGGCACACGACAAGCGTCCAGACAACTGGAGATCTCCCCTATACCAGGGACCACTGAAAAGTCCCTCCGGCCAGCTGTTTGCAGACACTCTTGGCTGTCTGCAAGTTGCTGGCCATGCATGGCCAGTGCAAGGCTGCTGACGCCCTCTCCCCACTGCCATTCCACCGCGACAAAGATGGGAGAGAAGTGCCGTGCCCGCTGCTTGCAGTGTGCAAGGGGCAGTGACCTTTGGGGGCAACCCGTGGGGAACATGCCTGGCCGACGTGTATGCTTTCTCCTGCGACCATCACGCGTGGGAGAGCAGGACAGGGTTTGGCTCTGCACTGGAAAAGAAGCCGGCTGAGCAATCACCCTGTGCTGCACACAATGGGCGCAAAAGGTTCAATTCCCGTAGAAGACAGCCAGCAGCAGACTTGACTGGAGTTGGTCAGTCCAAGCTGTCAGTGAGCCTCCGTGCTAATCGCACGCAAAACGTTTGTTGCCTAGGGTGTACCAGCTATGCCGCTGTTGATTGCCAAGGATGGCGATCTATGGCAGCACTGACCTATGACCTATGGCAGAACCGAGGTAGCCGATTGTTAAGCAGCAAGGTTCTCTCATGCTTTTTTGTAAATACCGTGTGTAAATGCCACTAAATACAGTTCCCTTTGCTTCTCACCCCGCTGTCAGTGCCTTGTCCCCTGCTTCACTGCTGCCAATGCCAAGTTTGAAGGGCTACCAAAAGCAAACCAACCAACCTATGCACAAGGTCTTACTGGTAGGATCGTTCTTATTCGATTTCTACCATTTTTTGTGCATTTGCTGACATACTGGACACAAGCACATAGTATCGTTTGTGTTCTGCCTCGATTATCACATGCAGTGTTGTGCTTGTACTTTACCTAGTTCCAATGGGAAAGATTGATTCGCTGTCGACTCGGTGTCATCTCGTCTTGTGTTACTGGATCACATGGCACTACCGTCACTGGTTACAGGCAGAGGACTGCCTCGAGACATATGCAGTTTGTTCCAACCTATTCCCAACATAACTATTTGCATGGCCATTGTCCCAAACCAGAGCAGCTGCGGAAGTGGTGACTCTGAGCCCCTTTTCGTTTTCAGTGTCGTTCTGCGACACATTTACGACCTTAAAAGATGACGACACCCGTTTTAGGGCCACCACTGGCAGTAAATGTAGTGCCGCTGAGCAGCATTTTAGAGCTGCCTCAGAGGTAGTCGAGGAGTGTGGTATAATACCCCTGTCACACGGGCACTTTCAATCGCGATTGAAGTGAATTGCGATCCGAGTTTTTGAGCGCGCTCGACGTACTGCAGCTGCTACACGGCCCGTTTCAATCACGATCGAGAAGTTGCACCGGTTGCACTTGTGTACGCCAGATGGCGCTAACAATGTACTTGCGGCCGGCGTCTGGTAACTTCGCGCGACCGTAGGTATACGTAACTATGTAAATATTACCTCGCGCTTATTTGAGTCAAGTTATTTGACACAATTTGTGGCGTTAGTTGAAGTTGTCACATTCTGTGCCATTACTCAGCGGGGACGAGAGTATCGCCGCTTTCGTTCGATCGCGCTTGGAAGCCTCGATCGCGCTTGAGAAACCAGGATTGAGTTCGAGCGGGATCGAGCTCGATCGCGATTGAAACTGCCGTGTAGCAGAGGCCCGATCCAGATTGAGCTCGATCCGGATCGACTCAATCGCGATTGAAAGTGCCCGTGTGACAGGGGTATAACTCGTTCGCAGGTGTTTAAACATGACCGTAATCTACAGCCATTGTGAGGGTTCCCGCTGCCCTTGCCATGCAACAAGGTGCTTGTAGCAAGCAAACTCCTGCACGCAATGTAGTTTGGCTGTGAGGCGCTTTAAACTCACGTATCACACTGAAATTTTTCAGGCACGAATTCAGATTCCGGCACAGCGTGAGTGCAGACAGCAGCCACTGCCACAACTCTTCCACTCCCAAGGGAAGCAGAAAAGTCTTGAGCCAAGCCAAGCATGCAGCGGCCGCTACGAAAACTTGCTGCGCACACGTCCCAGTAGCTGGCACTTCTGCAGAGGCGGCAAAATCGTGCAAAGGAAAGCGACGGCGGTGTGGTCACGTAACGGATGCCATGGAGGTGGAAACACGTTAACGCAGTTGCACAGGGAAGTGGCACAGAGGTATTGCCACAACTTCAGGTTTTCCCGCTCAATTTAATTAAATCGCTATCTAATTTACTCAAGGCACCAGCCAATTTAATCCAGGTGCCATCTAATTTAATCCAAACACCATCTAATTTAATCCAGGTGCCAGCGAATTTAATCCAAGTGCCAACGAATTTACTCCAGGAGCCAACCAAGTTAATCCAGCTGTCAGAAAGTTATTCGGGGGTGTTTTGTGCGAAATTAGGAATAGCTTTGTGAACTTTGTTGCATGTGGCGTGGTGAAAACGTAAAGTATCTTTATCCATATCTTATGCACACAGCGTAATGGACATTTACTAACACTCAGACACCATGACAGCAGTCTTTTTCGATCCGCTGGTGCCATGTTCTGTCAGCTGATCGCCTGCGAGAGCGTCATCCATAACTCCCGTCAGAAGCATCATCTGTTCCTCGCGTAACAATGCCTTAAGAAGTTCCTGTGATAAAAACAACACTTAAATGCCTTTGCATTCTTATTTTCAATCAATGACCGCTTTTCTGCTATGTTAAGCAATATTTCAAAAATATAATACCGTCTTCTCATGCCAGAAGTATCGTCTGCTCACGTAACAATACGCGAGCAGACGACACTTCTGATGATCTCGCAGACGATTAGCACACGGCATCAAACGATTAAACAAGACCGCTTTCCTGGTCTGCGCGTTAGTAAATGTTCATCAAGCTGTGCGCATACGATATTTTGCCCATAATGGATCAAGAAACACCAAGTTTTCCCTCGACCACACACAATAAAGTCCGCAAAGCTGCACCTAATTTCACACAAAACACTCCTGAACAACCTTCTGACAGCTGGATTAAATTTGCTGGCACCTGGATTCAATTAGATGGCACTTGATTAAGTTGGCCGGCACCTGGATTAAATTGTATGGCGATTGGATTAAATTGAGCAGGAAAACCTGTAGAACCCTTAAAATGAAAAGAAATGATACAGCTCACAGGAGAATAGGAGGAGTGCAGTCCACAAAAGAGTGCAATGCATGCATTCATTACCATGTAAATTCAATTTGTAGAAAGGTTTCATATGAAATACATGACCTGCTCAGGGCTCAATCTTACTTTGATATAAAAAACATTAGTGTTTGTTCACAGCCATTTGAATTATTGTATATCGTCTTGGGGCAGCACGTAATGTAATCATCTCTGGCCTCTTCTAAAACTCCAAAAACAAGCTTTAACAATCATTACTTTTTCTTTTCGTCTATCTTCTTCTAGTCCTCTGTTCATTGAACTTGTGGTTTTGCCCCTCCCCCGTCTTTACCTGTTAAATGTTGGCACTCGGTTCTTCAAAGTACTGCGTTGTGGACTCCTGATATCTATTTTCCCTCCTAGCACTATCTTGAACCACTCGGTTCTCCTCTCGCAACAACACTCTACTTCCCAAAGTAAAAACTATCCAGTTCTCGTGCTTGCACTTGTGGAATACTTAAACCTGGACATCAAAACTTCTTCTTCTGTCATACCCTCAAAAAAGCTTCACCTATTGTCTTCATTACAGTGATGCGACGCGTCGAATTGTACTTTTCTTCTTATTCTCGCAGCTGATTTTTTTAATGTTTGTACAATACTGTTTTCTATTCTGTTTACCAGCGTTCTCCTTGTAACTTTGTTCTATAGTCATTTTGTTGTTTGTACAGGAGGTTCCCACTTGCGGTTTTCTTAACCTTGGCACCACCTCCCGTACCCATGTCATGTTGGTTGCAACAAAACCCATGTTCAATTCAATTCAAAGTGAGTAGCAGCCCACCTGAATGTCGGTGTTGATGTCCGTGCTGCGGGGCAGAAAGGCGAAGGAGAAGGACTGCGTCCGCCGGGGAACCAGGTGCAGGCTGCCGCCCCCCATGGCCGAGGGCTCCGCCCCGCCCTCCACCACGCACAGGGCGTTGTAGTGCTGCACCACAGGGCATGGCACACTGCACCACACCGTCGGGGGACATGCCCTGCACTCTCGGCGGGCACCTCTTTGGCCACGGCTCTGGTCGCACAGTGTGCTAGCAGCTGCCCCCCCCCCCCACTGGTGCTGTTCCGAGCAACCTCTAGTGCCTCAACACTGGTGCCCGCACTCGTGCACCAGCAGGAGCAGCAGCTCTGCGGCAGCAGGGCACCAAGCCAGACAGGAACCAGTGCTGGTCCTGGCAGACTCTTTTTCCCCCGCTTCCACGCACAGGGCAACACATGCAGCACATTGCAAAAGGGACACGGTGTCAAAACCAGTGCCTGTGGGGGCAGGTGTCCTTGCACATGCCAGAGGAATCTGAAAAATGCTGCAAAATTGGGCTACTTGGTACTGCTTGGCGTAAAAACAACAGTGCACAAACTGGAGAGGACGAGGAATATGCACGGATGATTAGTGTCCCCTTAGCTAATGCGAAATTTGGGCGCAGCGCAAGCTGCAGTCTCCTCGGTCACGGCGCATAGCTGCTGGGTCTCCAGAATGTCCCTGCTGCCATCCAGCGCATCGCAAACCGTGCTTGAACCTCCCGCACAAATGTCACGTGCTTCGCATTAGCCACACAGGGGGCAGCAGCGAGCACGTTGTTGCAACTCGGGTGCAAATGTCACGTGGTTGGTCATGTCACACAAGCCAAACAGCGTTTGGGGAGGGGGAGGACGGGGAGGGCGCTCGTCATGTGACGACGCGTGAAACCAAAGTGAGGGGGGGGGGGGGGGGGGGGAGGTACTGAGAGAGATGACACCCTCCTGCTCACCCCAGACGCTCTGTTCTCTCTCTGCCATCGCTGCTGCGTTCGGTCACTCGGTTACGAGGATGCCTACACTGCAAAGTCAAGGCAACAGCTGCGCCCTAAAAACAGTGCTAGTTGCATCTTTTTAAGATTCCTCGCATACCGTGTAAGTCAAAATATAGGTCGAGCTGGAATATAGGTCAACACCCTCACCTTGTTGGCGGGAAATTGAAAACAAAATTCAGGTACCTATTATTATTGTTTGGCTGATGTTACGAGCCCTTGTTTTTTCCAAAGTTACTCATCAGAGCTGTCTTAAACCTCGTCGGACGACTCCATCTGGCTGTCTCCCACATAGCAAGCTGTCCTCGGTGCAGTCCGGGGATGCGCCCTCACAAGAACATCTCATCAGGACACCCATGCGCAGGCATCTTGGTGTTGTGGCTGGCCATCCGTTCATAGGGGAGTCGCACAATCCTAGCGGACAAAATTCGCCACCTCATCCTGCAATTACGGATGCCGACAAAGCAAGGTCTTGCGAATGTTGCGAATGTAGTGTGCACTCTTTTCTGTGACACTGAACTGGTGCTAGTCCGGCATATTGCCTTTGGCTTGGGTATGATGTTTCTTTTAAATGCTGTTGTGAACTGGCACCAACTGCCTCAACTTGACTAGAGCAAGACGAGAATAGCACCCACACGCTCACTGATAGAGAAGCAACAACAACAACAACAAAAAAAGGATGCCAGAGCATCTGACTGAGGTTGGTGGCGATGGTGCCTTTGCAGTTTAGATGGGTCCGATGGGCTCCCTGGTTGCCAGATGAGAAATGTTATTATGCCAATGACTGGTATATAGGTCGAGAGATGACTTTTTGGCAAACGTCCTTGCAAAAAATCTCGACCTCTATTCCGACTCACACGGTAGTCTAACCTTGGAACAACAAACTTAAGCATAACTGAAACCTCCATAGATCCAGCACCTAGCATCGTTAATTGCCACCAAACACCACGTACACTGAGCCTTTACGCAACAAAGCCAATATTTTTCAATTTAAATAAAACGTAGCCTGTGGCAGCAAAATTAAATGTACACAGAAGCATGCTTTCCCATTCAGTCGGTTGAAGCAAAAACTGTTGCTAGCACGAGTGACTTGGGGAGTCTCAAACGCAGGGCTCCTGTATTTGCCACAAAGTGTGTGGTCGTCGGAGAACACTGACAAGGCAGTCACTGAAGGTTCTGAAACACTTGTCAAGGCATTTCACCCGGTGTCCTCGTGCCTGATGCTGGTGTCGATTTGTGTTTTCCACCACTCTCACGGGTCCCTCTGTCACCTCCACCTTCTCCTCTTGGGGGATCATCTGGCCTCCCCCAATTGTGGACTGCAGTTCTGAAGGAAGTGAAGGGCGGAGGGAGCGCACCAGCTCTCCCGTTTAGGGAGCAGAAGCAGAGTGCTACGTGCTCGGCGCAGGGATCGGCACAAAGACAGCCCGGGCCTCTGAGCTGCGGATTGGCCCCCGCAGATACCCAGTGGCAGGACGCAGGGGGGGTGCAGCTAAGCTAGTCTGCACGCAGCACAACGTGGCTGCCCTTGGTGCACCTCCCTGTCCTCGCGTCAAGTGCTGGAGCAATCTGTGTGGCGCGTGTAACGCCACACTCTCCGCATTAGCCAGACTTGCACGCACCCCGGGCAAGCACGCGCTCCAAAAGGCCCCTTCGGAGCGCCCCACCACAAAGCGTGGTGGCATGCCGGGGGCCTGCTTGCCAGCCGTGGCTCCCCACAGGGCTTCCTCCGCAACACCCACACGCACCCACCTGGTTGTTGAAATGCACCTTCAAGCTGCAGGCCTTGATGGGCAGGGGGCAGTTGGACCTGCACACGGGAAGCCGTCTCAGCGACCCCCCCCACCAAGATGCCCCCCAACGATGCCACGCTTGTGCTGACATGTCAACCAACCCCCCCCCGGACTGTCCACACAGCGCTGCTGCACAAATGACCGCCACACGCATCCCCGCCACATCTCTGTCAACACTACCGAGGGCCACATAAATCTGCGCTTTCTGCTGGCTGCTTTCACTGTGAACAAGCAGTCCCAAATGGCTCTGCTCCCCTAGTGCCCTTTGACTAGGCCAGTGACCTGCGTTTCATCTTTCCTGCTATGCCAGCAATCACCTGAATCATGGCCGAGGCTGTGCAACAGTGAAGGTTCCCGTTCCTTCCTCAGTTACAACCACAACCGTTTTCAGGCCAAGCTTGTATAGGCGGCTTCGCGTCGCCCTCGGCGTTGCTGCAGCTGTCGGTGCCACACGCCAAAGCCCTCCTCCCCAGCTGGCAGCCACTCCCACAAGCCCCCTTCCGGTGAAGGCCCGAGGAGGTGAGCCCGCTCTGTGCACACCCCGCCTTCTCGCCGCCACCTCAAGGCCAGCTGCACCTTGGCTAGGCCATGTCCCCTTCACTAGCCACAATCTCTCTTCAAAGGGGCCATGCAGACAAAGTGCAAGTTTGTTTTATTCGGAAGATTTCGTGTTTTATAGTGCCCCCTGTGCCTGTCTGGAAGCAAGCGATGCTTTACTCACTGAGCAATTAATCAATTCAAGCTAAAATTTTGATTCTCCCGCCAAATCGTGTTTTCTCGTTTTCTGCAATGACATCCATGACATCCGCAATCACCCTGCAGGCGATTGCGGAGCTTCGTTTACCGTTAGTCAACCTAGATGGCGCCACTATGCCACAAAGGGCCGTTTTCAGCCTTTGCTTTGTTTTATACTTGGCTTGTTTTCGTTCAGTTAGAAAGAAATCGCTTTGTGAAACGTGGGGTATCCTCGACAAACAGGGTCCTGTAAGACAATGCCGCTTACGCCAGTCGGCCTAGTGTCGTGTAAGACAACTCCGAGGCGGTGGACAGCTGTGCAGCTAAAACAAGCATAGTGCGCCCAGTACCAACAGCAGTGCGCATTGGTACTTCTATGCTGACGTGTATTCTTGTAACTTTTATTGTTTACCCCACCATTCATGCTGCTGGGCGCAAACAGCTGACTCGGCAAGCTCATAAGCCCTGCCTAATTTTTCGTTCGCTTTTGCCAGCTTCGGCCGACCGCACAGCTTGGCATATGACATCGTTTGTTCTGTCACGGGAAATGTGCTGGTGGGTCGCATGGCCCTTCCCTTTTTTCCTAATTATATAGTTTATTTGAGCAAAGTGTACGTTAAAAGTGGTGTCAGTATGATTCCAATGAGGCAATCTATCGAATGAACCAAACTTGTGTTTTGTCTGCAAGGCCCCTTTAAAGGAGCCATGAAGAGAAAATACAACTTCGTTTAATTTGAAAGAACTAGGATTCAGTATCTCACTCAGCTCCATTACAGCCACAAAAGATGTTTTTTTAACGAAAAAAAGCAAGAAGTATTTAAAAACTTTCAAATTTTGCGCCACAGTGACGTGTTATGAGCAAGAATGACGTCATACGGGCCAACAATAAAACATAATTTTCAGTGCGTCAACTGCACGTTAGCATTCAAGTGGTGCGGTCAAATGGAACTAGAGGCCCCATTACAGACGTCCAGTCATGTGTCGTCGCGACAAGTCAGTTAGGCGGCCGCCAATCGCACAAACAAGGTTCCGTGACGTCATAGAAAAGTTGCGGGAAATTGGCTAGGGGGTCACCACGGCTTCACACGTTTTCTTTAATATCTCCGTTATTTGTTCGAAGGTTGCGATGACATTGGTATCATTGTTATCGGGACTAAGCCGTCTTTTTAATAAACTCAACTTGTATTTTGTCTTCATGGCTCCTTTAAGCTTCGCTGCGGTACCAAAATTTCACCTTGGCCAATCTTACTTCCCACGTACGGTACGCACCCCCACACCAACTGGGACATGACTGGTAGCCCTGTGAAACGACTCGTTAATCAGCCGGAAGCAGCTTTTAAAACAGCTCCGCTGCCTCCCTACTGGCAGATCGCACCAACAGCCATGAAGAGGAAGTGGCACCGCTTGTTCCCACGGCCAGCCAGGGGAACTAGGGGAACCGCGTTTCTCTCACGGCTGTGGTGAGGGCGACGTGTTGTGCACAGGCCTGCTCCGGCCGCTTGGAACGTCACTTCAGCCTGGCCGCACTCTCCTCCATTTCGCTCTCAAAATCTTTGATTTTTGACGGTCGTTTGCACCGCTGATACGGAAATGTTTCGAGGGGATTGAAATTTGGAGTGCAGCTGGCGTTTAGAGCGCACCCACCACAAATCAGCCAAACTTCATCTGCAGCGGTCTAGAATGCCCAGAGTATGGGTACGGAAGTGGTTTTCTTGCAATGAAGGCTTCCTGAGTAAGCACCCGTATTTTCCTAGGTAAAAACAAGTGCACTCATTGTGCGAGCAGGTGTGGTACTCCGAGCCAAATACTCCCGAGCACAAAATAAACTTGCTGGTGACCACGGTGAAAAAGTTGGAACCGTGCTCTGAAGGCAGAAAAGCAATTCATAATGTGCCCGACCAAGGTAGCTCAAATAAATAATCTGTACTACTCCATATTCGAATACAAATACCTCACTGATATTGTTTGACAGTCGATTTGATTCACAGAGCCTGCTTGAAGAGCTTTTGGTCCTTTGAAATACTTGGAAAACTGCCAGTGAATCCAAGAATAAAAAGCCATTATCAGAAGATGGAAGCTGCGTAACAAAGGCTGCTGAATCCTCCCCTGAATAGAGTTGGCTTTGCCACATAACACAGGTCCCTCTGTCGGCTCTTCCATAGCAAACACATGGGAAATTCGCTCTGAAACAGGTAGACGACATGCGAGTACGCAGAAGGCAAGGTTTTTTTTGGCACACGTGGAGACAACAAATTTATTTAGCTACACATAGAACATCCACGCAAACATGTTAACATGAAAACATTGGCATTCAGCAATACTCGATCAAACTAGCAGTCAGCTTCTACTAAGCATCATAGTGGTGAAACAGCGCGCAAAAAACCAGGTCAGAAAGAAAAAGACAACAACACGAGTTGTCTTCTTCTTTCTGTCCTGGTTTTTGTCCTGGTCCTGGTCTGTCCAGGGGGACGAGGAGGAGAGGTGCGGACGCCAGAGGGTCGACTAAGAGATGCTTTGCATCTAATACACTTTTAGTAACAAGACATTCAAACACACCTTAGGATAAAAAAAAATCGCAAGAAGCAGGATTGCCAAGACACTCTTTTGATGGCACTGTGCCGCACACTCGGAGAAACACGGGGGCTCACCTGAGGAACACCTTGAGGCAGACCCGCTGGTCAGCGTAGAAGGCCGAGTGGCCAAACTGCACCTTGCACTCGACTGGGAGGGGCACAAGAGGAGGGGAAGAGGAGGTCACCCCCGTTCTGCCGGCCAGGAGGCGCGGCAGAGCTCACGTCCCGACAGGAAGCAAGTATGGTCACGCCCTCGTGTTTCCCTCTCAAGCGGGAAGGCCAAGCCGTGAGTTTCCACACCTCTGAAGAGGCACACAAGCCATACACAGCACAGCTGGTCACCTCACCGCTTCCCACAAGGACGGATCAGGCCATACCAACACGCTGGGCTAACGCACTGCCCCCGGCTTACAGTGCCAGAGCAAAGTCAAGCTTAATCACCTCACCACACTTGAGCCTGGAGTGTGGAGCCCACATTGTGAGCTTTTCAGACTTGTGCGTACTCAGTATACAATATGTTGGCTGCAGTGACATGCCAGAAAGGCTGCGGGGCTAAATTTAGCAGATGCCTCGTACATTTAGGATGCCGCACAACCAGTGAATGGGGAAAAGAAGCTTAACCATGGAATTAGAGAAAATCCACGCTCATCCACTCCAGAGTCCCTCTGACTCCACTGTGCCTCATTCCTTTAAACAAATGGAACGTTAAACAATAGCAACATTGGGGCAGGCTCGCCATACTTTGCACAATTAATAGGCACAGTTGTCCAAAGACAATTTCAATGATTAATTGGAAACGTGCATTCATTGCCACGATGGCCTTCGCATTTTTTGGCGGGTGCTAACAAAGGGTTGGTTTGGGCACAGTGCTTGACGACTACCAAGTCTGCAGACCGGAGTGCCACAAGCTAAATGACGCCCCCTCACAGTTTTTCCAAGAAAACAACCCTTCTTTTGCCCATTTCACTCAGTGCGCGTCCTTTTTCGTGGCCATCAATGCGGTACTGAAAGTACAGCGAAAAATCACGCTTAAAAAGACAAGCTGCACAACTGTGGAAAGCACGACGTGAAGAATATTCTCCTGGCTGCCACTCGTCGTTTCTGTGGCTCTGTCTATCGGCCGCCTGGAAGGGGCCAGCAGGCACTTCAGACTCCAGGCCCCCCCAGGTTGTTGGGGGAGCAGAACAAAGGGGGGAAGGAGTGGGCACCCAACTGGACTGGACGATGTGGTCCATGTCGAGGTTCTGCAGGGGCTCCCTGGGCCGGCCGGGGGACAGGGCCTCCCGCCAGGCCACGTCCGCCACGGCCACGCTCGCCTCCGACAGGCCCGGGAAGGCCACGGGCGCACTGCCCTGCAGCAGCCAGGCACAAGAGAAGGGGGCATTGGCGCCTCTCTCCTCCAAACTGGCTGGCATGGACTGGGCCCTGCACAACGGCAGTGGAGGGCACCCCCAGCCGTGCACCAACTCTGCACAGTGCA
The DNA here is from genome assembly GCF_048455015.1 of Haemaphysalis longicornis. Lineage (NCBI taxonomy): Eukaryota > Metazoa > Arthropoda > Arachnida > Ixodida > Ixodidae > Haemaphysalis > Haemaphysalis longicornis. The sequence continues at coordinate 20,580,569 of NW_027526245.1, forward strand.
ACAAAGTGTACTGTTGGGCGACTTGGTAGTTCGCTGTAAATGATGCTGCAGCGTGAAATAAAACATGGACACAGACGACGGGACGAGGGCTGACTTCCAACTACCTCCCACCTTTTATACACATTCTTCATGTTAACATAACTACAAAAAATTCTAATCTCTAGTATTACACCACCATACCAGCAGGCGTTCGATGCACTAGATTTAGATCACTAGAGATAGACTTCCTTTCAAGCACGTGGTGCACTTTCGGCATGATGTGACTTGTTGTTTGTACAGTTTGTGCCAACTGCATTGAACGCATGCTGATATGGTGGTGTAATATTAGAATTCTTTGTAGTTACGTTAACATGAAGAATGTGTATAAAAGGTGGAAGGTTCATCGTATTAAATTTAGTTGGAAGTCAGCACTCGTCCCGTCGTCTTTCTGTGTCCGTGTTTTATTTTGCGCTGTAGCATCTTTTACAATCTCCAGAGTGTGCCCCTTTGGGATGCCAGAGAAAAGTGGGGGGTGGCACTGCGCAACTCAAGGTCACTGGATATATACCAGTTGCGAAACTCCCCACAGGCCCCATGTATCAAAAGCCAGCCTTTGGTTGCCCCCCTGCGCCACGGCAAGCACGGGGCAAGTTCACTAGCCTGTCGTCGGTCAGCAGAAAGTTGAAGTACAGTACTAATACTCGAGTGCTTGCGGCTGCTGCCGCAAGTCATAAAAAGAAAAGCCGCAAAAACGCAAGTAAATTTCACCTAATTTGTGCATTTCGATTTAAAAAGCAATCTTTATTTTACAAAAAAAAAATTTGAATAATAGTAGCAAAGTTAAGGAGAGACACTGGTCTTTAGGACATTTTTGTTATTTTTAAGTGCGAATGCACTTTATAAGCGACCCCAAACCATCCACCGTCGGCGGCGGCGGCGTCCGCAGTGCTCCTCTATATTTAAAAAAGAAACAGCATCCGGCGCCAGGTTTCGATCCGAGGACTTTGCGGCCGCAGCGCGACGCTCTACCGACCAAGCCACGGACGCGACGCTGATATCAGTGTTAGTGACGCGCCTTATATCTTTAACGCATTCAAACTACGTCGTCAGCGGCGTGCGTTGGCGACTCAGCGGCGTTATAGCGGCTTGATAACTGCGTGGTGTACACGTGATACTACAAACCCGATGGAAGAGATGGAAGAGAAGGCGGCGAGGCGGTGGGCTGCGGGAGCCGAGCCGACAACCGTGCCGACAAGCGGGCCGACAACCGTGCATTCGCACTTTCACATTCTCCCCCTCGGGGAAATGCGGGGGAATTTTTTAACCTATGTGCTTGAAATTTACACATTCGGTGTATTTCAACATCCTGAGCACAAATATGCAGTCAGTTTTCGTCTATGGGGTGTAAGGTTAGAGTTGTGCAACATGTTATGTCACTCCGTTTCGGGCAATTTTTTCATTATATGCCTATGAAATACTCAAATAGCTTTTATCCCTTTGTGCTCTAGAAGGACCAGGGAGTGCAACTATACCACTGCAGTAATTTTAGCATGGTTTCTGCGAATGCTGTAAAATTCGTAAATTTCGGGTCATCAATTTACAATGTTTTTGTAGAACTAACTGCATAAAATCTTGTGCCAGCAAAAATACATTCTATACTTTTGTGGTTTTATTGCACTGTTCAGTTCATAAGCTTTCGAATGCAGCAAAAATGATGTAAATCGAACCAGTACATCCCAAGATATTGTACCCGACAGCTGACCATGTGGGGAAAAAATTGGTTCTGAGAAAACAAGGCACGAAGTTTGCAAACATAGGCAAAAATGGTCATTTAGGCGCCTTCAAAGGGCAACAGCTTTGTGAATACTTATGATATAGCTATAATAGTTTGCAGATACATTCTTTGGGACCTGTAGACTGCAAATAAAATTAATACAGAAAATTGATTTTTCTGCAAATTTTCGGTCCTCAAGACCAGTGTCCCCCCTTAAGCTTTTATCTCCTAGGTGCCGCGCACGTTGACTTGCCCCTCAGCTTCCACGGAGCAGGAGGGCTAGCGCTGCCCGGATTCTGAAGCGGAGTTTCGCAACTGTATATTGGCCCCGAGGACATACCGTGGCCCCACCTACGAGTGACGTCCCTTGATGATGATTTAGGCTTTTATGGCGCAAGGCCGACCAGGGCAAAGAGCGCCATGACAATGGTGGGATGCTACGAGGTGATATTAAAAAGGGATCTGTAAAAAATCCACTACATTAGGATTAAACTATGGAAGTTGGTGTATAGGGCCATAATTAAAAGTAAGAAATATTGGTATGCAAGGTGTTAAAAACCCCACAATACCGCCATTGTTTTGTGACGGAACATGAGGCCAAGCGAGATCATGGGCAGTATGTTATGTACTTTAAAGAAGTCAACATCGGCAAGGTGATTAAAGACTCTTCTGTAAGAAAACATGGGACTACTATCTGATAAAAACAATGAAGGGTGCAAGGGTATGCAATGAGTGTATATTTCTTGAAAGTGACGTTTTCTCTCCATGTTGCACATCTCGCATTCAATAAGCACATGAAGAACTGAGAGCTGCCCCCAACACCGATGACAGTGTGGCTTGTTTGCGTCTGTTAAAAGGTACGAGTGTGTGATGTGTGTGCGGCCAATTCTCAATCTGCATAAGGCTACCTCTACAAATGTGTCGTGTTTTTCAGCAGGGGGCTTTTCTATTTTGGGTTTAACAATATGTAGTTTATTCTCTGCTTCTCTGTCCCATTGTTGCTGCCAGTGGTCCCGCAGCTTCCTTCTTACAAAAGGTTTCAGATCTCGATATGGGACCTCGTTTATGTCTATGCTGCTTCGAAGGGTGGCAGCTGCAGCACTACGGTCAGCAGCTTCATTTCTAGCAATGCCACAGTGGCCAGGAACCCAGCAGACTGTGACAACGAGTTTCAGGCCATAAGCCGAGTGGAGAGCTCTTAAAACACAATTAAAAGTAGGGTTTCTACTGACCTTCCCAGATGAAAGATTTGAGACGACACTGAGGGAGCCTGTCTATATAACTGAGTTCTTAATTTTGTTTTGAAGAATGTGGTTTAAAGCCAGTAGAATACCGTACGCCTCTGCAGTGAATATACTTGTATTCGTGTTCATTGTTTTGGATATATTAAGTAGGGGGCCATTTGCAGCACAGGATACGGTTGTGGTAGTTTTTGAAGCATCTGTGTAAAATTCAGCTGCCTTGTATTTGTCACAGAGAAACAGAAAATGACAAAGTTTGGTGACACAGTTTGGTACGTTTTCTTTTGAATTTCTCTAAAGGACATGTCACAGTGAATTGGGAAAGTGGCCCACGGAGCGACCAAATCAGAAATTGAGGTACAGTAGACATCAGTAAGAGGAAATTGGAACTCGCTGACGAGGTGTGACACTGCCAGCGGGAAAGGTGGAGCTATGGATGGTCAGTTTTCAAAGACATAATCAGTAGTGTTATTTTTTATTATGGTATTCAGAGGGTGTTCCTTCAGAGAATTCATCTTTGCGGCATACATCAGAGCAGTGTAGGCACGCTGGTACCCTAGAGACCACTGGTTTGGTTCGACATGAAGGGATGGAATAGGACTTGTTCGATATGCCCCTGTGGTCAAGCGAAGCCCCAAGTTGTATACTGGGTCCAACATTTTGAGTGCTGTTTTGGTTGCAGACTGGTATACAATGCAGGTGTAGTCTATTCTTGACCTAACAACACTATTAAGAAGTGGCAGCAGACATTTTGTATCCGTTCCCCAGGACTGATGAGATAGTGCCTTTAAAATGTTCATTGTTTTCAGGCATTTTACTTTTAGTAATTTAATGTGTGGTATGAATGTGAGCTTGTGGTCGAGAAAAATACCTAGAAACCTGTGTTCCTTTTCACTGGTATGGGCGGACCTCCTAACGTGATATAAGGAAGAGGTTGAACACCGCGTATCCTAGAAAAGACAACAACAGCACTTTTATCAGCGTTAAACTTAAAACCATTTTTTTTCAGTCCATGTAACCAGCCTGTTGACACTTAATTGCATTTGACATTCACATATCGACAGATTACAAGATTTAAAGCTAACTTGGATATCGTCAACGTAGGCAGAGTATGAAACAGTTCGAGGCAGCACAGTTTTTTTAAGAGAACTCATTTTAACAATGAACAGTGCACAGCTCAGCACTCCTCCCTGGGGTACGCCATTTTCTTGAACAAATGTTCTACACAGGGCAGTCCCCACACGGACACGAAATGTGCGATCAGACAAATAGTCTTGAATAACATTGAGTATATTGCCACTAAGGCCAAACGACTGCAAGTCCAATAGAATACCATATCGCCACGTCACTTGTGATGTCACTTGTAGGACGCCGGGTTATGCTGTCGTTTGCTACAACCATTTCCTGTGCTTATGCGACCGCACGTTTTTTGTTGTGGCCACCGTGTGCTCCCTGCTTGGGGTTTTGATGCAAATTACAGAAGAAAGTTGTCTACAGACCAAATAATCCGGGCTAGCAATCAACGGCTCGCTTGTTCCCGATGGCACCGCTGCGGCTGGGTAGTTGCTACCATCGCCACCGACAGCTCGTACGCAGCCAGCTAATGCCAAGGACGATACAATTACTGCTGATAAAACTACGCTGTTAATTCATTATAAAATATTTACGACCTGACATGTACGCGGCTGTGTGTGCAAGAAAATAGACCTTGCAACAGTGACAGAAATGTGCCGCTCAGTTGTGATCTCACCATGCGTACTGCACGCATTGCCCGGTAAATGAATGACTACGTGATACCGATGAGTGGATTGCTTCGCCGCACAGGCTTAAAAGTGCAGGTACGATCTGCACTTTGGCTTAAGCAGTGCATACTTCCCCTCCACTGTTTTTTTTATATTTATGCCCTGATTTGATTAACGATCAGTAGTACTCTGTACTGCTGATATGTTTACGCTTCGCGACAACTTGTCTGCGATGTACGAATGGTATTAATGCGAGTTTTTAACGCCTTCGAGCGGGTTTAGACATGGCTATGTATATTTTTAATTAAGACCTCTGCAACACGGGCTTTTGTCTGTTTACAATAAGCCTGCGCCTTTCTCTAGGATCAAGTTATTGAACTCTTGAGCTCACAGAAGGCGCGGTTGAGTACGAGGCGAAACACATCGTGGGGTAATGGGGAGTTTAAGAATAGGGGAACCAAGCGTTGGAGGCCCCCAACAAGTTATGGAAACCCAAAGCAACACGCTTGTGCGTGTCGAGTTTTAGAAGAGGGTCTTCTCCAACAGCTAGCTCGCCGCCGGTTTCGGAGGCGCGGAGTCCAATGTTGGGAACTTTAGGCTTAGCGTTGAGGCAGATATTTCATCACCCCTATCCTTACAGCCGCCAATGACAGTCCCAAACACAACTTTTCACCACACTGTCACCCCCTTTCTCATATGTGGAAGTTTGTATCCGTGGTGACTGCCATTAAGCGATCGCTGATCAAAATACCTGCCACGGCCTCGGCCGATTTTTGCGCGCAGGTATTGCCACCCTTCGGCCACTCGCCGCACCGTGCACAAACAGGCCGGCGGCGCGGGGCCCGACATCCACAGCCGGTCGGTGTAGATGGCGGCAGATATTTGAGCATCGCCTTGAAAATCGCAGCTGATGACACTACGTAGCACAATTTTTCACCTCACTAACATCCACTTTCGCTAATGTGGACCTCTTTTTCCGCGATCAGTGTGATTTTAAAAAGCGGCAACAAGGTGTTGCTGTCGCGACCTATGTCGGTTCGAGCCACTGGCGGGCTGCAGGCACGGCAGATGTGTGTGCGGAGCGTTTCTGCGAGCAGTAAACGCTTTGATTTCCTGCTTCACCTATTTCTTGAGAACGACAACCGAAATCGATAAATTTAGCTCGGTGATCGTCATCGTCACAGCCGAGCTAAATGTTGATCGGGGAAACGAGCCACAGCTCACACTTACACCGGGTTCGGCCGCATACGTCTGCATACACTAGCACGCTCAAGCCGTTTGCTTGCAGCCTGCCACGGTTATAAAGTCTCCATGAGGCCAAACTACGCTTCACGAACTGATAATGAACTTCAAACGCCGAAAATTAGCACGAAATTACACTCAGAAAGCGTGTTGTACGCGAAGTGTCACGTGCTGCAAGCACTGCAAGTGAACTACGCAGCAAGGTAGGAACGGGGATCCAACAAGTGACGTCAAAACGATCGCAGCGCCGGCCTCTCCAGTGGTGGCCCTTGCGGCCAATATTGAGTAACTCTGGCACACCTGGCCGCCACCTTCCACTGTGCGGGGGGCAAACTGGGAAAGGCGGCAGGGTGCAGCAGCTGCCCGGGGAACAAGGTGTTCCTGTCGTGGCTGTCACGAAGTGAGCAAGGGACACACCTCAATGACGTTGAAGACGCTCGTCTGGACGGAGCTCTTCTCCTCCTGGGTGCCCTGGATCCCTGGCCAACGCTTGTTAAGGACACAGTGGGCACGCTGGGAGCAGCAATGTGCACGCCTCGACTCCGCAGCACCAGGCGGGCAGAATGCAACCAGTGTCACCTATGTGTCCACTTTTGCATGCATTTCAGACGTCTGCCTGACAACAACTCCCACTGGGGGGAGTTAGCGTTGCATACCTACACAAGCAATGGGCGTGAACACACAGTGGTCATGGTCACTGCAAATGGTAAATGTGTGCACATATATGGGCCTGGTGACATGTAGAAGGAAGGCTGAGTAGCTTATAAAACTGAAAGGTCTCTAGACTGCCTCAGGTTTCGTTCCTGCACACAATTATTTTACACGCACACGCCGCTGCCCACATGCCCCCGAAGAACACTTGGGCAAGCTGCACCTATCCCACACTTCGCCCTTCAACATTCATGCCACAAATCATAGTGCGGGAAAGTAAAGGTGATGCCTGTTGTCGTACTTTTGCATTTTCTGCATCAATAAGCTGCTGCTGCTGCTGCTGCTGCTGCATTTGCATTCATGACACTCTAATGTGCCGTCACAAGCCAACCTGATTTTGGACTTTTGTGTCTCTTTTCAGGGGCCATGGAGGCAAAATGCAAGCTTGGTTCATTAAAGAAGACTCCTCTGCCCCAGAAAATGACACGGACTTTATCGCAAACTTCAATCAATTGACTGAGATGTTAAAGAAAAGCCATGAAGAAGTGCTGACTGTTCAGCCAAATTTGGCTGACCTCTCTGCCGAGCCACAGAACCTTGTCTGTGCAATCATGGGTGGCCAAGACACATGACTGGGTGAGTGCAGTGGGGCTTCTGGTTCCATCTGATTGCACCACTTGCACGCTAAAGCGCCGTGTTTCCAGTTCTGGCCTGTAACAAGTCACTCCCGGCTGTGTGACGTCACTACACATGAGAGTCGCTGAGCGCCTCCTGGATAGCCCCCCCTGCCCCCCCAGAGCCCAGAGTGGCAGGATACAGCTGGCGAGGAACTCGAGGCCCAGCATGAGGAAGGCCTGTGGGGAGGCCGACAGGTAGGCGCACTGCAGGGCCGTCCGCAGGATGTGCGACACCAGGGGCCGCCACCGCTCGCTCCGGTAGTCCCACAGCACGTGCGTCAGGATGCTGCCAAGGGGGGCAAGAGAGGGGCTCGTGAACAGCTGTCGCTCTCAACAATGCCGAGGCGGCTTGCACAGCGCTGCCACGTCAAACTGAGAACGGCCGCTCCGGCAGTGGCAGCCATCACGCTTCCCTGGCTTTCGTGCTTCCCTTGAAGAGGAAACAGCTGACGTCCCTCCCCGTGGGGTACTGCTCTCCCAAGAGCCAGTCCCAGCCGTGGCTGCCCACAGCCGGGTGCAGTGCGTGCATAAACACGGTGGGAACGAGGCAGCAGGGACAGGTGGCTGCAACGAGGCCACGGAGCAAGAATACATAGGAGAGGAAGCACCCATTGCGGTCGGCGCGATAGAGCGACCAGATAATGTCGCAATGATAACTATGGCGACCTACGGAGCTACGGGGCTGCGGTGGCGGACAATTTTACAGTGGCACCTGGTTGAATGCATTGAAAGCAATACTGTTGTTTTCAGCATTCACCACAAGGCGTGAATCGCCATGCACTCGAGCTGCTGCATGATGCGGGCACAGAACGTGCGTTTATCTCAGACGTAGTGTGCACGCATCATCGTCCTGCAACGTCGGTGATGCTGGCACTTGGTCTCTTTTGTCTTGCGTGCCCAAAGCAGCTTTGAGCAGCGCCAAACTGCTCCGTATTTTATTTGCAGGAGCAACGCTGCATTGGCTCCGCCTACCAGTCCTGGAGCTGCAGTATTTCATTTGCACCAGGGAGCAGCTCAGACCTGCCGCAAACTGTTCTCGCGGCTGAGGAGGAGCAGATAGCAGACGACAGAAAGGCGAGCAGACAACACATGCAAAGGTCACTCCGGGTCTCGTTGGCGTTTTCGCTTGTTCTGGCGTCAGTTGATCATCTACTCAGTGTGATAATGGCGGGATTGTCTGCGGTTCCATCGCGGTTCGCGATTACAATTGTGCCGGTGTGTCCGCGGTCCTTTGACGAAGGCGGCGCACCAATGTTGAACAAAGTGCACTAGGTTTTCACGTCTGCCGGTACGTATATACAAATGGCAACGTTTGAACAATGTCATTAGAAAATGCAATGTGATTTTGCAATGGTTTGCATCCTGTATTGCAAGTTTGTCCTCAAGGTACGCCACCGTTTCATCACAGTCACCATAGGAGTCGAGCATATCCAAAATATATTGGCTGTGCGAGGTGAACAGTTCATTTCGACACGCCAGTGCAGACCTCACAAAATGCGCTCAGCCGTAACCGGAATATGCATAAAAACAGCATCACGTACACGCCGAAACGGCGTGTTTGGTTGCGTCGACAACCCTTCGTGACACAACTGAGAAATTTTGTAGTTACTTTGACAGCCGTTTTCAAAAAGACTATTCGTTGTAATAATTTGTGACCAAATAATAACTATCAGGGTTCTAACTTCGCGTTGTTGAGCGCCTGCCTGCTCGAGGTGCCGACCCGAGCTGACGACAAATCGTCTGCTCCTTCGCAGTGCGCCTGCCGCGGTCGATCGCTCTGACGCGCTTCTGCATACATCGCAATCACAGCCATTCTTGGACATTTTTAAGGCGGGCTCTTCAGGCAACAGAAGTGCAGAAGAGCGCACACACTCTCGCTTCGGCCACGGAATGTTTTGGCGACCCGGCTGAATGCCGATGCGATTGGGTTGGAGTGGGCGAGCGCGAATAGAACGCGCGCCGGCCGTGGCGATGACCGCGCAGATCCTTTGCATGCTGCCAGATGCTGTAAGCTTAACGATCGCCAAGTGCTTGTGATGTTATCACGCTGCCCCAGGAAGCTCTGTTTCCCCTCCTATTTTATTCTTGCTCCGTGAACGAGGCCAGCCGAACAGAACAGCACGGGGGGGCACTGCTCACAACTGATGAAAGGGCCCCCCCCCCCCCGAGAGGGACAGTGCAGCAGTGCCCGCCCAATGGTTGCAATCAAAGACGGCAACTAGCAGGAAGCGTGAGCTCGGCATCTGCTGCCAGCACAGGGAAGGCAGCAAACAGCACTGCTCCATGCTCCCGCGGGGGGAAAGCAGGGAGTGGTGCTGCACCAGTGCTCACCTGAGGGCCTTGTCGTACTCCGAGCTGGCGTAGTACTCCTCGGCAATCTGCACCACTGGCAAGGGGAGCAGCAGGGGACGTCGTCAGGGCACTCCACTCGACACCGCTCTGCTCGGGGGACAAGCGCTGCACCGCACTCTCCCCGCCCACTGACGTGTGGCAGACCCAGTGTCCACAGCCACAGGGGAAAGCAACCCATGCAGCCCCCCCAAAGGAACGAGCAAACTGCCTTCCGCTTAGCTGCTGCACAACGCCCTTCAAATGTGCATATCACTGGTGCAGGTGAAGTCCCTACAAAACCGAGCCACAATGATGCCCACATGCACTGGAGGCACACCAACGGCCACCAACAATTCTCATGACGCACTGAAAGCCATTCGTTTCATTCCCCCTCGAAGGCTATTGCAAACACACACCGTAATGCCCACCTCCTCCCGAGGGCCTGAAGCAAGCACGCGTAAAAGAGTGGCCCTAAATGAGCTGCAGCCACATTGCCTGCTCTCTTGTGAGAACCTCACTGCCGCACACTGCTGTGGGTAACTGCTTTGCACACGCTTTTTCAACATGCACCCAGCAGGTGCATGGGTGAATGTAGTGTTTCTTTGGAACACTCCATCAAGCACCTCGTTAATCGCTACTTTACCTAATTTCGCCATTGGGTGTTTGAAAACCGACCTCCCGACCTCCGATGAATGAACAAAGATGATGTCATCGGACCTTTCTGCCTCCCAAGCTTGTCAACTGCACGAGGTACTTGCATCCTATCGGGACATCCTTGATTTGGGCGACCGTCCATTAGGCCAGACTTCAGGGGTAACGCATCGCATCCACACCGGTAATGAGAGCTCTATATCCCAGCGACCATATCAGGTGTCTCATACGGAACGGGCAGTCATCCAAAACGAGGTAGAAAAAATGCCGAACAAGGACGTTATTGACCTGTCTTCAAGTCCATGGGCATCACCAGTTGTCTTGGTGCAAAAGAAAGATCGTTTGTGGTGCTTCTGCGTTGACTACTGGCATTAGAACAAAATCACTAAGAAGGACATTCACCAACTCCCTCGTATAGATGACGCCCTCGATTGCCTTCACAGTGCGTCCTGTTTCTCATCTATCAACCTACGTTCTGGCTATTTGCAGATTGCCGTTGACGCCATGGACCGCGAAAAGACCGCTTTTGTGACACTGGATGGCGTGTACCAATTTAAGGTCATGCGATCAGTCTTTGCACCTGCGACATTTGAAAGGATGATCGACTCGCTTTTGCGTGGTTTCAAGTGGTCGATGTGCATCTGCTACTTGGATGACGTCATCGTCTTTGCCCAACATTCGAGACACACCTCCAACACCTTTCGGACATCCTTGCGGTCTTCCATCGTGCCGGCCTCCAGCTCAAGGCGTCCTGATGACATTTCGGCGGCCAGCAACTTAAGATCCTGGGACATGTAGTTGACGCTGACGGTGTGTGACCGGACCCTGACAAGGTGCGCAACGTCAAAGAGTTTCCTGCCCCTCGATCTGCGAAGGACGTTCGCAGCTTTGTCGGCCTATGTTCTCACTTCCGCCGCTTCATCCAGAGCTTTGCTGATATAGCCCGCCCACTCACGGATCTTCTGAAGACCGATACCTCGTTCTCGTGGGGCTCCGCGCAAGCCACACCTTTTTCCTCTCTCATTGACCGTCTGACTCGTTGTCCAATTTTGCCCAATTTCGACGACACGGCTTCGACAGAAGTTCGTACTAAGGCAAGTGGGCATGGCATAGGAGCTGTATTGGTCCAGCAACAGGCCAGTCGCACCAGAGAACCAGAGAGATAGCTTATGCCAGTTGCCTCTTGAGGCCGGCCGAACTCAACTATTCTATCACTCAGCGTGAATGCCTCACACTTGTATGGGCTGTAAGCAAGTTACGTCCGTACGTGTAAGGCAAATCATTCACTGTAGTTACGGATCAGCATGTGTTATGCTGGCTTTCCACTCTCAAGGACCCCACCGGCCGACTTCGGCGTTGGGCGTTTTGGTTACAGGAATACGACTATTCGGTGGTCTACAAGTCTGGTCGAATGCACAGGGACGCGGACTGCCTGTCTCGTAAACCTGTTGACCCCCTGACCCTCGAGACAATGGCTACGACCCCACGTATTCGCTCCGTCGGACTTGCTCAACATTGCTGACCATCAGCGCCCTGATCTGTCGCTTTGCAAGATCATCGAAAGTCTCAGCTCCGAGCCGGCCGACCCCTCTACGCGTGCCTTTATGCTTCGTGATGCCGTCTTGTACCGCCGAAACTTTTGCTAGGACGGGCCTGAGGAGCTACTTGCTGTGCCTCAGCATCTCCGCTCTGACGTCCTCTGCGAGCTTCACAACGCGCCAACAGCTGGTCACCTTGGCGTGGCTCGGACTTACGACCGCGTGCGCCGGCGCTTTTACTGGCCGGGCCTTTACCAATCCGTGAGGCGATACGTCACGGCTTGTGACCTTTGCCAATGCCGAAAAACACCTCGTTTGCTTCCAGCCCGCTCCCTTCAACCAATTGATGTCCCCACAGAACCATTCTTCCGTGTAGGATGGGACCTTCTCGGCCCTTTCCCCTTGTCCCGGTCGGGAAACAAGTGGATTGCTGTTGCCACCGATCATGCGACGCATTACGCTATCACACGTTCCCTCCCCACCAGCTGTGCCACAGGCGTAGCCGACTTCGTCCTACTTGACGCAACCTTGCACCACGGGGCTCCTCATCAACTGTTTACGGACCGTGGGCGGTACTTCTTGTCTCAAGTTATTGATGGCCTCCTTCGTTCCTGCCGTACCAAGAACAACCTTACCATCGCCTATCACCCACAGACAAACGGACTTGCTGAACGCTTTAACAATGCGCTCACCGATATATGTTCGCCATGTACGTGTCCGCTGACCACCGTGACTGGGATGTACCACTACTCCACGTTACTTTTGCTTATAATTAGGGGTGTGCGAATATTCGAAACTTCGAATATTCGATTCGAATTTTTCGGTATTCGATTCGATTCGAACGACACTTTTATGGTTCGAAATATTCGAACCACCCAAAACTAAAAAAAAAAAAAAATTCTGAGCGTGTCTCTGCAGCAAAGTCGCGAAGCATATACACGAGAACGGTACGTGCTTTCGCAGACTGTATTGGTGTTTATTCGTAGTTACAGTGGACTCTCGATGATATGATTCCGGGGGTGCGAATTTCGGGATGATACGAATTTCCGAAAAGTCCCGGCGAAATTGCATTGTTTGCAATGAGAAAATTTCGGCTGTTACGAATGGACCTGGGCGGCCCGGCGGAAGATACGAACGAACCGGCGGGCACCCGACTGCCGAACGAGCAAGCGACGGCTCTCGCTTCCCTGTTTGTCACTTTTTCTCCAGAAACGGCCAGGCTGTTGTTGTTTTCTGCTCGCGAAAACGCTCTGCGCACGCCCAACGCGCGCTGACACCGCCGGGAAACCACCCCCACGCTGCGCGCGGCGCGGCCGGCGGCGTCAACATGGCGTCGGCTCCAGCCGCGAAGTGGCGCGGGCGCTCGAGCGACCGTTTCTAACCACTCTTTAAAATGCGGCTCAAGGGAGGCACGAAGTTGCTTGTGCGGTAAAGGAGCTGATAATGCATGCGAAAACGGTACTATAAAACATCATCCGCGCCGCTAGCGCCCGTAAAATATTTGCCGAGGTGCTAAGCCTAACCATCTCCAGCGGACATAGAGTTTCATACTAATATATTAGTATGAAACTCTATGCCAGCGGAGGCAAGCCGGCTCTCTCGATCTCATCGCAAGTAGTCAGGCTCCTCCATTCTGCCGCACGCGTCGTGCGTCATTTTCTGACCGAGGTAGGCGCTACCGCGGGCGCGAAATCGTCGATGCGGGCGTAAAAATACAGCGCTCGCAGAGCCGAGGTGAGCGAATCGCGTGCAAAAACGCACCATGCGGTTCACGCTTGACTGTTGCGGCGTGTAGCGAGCTTGGGCACAGCGAGTGAGGAGACGAGCGCGAAGCTTTACGTGCTCCAGAAAGGACTGCTTTGCGACATGGGGGTTAAAAAAAGCAGAAAAAATCACGAATTTCTTCATGCGAAAGTAAGAGAAGAAATAAACGAAAACTTTTTTCAGCGCTCAATTTTTTGGTCTGTGTTAATTCATACGAATTTCGGATGATACGAATATTTTTCGCGGTCCCGCGAGATTAGTATCATCGAGATTTTACTGTATCAGCGCGCGGCAATGTGCACAGGCTCGGGCATGCCAGCCACTATAGCGTCTCAAGTGAGCGGCTGCTTTCGGTATCTGGTGGAGTCGTGACGAGCAGGAGGTTGTCACTGCTCCCCGAACATGTCGAGCAGTTAACCTTTCTCCATGTTAACATTTAAGTGAGTGCAGACCTTAACCTGCTGAGTGCCATGGTATTGTGTAATTTCTAATTTTACTTTGTATGATTTGTTGTGCAATAAAGTTGCAGTTTTTGTGTCTCTAGATGGTGAAAACTTTAATTTTACGAAAAACAATAGGTATTCGTATTCGAAAAATATTCGAAAAATATTCGATTCGATTCGAACTTTATTTTTATTATTCGAATTCGCTTCGAAATTAAAAAATTGATATTCGCACACCCCTACTTATAATTCTTCTTGCCTCGACACTGCTGGCTACTCTCCTTTTTTTCTCCTTTTTGGGCGCGACCCTTGCCATTGGACCTTGCCATTGGACCTTGCCATTGGACCTTGCCATTGGACCTTGCCATTGCCTTGCCATTGGACAGTCGGCGACGTCAACAACCGAATATGCGCGAGACGTGGTAGCGCACGCTGATTTGGCCCACCAGGTTGCCCGCGCCCGGATACCAACAGCACAAGATGCTCAGAAAGACGCTATCACCAGCACCATCGCGATGTGTACTTCGCCTATGGCACTTTAGTACTCCTGTTGACCCCATCGCGCCATGTCGGGCTCTCTGAAAAACTGCTCTGCTGTTTCACGGGCTCTTGCCACATCCTACGCATGGTAACTCCTGCGACCTACGAAATTGGACCCCTCACACCTTCGCCGTCATCTCATTCAATGTCGCAGGTTGCGTACATATCCCGTCTGAAGCCGTACCATTCCGGCGATCTAATCTGCCTCTAACCTTCTTCCGTCGTTTTCACCGCGCCGGTGCTCGCACTGCCGGAGGCACAGGCTCTCGCACCTTGGCAGAGGAAAGGACTTCAATGAAGTAGCGGACATTATCCTGGTGTTCAGTTAGAGACAAGGGATACGTGCCACAGCCCTGATTGTAAGCCAAGCTGTACATAGCCTTGGAGGAAGGAGACGACAACGCCGAGCCTTGCAGACGCACGCGCTGTTCCTTGGACATTGAAGCTGCCTTAGCTACCGGCTTGCATTTGCCTGCTAATGCATTTTATTACGAACAGTGCCTTCACTGCCACGTCGCAATATCAAATGCTTAGCACTCAGCACCTGCTGCTAGAGAAGACCAAGCGTGCAATGGCTCACACTTGAGTGCTTGTGGCTGGCCACAGGAGCCCTACATCTATCCCCATCCCTGCTGTGTCACAAAGCCCCCCAAATGAAGCTCCAGCAACACACATGGGTGACTAAAAGAACAAATCCTGCAGGCAACCCACAATTGAGAGCGTAAAAAGGGAGAGAGAGAGAGACAGGAGGCCATGGCACTGAAAATGCTGCTACTTCCCGCTGCTCTTTCACTGCTTCAACCTTCTTCTACAGAAGGTATAGACATCGGAGAAAAATCAAGAACAGTAGCCACCCTGGACTTGGAAAGAAGTTTTATGCCTAGCCAACACTGTCCCAAATCAGTTGGAGATGTGAAGTCCACGGCATGTACGACAGGTGCTGCCTTTGTTTTCAATAATAATAATAATAGTACGTTTATTTCATCATCATTGTGTACATGATGACAGGGGCCCGCAGTAAAAGCTGCAAAAACTCAAAAAGAAAGCTCCAGTAAACGCTCCAAAAAACCACTTGACTGGAGCTGCAGTAAAAAGTGTTAGGGCTTGTGGTAAAGAAGTTTCCCTAATGACCACTCGATACAATATTTGTCGTCTATCTTGTGAAAATTCTGCCCAACATTCAGCTCCACAGCTGCTGGCTGGCACTTGCACACCCGCAGTCAGAGTGCCAAGAGCCCAGGGGGCAACTGCTTCCCCTGGCTGGAGGTCACCATGGGGGGACGCCACAGAGCAGCCGCTCGCCCACGAGGAACTCAGGATCAGCGGGAGGCCACAGGTACGAGGGCAGGCAGGAGCTGAGTGCTTTGGCCGGCTGGCTCCTGCTTCTGGAAACGACCACCCAGTCATTGCAAAGGATGTGTGGTCGCTTTCAGAAGCACCACTGCTGACGTGCCTTTGCTCAGCCTGCCCGCAAAGGGACTATGGGTTACCTGTTCCCCGCAATGGTGCCTACCACCGGCCAGGTGATGCGCTTCCGTCTCTCTCGCGGTTTGCTTTGCCAAATATAGGGTCCTCCGTGCCATGCACAGTGCTACAGCCCTGCTGCGATGCAGACGTGCAGGTGCGTGCCTGCCCCTCCCCGCTTTGGCCCCTCCCCGCTCCGGAGGAACGGCAGTGGTGCACTCACTGAGGTGGCGCTTCATGCGGGGGCAGCGGTACTTCTTGAACTGGGCCACCGCACTGCTCAGCAGGGGAACCACCAGGCCCTGTGCAGGGAACAACAGGAGGGGGTTGGCTGCTTGGCACGGGTAAACAGCTGTGCAGGACATTTCACGGCACCTCCACCCTCCGACCGCCCTACACACGGGGCAACAACTCTGCAGTAACTGTGCAACCGAGTGCAACGTCTCGTCCAACAGCAGCAGAGCTTGGCACATGGCGGAAGAGAAGGAAGCAGTGCTCGTTAAAAACACCAAAAGAAAATGCCCTACAGCAACAAAGGCTGGCCCCTTTCAAAGCCTAACTTAGCATATTAGCTACACCGGTTCCATGCGAGACAAGAGCGCCTTGCACATTTGTGAAATGTCAAGGTCTAGCGAACAGCACTCCCTCTAAAAGAATCCAGTTGGCCCGTGTCCAAAAATGGCGCTTTCAACCCAGGACACAGCTCTGGCAACCGAGGAGAAGAATGCCCACGCATGTCCAGTGAGCAGAATTCTTCTGCACCCTCAGTACAGATTGGGCCAGAACCGCTTCGGCCATTTTGAGGGGCTGGGGTGCCCCTCACCACTTGAAGTGCTACACTGCAGAAGAGTGGTGAGCTGGGCTCTGTCACGACAGAAAGGACCCCCACAAGAAGAAAAGACACGAAAAACAAAACGACGACAACAAAGAAGACGCAAGGAGGCACAGAGCACCAAGGTCACTCCCCCGGCTATGGCGCCGAGCACTCGAGACCACAGCACGACCCAGCGCCGGCTGCCAGCCCATCAGTAGCAGGGCGATCCCGCGAAAAAACAGCAACACAGCGGGTGGAGTGTGACCGGCATGCATGGCGGCCAGACCCATGCTGTGCCCGAAGAGGTCCTCCACAACCGCAACCTTCCCCGCACACGGGTCAGGTCGCCCCAAGGCAAGCCGCATTCTCTCCTCTGCAGCAGAGCTCAGAGCGTGCTCCACCGCCACCTGGACCTGGACACACCACCTGGACTTGTCACGACTGCGCCTCTGAGACGCCAGGTGGGACAACCCCGTTCCAGGAGCATTTTCCTCCACCCAGTGTTGACTCTCACTCACTTTGAAACAGATCGTTTCTTCTGACGCTGTTACTCTCTGTTAGCGTCTGTTCTGTGGACGTCTCGATTTGGGTTCCACTCGAAGAGTTCCTTCTGGCATTTACTCTTGTCCCGAACCTGACCGCTAGCTGGTGGCAGCTAGCTAGCCGTAGTGGTAACAGTGCAACACTGGATGAAAAACAGACAGGCGCTGACTGCCTTTGCCCTGTTACCCCCAAGCTGGCCACAGAGGAGGGAGGGTGTCAGCTGCCCACAGCAGAGCACCACAAGTCGTGCAGCTTTGGGCAGGGGAGGGGCACGCATACCGAATGGTCCACTTGCGTCTTCTCCCGGTACTGCAGTGCCTGGATTCCCTGGTCCTCCGTGTGTGCGTCCACCGGTTCCCCCTTACCTGCGAGGGAGTTCGGGAAGTTGCAGCAAGCTACAGGGAAACACAAACAGAAAGGGCACACTTCTGCAGGAGTTGGGCATTCACTCAGAGACATTTTCTGCGAGTTGAATCCACCAATTAAAGTTGGCAACGTGCAGTTCAGCGTGCTATTAGCTGCCTCATGCTGTAAGCCAAAAGGGCAAATTTGGATTACCCACACTTCTGAAAGGGCACCGCAATCCCCGAGACATTGTGGAGTTCCCCTCCATTTAAACTACGGCCCCCGTTAAAGGGACACTGAAGTGATTTGTAAACAATGCGGGATTATGAGCGCAAATTGTAGTCCGGAGTCCCTAGGCCCTGTTTCGACCACTCTGAGCGCGTTTACGCGAATTTATTTAGTAGAAAAATCAATTCGAAAATTCTGTCCTCCTCTCTTTACGCTCGCCCATTTTCTGTGGCGTTTTCGTGTGACGTCAGCAGGAGAGGAGCTGGCAATTGGCTGCGCTACTGCACGGCTCGCCGACCTTCAGCGACCGAGTCAGTCGGCCCAGCGTTTAGTCCGCCGGCCGCCGACGGGTAGTCGCAATTCGCTCGATCAGTAGAAACTAAGCCACAATACGTTTGGGAATGGAAGAATGTGCCTTTCTTTACTTCGTTACCTTGTACACTGTATCTAGCTCCAAGTCAAGGTCGCTTACCACAAGCGCTGCACAAGCGCACATGCGACGCTTCGCTGACTGGTACGCCAGTAGGAAAATATAAGGCCTCTTGAAGGGGGAGAAGAGTCAGCGAAGTCAATATAGGTACTAAGGAAATAAAATCAACTGATATTTTTATCGTACAGCGTAAAACTAGGGTGCGGGAAGCACTTTTTTGCGCTGGGCGAACGAGCACAGCGGTCAGCAGCACGACTACGCATCTGCGAACGCTTTTCCGTCTACGAAATGCAATTGCTAGACGTAAGCTATTGTGGAAACTCGGGGGACGCTTACTGCACGAGCTCAATACAACAAATAGTCACCTAATCTGCTTGAAATACTAAAACTAAATAAAAGTGTAAACTGGTTATACATTATAGAGCTTATTTTTTCACCATCAGCATCCCCCGCCCGTAGCCTAGTTGTCTGGAGCGCTAGGTACGTCACCCGAAATGCTTTGCCAGTCACAAGTTCGAATCTCCGCGGGTACGTGCGTTTTTTTTTTTTATATATAAGTTCACTTTTTCGTCTTTCGCCGATGTTTCCTATACTGGGTTCACATTTTTTTTGGCCGCAACGTTCATAGCTCCACGAACTAGTCCACGGAACTCGGGCAGGCTGGCACTGGCGCGCTAGCGAGTTCTCGTTGGCGTGCTGTTGCCATATGCACCGACTGCATGCAGGCAGTGGGCCCAGGCCAGAATCAACAGACCCTTGGACTGGTGCGAACACGCTTTTTACGATACAGGCATGAGTGAGGCAAGCTCCAAATATGGGGGAAAAGCGCATGCATTTGAGCGTCTGCGGGGACGCGGAGGGCGTTCATGCACTGCGTAGGGCTCAGCTAATGAATGCTATGATTCCAAGCCGTCCTGGGAGGCTTATCTTATCCATTTTACAGTCGACAACATGGCAGAAGCGCGGTACTACGATTACTGCGATATTAAGAATGCCCATCCAACGATGCCATCGGATGTCAAACATGTTGTTTTACAGAACCGAAACCAAAACCGAAACTTGTTTGATTGCTGACCTTGGGCATCGTCCAATGATGGTGCCCCCTCCTCCCAACGTCACAGCTTAGTTGGTGCGGCCGCCGCAAACCGCGCATGGTAGTTTTTCTTCTTTCGCGCTTTGTAAAATAATTACCGATTAGTCAACCGGATAAACAATGAAAAGTGTGCTAATTTGAGCCAGTCTACGCAGTGCAAGCAAAAACGGGAGCTTGACAAATTCACTTCAGTGTCCCTTTAAGGGGGGACACTGGTCTTGAGGACCAAAAATTTGCCAAAAAATCAATTTTCTGTATTAATTTTATTTGCAGTCTACAGGTCCCAAAGAATGAACCTGGAAAATATTATAGCTGTACTATAATATAATAAAGCTGTCACCATTTGAAGTTGGCTAAATGGTCATTTTCCCCTGCATTTCCGAACTTTGTGCCCTGTTTTCTCAAAACCAGTTTTTTTCCAATGAGGTCAACTGTCGGGTGCAATATCTTGGGATGTACTGGTCAGATTTGCGTCATTCTTGCTGCATTTGAAAGCTTAAGAACTGAACAGTGCAATAAAACCAGCAAAATATAAAATTTCTTTGTACTAGTATAATTTTTTATGCATTTTGTTTTACGAAAACATTGATAATTGATGACCTGACATTTCATAAGTTCAGAGCAATTGCAGAAACGGTGATAAAATTACTGCTGTGGTATAGCTGCACTCCCTGGTCCTTCGAGAGCACAAAGGAACAAGAATTATTCAAGTATATCATAAGCAGATAATTAAAAATTGCCCGAAATGGAATGACATAACATGTTGCAAAACTCTGAACTTAGACTATATAGATGAAAACTGACTGCATATTTGTGCTAAGGATGTTAAAGCACACTTAATGTGCAAATTTCAAGGAGATTGGTTCAAAAATAACAAAAATGTCTTCAAGACCAGTGTCTCCCCTTAAACCCACAGCCTGTGCACAGCAGTATTGCGGAACGCAGAGCTGGCACAAGCAGGGTTTTAAAAGCCCGACTGTCAAGCTGCGAGCCAAGCAGGAGTAAAAGCCTCTGACAACACATCACTGTTCAAAGTGAATCTGAAATGGTGCGTCAGTATTTGATCACACAGTACTAGAAAGACAAAAATGGATACTAGCACATGCCTGGCTAAATGTTCTTAGAAACATTCAGCCAAATGGCCCCCTGAAACAAACTTTGTGTCAACAAAACGCCCATTGCAACGAAAGATTTTGATTCCCCATCAATTGCTCACAGGAGGCAATGCATGAAGGTTCTCTTGTCGATGAGCAACTTTCTCTGGACATTTTTGTGAAGTGAAAATTCTCGTACAGCGCAGCTTTCAAAACCGCACATAATTGATATTGGGAGCGTGTGCGCAGTGCGATTGCTGCGGTATTTTCTCTTTTTTCTCTCTTTACCTGCAACAGTACACCAATGTTGCAGCGGCAGCGTTATGCCTGCGGCCTGATCCCCATCCAGGCATTTGGTCAACGATGTGGCCAGGCTGCGGCCTGCTATGCTATACCC
This sequence comes from Haemaphysalis longicornis, assembly GCF_048455015.1. Taxonomy (NCBI): domain Eukaryota; kingdom Metazoa; phylum Arthropoda; class Arachnida; order Ixodida; family Ixodidae; genus Haemaphysalis; species Haemaphysalis longicornis. The sequence continues at coordinate 20,601,550 of NW_027526245.1, forward strand.
GGATCGATAACAAGATGCAGCGCACAGTCCAGTCGAGACACAGTTGTGCCCACACTGTGCCCATGCTCCTCGAGAGACCCCCGGCATGTCCAGAAGTCGGTGAGCGTCGGATGAGGCCAGAGGTGCAGGGCCCCTTGGTGTGATGGGCGCACGCCACGGGCTCTCATTGGTTCGTATAGCTAGTGGACGGGAGCAGCGCCCCATGCATGCCGCAGCAGAGGCCCTGTGTAGGCAGACCCGAACAGCGTCGAAGGCCAGTGGGTCCCAATGCACTGACGGCACTGAATGACACGGCACGCCCCTGGCCTGCATCACTGTTCTCCCCTGGCTACTCCCAGGAAGAACGCGCAGGAGTCGTGGGAAGCACACTGGGCAAGGTGCGTGCACAGGTCATGCTGTGGCACGAGGAAACCCAACAGTTGGCTGGCCTTTCCTTCAGCCGTGGATGCCAGCCTTGATCAGAGCAGCACGCTGGGCTTGCCTGGTGCGCAAGTGGCCCCAGAATGGGCACAGTGGCCAGGTCCGGGCACCAGTGTGGGTGGCCACCAAGGGGTGCCTCCCCACCGGCCTGGCTGGACACCCTGGACGACATCAGCCCCTCGCCCAGTGCCGTGAAGGACTTTCCCTGCCGCCACTGTGGCCCGCCTCGAACTGCCTCCGGGGGGAACCGGGCTGTGCACCTCTCCACTACTCGCAGGTGCCATCCCATTCCGCTCCACCCACACAGGCACACCAACATTGGCAACACCCAGCCGAGTTTCCCACACGACAAAAGAGAAACACGGGGCACGCCAGAATGCAATGGGGCAAGAACAGCAGCCTACCCAGTGCCCTGGCATGCCAGGGTCTCTGCCCGTAGAACTCGAGAGATTCCTCTCCTTCGAGTAGGTTGCCCTCAGGGGGGGACTCCACCTCCTGCAACGAGCAGAGAGACCACAGTGAAGACCAAGACACGGCCACAGAGGCCGGCTCTACCTTGCAATGAGCAGAGTGAGCGACAGGGTATGCAAGCTGCCAAACAAAATTTGCTCCATTCATGGTTGCTTCACATTTTTGCTGGAGCTGTTATACTTCTGATTCCAAATCAAGCACAAAAAGGTGCTGTTAATAAAGATGACTTCGTTTTTACATGAACACCCGCAGCTTAAAGTGCACGGAATGTCTACGCATGACTAAATGGTATTTGCTCTTGTTCTTTTTGTTTTGCAAATACAACTGCCACAAAAGATGATCCTCAAGCGTGTGTATGGGGAGGACACTTTTCAACTCTGTTTTTAGGCAATTATGCTTGACAGAATAAAGTACACAAAGTATTAGGTATGCAAGAAGAAAAGTAGAGCAGTGCAGCAAAACGTACGAAAAAAGTCAAATTTCAATCGAGCCAAAAAGTGAGCTTTTCTGCAGATGGGCATTGCAAGTAGGAGTGCACAAGTATTCCAGTATTCAGCTCTAATTTCACTGAAGTTCACATTTGGCATCACCACCAGCACGAATAAATCAGAAGCCACGTTTTGTGGATGGCGAAAGGAGTTGGGAACTGTCCGCAACTTCTGCCCCCGCCACGCCAGCCAGCGGCACATGGCAGCCAGCGGCGCAGGGCACGCTCACCCGGCAGAGGCGGGCGGCCTGGTCCTTGCGGGCGAGGGCGTGGTTGGCCGCCTGCTGGTAGTAGAAGCCGGGGTGCTGCGTCTGGATGGCCGTCAGGCCCAGGCTCACCGCCTCCTCAAACAGCTCCCCGAAGTGCGCAAACCTGGGCAGGAGACAGTGGCCCACGTGGGTCGGTGCACGTTTGGACTGCCCAGGCGGGCAACCACGCGACCCTTTCGGTTCACACGGCTTACGCGCTCTTCTTTCGCTATTCAACTGGCGTACGCGACATTGCCACTTCTGTGACTCTGTTTGTTGGGCAATGTTTTCCTAAACGACTACTGTCAACTGTGACAAAAACAAGCCAGGTTGAAACAAGCCCACTGAATTCCAGCGACATCTAGGAGGCCAGATGGTAAATAAGGCAAGAAAAAGGCATTTTGCTGTTCCTCGCAGCCTCAGTCAACATGCCTGTCCTGAATACCTGAATACATCATTACCACCCGCCGTGGTGGCTGAGCCCAAGGACGCAGGTACGACTCCTGGCCGCCGCTTTTCTTATGGAGCTAAAATGCCCGTGTGTAGGAGATTTCGGCACCCGTTAAAGGTCCCCAGGTGGCCAAAATTAATCCAGAGCCCTCCACTATGGTGCGCCTCATCGCCTGTGCAGTGTTGGCGCGTTAAACCTCATAATCAATCATCAATACATCATTCTGGACGTCACAAAATGTGCAATGCCGAAGGAGAGTAACTGCATCATAGCATGTGCCTCAAGAAATGTATTACACAAACAAGAGGGTCACGTGGGCATGGGTGCAGTCGCCTGGCAGAGTGGGGAGTGCCTGTGGTTAAACTGCTTTGGTTTCAGCAAGCACTGACGGAGCTAAAAGACAGCAACGAACGAATAAAAATGAATAAATAAATAAGCCAGACGTTTCGTCCCCCCAACAAAATTTGTGAACAAGGCTTGCGAATAAGGCTCCCATGGGGGAGGCAAAATGTCTGCTGCACATTTTGTGTTAGTATTTATCTGTTGGTGCATTTTAGCTTCTCCAATGTATCCCCCCCGACCAGATGAGCATTCATCAAACCCTCAAGGTTGTTCCAGCAACCGATACCCCAAGCCTTGCGTGGCACAGAGCGCTCCGTGGCGTCCAACAAGGGCAGTGTCAAATTAACCATCAGCGTGTGCTCGTCCACAACCCACAACAGACGCTCGGGAATACCGCATCAGCGGGAAGGAGGGCAAGAAGAGGGGCGCACGCACTGCTTGGAGAGCCAGGCGCAGTGCTCAAAGGCCAGCCGTGGGTTGCCCAGCCGGTCCTTGAAGATGTCCACGTGGCGCCGGAACTGGTGGATGGCGTCCAGGGGAATGTTCTGCACAAAGGCCAGCTGGCACAGCTGGAAGGGAGGAGCGGAATCAGGAGCGCAGCGCGCTGGAGGCATCAGCAAAGGCCTCCCCGAGTTTCTCCTTCCTTGCCCAAAGGAGGAATCCTGTTTTTTTTTTTTTCCCCACATCTCGCTTCCACCCTGTGTGTTGCTGCAGCTGTTTGCCGAAATTACCGCCCCTGTGCGGGGCCCACTGTGCAGCATGAGCTGTGCAGCATGAGCAGTCATAAGACTGCCTCAGTATTAGAATCACACTGACAACTTCACTCAAATAAGCTACATGATTAGGAAAAAAGGGAACGGCCATGCGACCATTTCCCGCAACAGAACCTACGATGTCATTTGCCCCGCTCTGCAATTGGCTGAGGCCGGCAAAAGCAAGCACAAACAAGGCAGGGCTTATAAGCTTGCAGAACGAGCTATTTGCGCTTAAATGTAGGGCACATTCTCTTTACAGCAGTAAGAATGGTGGGGTAACCAGTGGAGGTTACAAGAGTACGCGTAAGCATAGAAGTACTCACGCATACTGCTGTTGGTACTGCACGCACTATGCTTGTTTTAGCTGCACAGCTGTCCGCCGCTTTGGGGTTGTCTTACACGACACTGGCCGACTGGCATAAGCAACGGTGTCTTACGTGACCATATCTGTCGAGCAAACATTATGTTTCACAAAACAATTATTTTCTATGTTAACAAAAGCAAGCCAGGTACAAATACGGTCAAAAACAAAGCAAAGGCAGAAAACGGCCCGTTGTGGTAGTATGGTGGCACCATCTAGGTTGACTAACGGCAAACAAGGTTCATACACAAAAACCCCATGCACAATGTCGACACCGCATGGTGCTTTCCTCGTCAGCCTCTGCTAACTTCTTGTCAAAAATATCTTACGTAATTTATTTGGGGGAGAAAAAAGCTGCAGCACCTAGCTACGTTTTTGAGTCCATGCTTCTATGCTTTTCAGTCCACACTTGTGTGCACACAATCCCCTCTATAATGCTTCGGCCCTGAAGGTACTTGTAAATAAATAACTAAAATAAGCTCTGGCAAACTCCTCCTTATCCATATCTAATGATTCACCAGGTTTGGTGCACTTTTCAACCTCAAAGTTAACACCTGCAACTACGTAGCCATGTCTAATCAACTGTTGCTTCGGTCTGGTCCAGTCTGATTCGGTTGCATTAGGTTAGGTTAAGGTGATTTTGAGGGTAGGCTAGGTGTTATGTAGAGTTCAGTGTAAAAATGGACAGGGCCGTGAAAAGGGACTGGAAGTGGAGTTTGATATCCAGACACACTTCTTTATAAGGACAGTACACTCAAAACAGACAAAATCAGAACAAACTGAAGTACTGAAGGAAGTGTGAGAATAGAGTCCCTCAATTTGTGTGCCCAGTCGTGACTGTCATCGACTCGTGTGCCAGCAAAGCGAAGCAATTTGGTTTCCCTGGATGCTAAGTGCAAAGATGGCACACAACAGCACAACCACGCGCATGCTGGATATTTGCCGCTTCCACCATATCCTGGCACACTGGTCAGACCTCGCACTACAAGCATGTCTGCAGTGCAGTGCACTTCACTTGCAGGTTCGTGCACACACCTTCCAGTTTGTCCTTGATCAGCCACAGGCTCAACACATGCCTGACCTTTCCTTCTTGGGCTGGGATTGGTGGGTGCGCATCAAGTGCAGAGAGGTTCCTTTGCGACCGCAACAGCCTCTTTGCCACAAGCACTGTGCCTCCTTCACTTCTGCCTCACCAACGGTGCAGGTCCCCACCCCGCTGGGTAACCTGGCGGCGGCTGCTGCTCGCCCGAAGGCGAGGCAGCCAGGCTGGGACAGGGACACGGGAGGAGAGCGCAACCGATGCCCACAAGCCCGGCCGGGGACTGCCGCTACGCTGTGCTGCCCGGCTGCTCACAACGCACTGCAGCACCAAAACTGAGCACACACTGCAAGGGAGGCAGGCAGCTGTGAGCAGCGCCTCCGTCCCGTGCTCTGCGTGTCCAGTTTTAGCCCCGCATAGCGTGAGCGGAGACTCTCGGCACGCGACTCCTCTTTGAACCTCTGTGACCATGGTGAACGAAGAGCGGGCGTGTGGGGGATAAAATACCAGCTGAACCCTGCTGGAAATTCGCTTGCTTTCCACACTGGTAGGCACTCAAAGCAGGCACGCACTGCCCTGCCTTCCCTCCGTGGCAAGCGTGGGCAGCCCCCATCAGAAGCCCCCCCCCCAGGGGGAAGAGTGGGGGCCCACGTGGTCATGCAGTGGGGCGCAGTTGCTGCCTGCACGGGCCGCCCTGGTGACAGTCTCATGCTAGAGGGCAAACTGGCACTAGTGTCGCTGCCAACTCCGAAAGACAGCGCTTGCGCTTCGATGGACAATCGTGGAACTGGATTGTGTAGGGTCAAAACGGGCCTAAGGCTGCGCAAATTGTGTTTTTTGGCAATGACACTCTTATTGCACGGTTCGCTGCTCACAAATTACGTGGCAAACAAGAAAGCTAGTGGCCAAAAACAGGTTCAGTGCGACAAAAAACAGCGCGTTTAAACAGAAAGCAAATGTGGAATCGAGGAGCTTTGCGGAGTGCGTTTGCCATTTGCCGCCAACTACAGCGGCACACACACACTTGTTCAAAAATTGTTTGTAAACGTTTTGATGCCTGAAGTTTTTGAAAGTGTTGTGCTCCTAAAAAAAGTAACCAATTACTTTTTTGGAGAAGTTATTCTAGCCTGAATTAGTGGCATTCATCAAGCAGCGTTCCCATCAGCCACTGGTACTGCTGGTCTACGCCGCAGGAGCCGCTGTTCGCACAAGATGCGTGGCCGTTCCAAGCAATCTGCAACCATCATCAGCTTCAAAAATACATTGCTATGCCAAATGAGCAGCACCGTACCTCCTAATTTGCAAACTTCACCGCATAAAGCGCCATCATTTGCGTTTTCGTGCTCACTGTGGCGGCAATGAATTGATCACCCACCCAATTCGCAACTCTGCTTATAAAGCGTTTCACTCAGGGCGGCATCAGTGCGTGCGTGGCATGAGGTTCAAGGACAAACGTATTTTTGAGCGCTTCTTCCAACATTGGCACATGCGTTCATGCAAGCCCAAAACGAAAACGAAACTGCTGGCCCGATTCGATCCATCGTAACTCCCACCAGCCATTGAGCACCACTCCGAATGCAGAACTACCCATCACGCACAGGACCCACAAAAACCAGTGTTGTCCCGAGTGGACAGTGGCACAGGCCGGCACCTTCCACTCCCCCTGCGGCAGCGCCCCAGCCACCCACCTTGTAGTTGAGGATGCCCGCCACCGTCTTGACCTCGAGGATGTTGGCGTCGCTGGTCTTCAGCTCCAGCAGGTCCACGTAGGCCTGCTTGTAGTGGCTGCAGGGGGAGGGGGGGGGGCAACACAGCGCACTTCACTTCCCCCGCTGCTGCCCAGGCGCCGCCTCTCGTTGACGGGCCCTGCTGACCCCAACCAGCAGCAGCAGCAGCCGACCCCGCAACCGCATTCCCCTCGACACAGACCGCAAGAGCAGACCACGACTCGGGGCTGCAGTGGAGCTGCCCCACAACACACAGCCGGTGAACCCGTGCTTTCAAAAGCGCCACCTCCCACTGGAGACTGGCAGAAGCAGTGCCAAGAAGGGGCCTTTCTCTCCAAACTGCTCCATTTCTCCTTGAACCATTGCGGGCCATCGTGAGGACTCCAGCGTTGCTTGGACCCACCCTTAGTGCCCAAACAAACTGTACGCACTCAACCCTCAACAGCATGCAACACGAACTGGGTCAATCTGCCCATCCTAACGATGCCACGGCAAAGATAGTGGGATGTCTGGGGACTTGGGAATCTCCTTGCGTGACATCTCTCAATGTCGCAGTTGTTGCAGTAGCACAAACGCACAATTTGCTTGAGTTGGCACAGCACCGGCATACAGCTGCATTGGTATAGCAGTCAGCAGTCGCATGGGTTGATGAATTTTAGTGAAATTAGGCTCACATGCAACCGAAAAAAAAAAGGACGCTGTAGCCAAGACTTTTCACAAAGACAATGACATTCCACACACACGTTTGTGGTTTCTAGTTCTCAATAATCATTTCATGCCCCTTAGCTTGAGAGCGAGATTATGTTCCAAAAAGCCATCCCAATTCAAATAATTAAACTTGTCCCAGTAAATTTGCCACAACATATATAAATAATGAAAACCTTCTTAAACAGCAGCGTCTCCTGCCTGTTAATTACAGTGCCGTTCAAGGTGTACAACATCCAGCACCAACCCCCCAAATGTTGATCCTTTCCCTTTACCCCACACACTGCCATAGATAGTGCTGAGAGAAAAAAACCACCCTTGGCATTCGCAATGTTTCTCACAGAAGTGAACTACGCAACGCTCAAAGGATTACCAAACAAGTCGCGCCTGCAAACCTCTCTGCACAAATAATGAAAATACAACTTCAGCTCAGTATATTTTTAAATTAACACCAAAATTTGAATTCCATGTAGAGTATTGAATAGCAGAATTTTCGCTTGAAATCAAGAGATACTTTCTGGGAAGAAGGGCAGATCTAGAAATGATTTTTTCCAGCGTTTGCTCTTTCTATTCAAAGCTTGCAGAAGATGCAGTGTTTCAATCTCTCTTAAACTGTGCACCTCCTGAATGCCTGTTCAAAGGCTCCACTTTTTTCTCTCCACAACTGCTGCCAAAGTAAAGGATGCAGTGCACAAGCAGCTGAGCTTCACATTTACAAAACCAAATCTGACAAGTTTCCCCATTCAGTGAACAACATTTGGGTTCCCTCTGGATAGGCTCAATGCATTATCATTTTCAGAAAGTTCCCAATTTAATGAAACCATTTGCGAGTCCCGGTGACTTCATTGAACCACGGTTTGTTCGCACTTAATACCTGCAGGCTTTCACTGCTGCTGCCCCTCGCCGGATCAAAGTTTTGCTCGCACACCTCAGCTCAATCTGCCAGGTGGGAAAAAAAGGGGGGCAATCGGAGCTTCCTTCCGCGTGACTATCACGCCCCCGCCTCCTCCCTCACATTCCTCATCTGCTCTTATCGCCTGCCCTCGGCAAAAGAGGCTGCGTGCCCAGTTTTGCGTGCCCCCCAACACCTACTGACACGCACTTTGTGATGGCAGACTAGTAACTGCTCTGGTAGGGCTGACTGGGATACAAATGTTTTGCACATGCATACAACATTTACGGAGTGTTCCGATAATTTGTACCTCGAGTGAAATGGCCTTCAAAATTTCAATTGTGTAATGTAATCTTAAACGCTCACGTGGCAGAAATATAAGAAACTCTGCAGTGTTCACGAATGGGGTCAGGCCTGGCAGACCAGGCAGCTTGCAATGGGGCTTGAGAGACGCGCCACACTGGCCATGAAGACCAGATGCGACTTTGCTCAATCTGGAAGAACAACACACTGAGCTTCATTCTGGCTATGAGAGAAATTTTCCAGCTGAAAGAAAAACCTGCAAGAAATATTAGAAACGTCACATTTTGTGCTACAGCGATGCATTATGGGCAGAAGAGAAGTAGTATGAGCGAGCACTAAAGACGCAGTTACCACTATGCTAACTGCATGCCAGCATTCAAGTGATACAACCAAACCGAACTAGATGCTCCGCTACAACCACCCACTCATGTCCCTTGGTGGTGGCTGGCAGCTGCCAGCTAAAGGGCTCCACTGGTCCACACGTTTTTCTTTATATCCCCGTTATCTGTTGGAAGTTCCTGATAAAAGTGCTACCACTATTATCGGGACAGAGCAGTCTTTTCAGTGCTTTAACTTCGTGCCCCCCCCCCCTGCTTCCAACTGCTGCCAGGAAGGGTAAGTGTGAACAGGCTCCCTCCCGCACGCCCGACGAGAGAGTGTGCCAGTGGTCTCACCGAATGGCGACGCCCGGGTCCTGCTTCAGCTCGTGCAGGAAGCCGATCTTGAACTGGTGCCGGATGAGCAGTTGCTGCGGCCAGAGGGGAACACACAAGCAGAGGCTGCTGTCACCGGCCCCACAATACGAGACGTACAACCATCCTCGTCCGTTACCATCAGTCTTCAGGAACACTGGCCACTCTTTGTGGTGCCGTTCTCAAGCCCAGTCCAGACAAAAGAGGAAACGCTGAATCGTGGGCGACTACTCGACACCTTCCTCGTGCACTCGGCTCTTTTGGTAAAAGTGGCCACGTGAAGCCCTGCACCCTCAGCTGGGCCACAGTGGCTACGATACTGCTGTCTCACAGGCGCTCCACGTTTTGTTGCAAAACAGGCCCTGCAATGCCTCAAAAGTGGTGCTGGATGAAAGGCGGAGGTAACACCACGTGTGCAAACCAAAGTAATGCCTGCCACTGCTGCACCTCTGTGACCTAACAGCCGGCAGCTGCAAAACATGCATGAATGGCCTGAATCCACGCTTACCGGTGCCCACACAAAGCACCCCCAAACTGCACGGGGAGCTTCTTTAACACGGGGCTCTGGAAAAGCTCTGTTAGCAACTACGCACTATGCTATGGTTGAGAGCTTGTGCAGCTAAACCTTCACGCAACAAAGCCTCCTTTCCAGCCGGAAACTTACACCACCAATTTCGCTGCATCGAGACTTTGTTGTACGTTTAATTTAAGCCGTCCAAAGTATGTGGCAGGTGTGGGGATCACTCTCGGCCGTTGTCAGTAACGCTCAAACTAAATTCCCCAAGAAATGCCAGCAATTATAATGACGCAATCAACAGCACCTGCTGGTCTTCAAACATATACGTTTAGTGCATGATGATCCCACATTTATGGGTGCTGTGGCATGTTGTTGCTCTACGTAGCTGCACTAACTATTGTACACAGCCCATTATTCCCGAGCACATGCGGCATCTTCCAACGGTTGTCATTTCATCTGTATGTCATACGTGTTACCTTGTGGTCCATCAGTGCAGTCCCTGTGCCTTCTCATTACTCCTACCAGCTCCACATTTCGCTGGAGCTAACCTCTATAATGCGTCTCTCTCCATCAGCATCAGCACCTGCCTAGTGTGCCGATGTAGCAGCGGCACCGTGAGCGACATGGCAAACAGTGCCAACACAGCCCTGGCTGCCATCATGAGGATTATGTCAGTGAAGACATTCGTTACATGGCGAATTCCCTTGCATTCGGGCTGCGTGTATGGAGGTTCGGCAGAGGTTCTTTGCTCCGAGACTTGTTTGCGCTGCGTTGGGCCCACTCCACGCCTGTCCAAGCTTGAGGGCAAGGCAGCAAATGGCCATGAGAGCGCGATTCCTGCTTTCCCACCTGCTCGTTCCCTCTGGCACAGCAGCGTGCATTCCCCGCAGGTCTTCACAGGGCGCCAGCTTCAAGGAGAATCGGCAGAGGCAGCCAACAGTTGGGTCACGTCTGCTCCATATAGACAGCCCCCACGGGTGGCCGCATTGCCACAGGCCAAGCACATTTTCGGTGCAATATTAAAATGCTGCCAGGAACTTTGTTCCTGCGAGGACCTGCTTTCTGCATATTTTGCGAGACACCTCACGAGAAATTGTTGGGAAAATGTAGCTGCACCTTTGGCTGGGATGAAATCAAGGGGCTGTCAACTGAGCAGGCACAGCAGTGAAAAGAGGGCGAGGAGTGGGGATTCAAACGGAACCTAAGGGAACAACTGCGTGCACAATGACAAGTCGACACTTCAGCCTCTTTCACGGCAGGGGCTACACCCAATATAAGCGTCCTTTACACAATCCCTTTAAGTGGAAGCGTGCCAAAGGATGCCCGCAATTTTCTTCAAGATGCATTCCCTCTCAACCCTTTCCACGAGGCCCCTAATGATCTCAGGCAAGAGCAAACAGTGGAATGTCACCAAGTCCCGTGCAGCAGCATAGAACGTACACAAGCTACTGTGGGCACTTCTCATTCATTTCTTGCGCTATCTGTCTCTCAAACAAAATGTTGCAAGAGTTGGACAAGTGACATGTCAAGCTCAGGAACAAAGTTTTTTGGATGGCACCCAACTCAGTGCTCGCGTACAAGCTGTGACGCACCCCCACAAAATGCTCCACTCTGGGGATGTTGCTCGCACATCTTTGCCACCAAGGGGGATGTTGCCTTGGCGGCACGGACGTGCGCAACTCGCCTGTCCCTGCCGGCAGCCGTGAAGCTGCCCCTCTCACCAGCGGCCTCCTCCCCTCGGGAGACTCCAAAAGCCTAGGCGGCGTGCGGAGTAGGTCTGCTCTCCCTGGGCGCTGGTGTCTGTCGACCCTAAAACGAGGCGTCTCGCACCCCGGATGGGCCAGGTCTGGGGCCACAGATGGCTCAGTGAGCTTGGGACACCGGCTTCGACCGACTGAGCAATCGCTCTGTTGGCAGTGCCTGCCTCCCAAGGCACCCGTGCCGCCCTCGGTGCCCTTGAGACGCCACCGAGGGAACTGCGGCTTTGATCCGCTCCCGTGCCGTAGCTTGCTAGCCAGGTCGTGCAACCTCTCTACAGGCACCACCTACGAGTCCCGGGTAGCCCGTGGGCAGTTTGAGGACTGCTGCCAAGCTGGAGGTCTTGCACAAATACAGAAGAAGACCGATCGTGTCTGCTCATCGAGACGCCCCAGAAAAGGAGAGACCTGTGGCCTGTGGCCAGCACCGCGACGAGAGAAACCCTGCGTGTCCTTTTTTCTTCTTTCTGCGGGTGCTTGCTATTCAGCTGGGCACGTGCATCGCAGGGTCTGTTTGGAAAAAGCGAGCCCAAGTCCCGCGCATGTTGTGTCTGCAGCATTCTCGTTACCCTCGAGAAAAGGCCCCACCCTGTGAGCGAGCGAATGCACTGCCGGGCCTTCCCACCACCCACCTGGTGGGTGTTCTTGTTGGCAAAGTCCTTGTGCGCCTTGACCCGCTTGCACTCGTTCAGGTAGTAGCCCTGCGTGATCTCCAGGAAGGCCGTCTCCAGCCTGCGTGCGAATCAAGGGGGCACGGCTGGCACAAGGCCTCCCACCCACCGCATCCACTCACAGCGTTGCCAGACCACACTGTCCCCGGGACACCGTTTGCCAGACCATGCGAGCGCCTGGCAGGAGATACCGCTGCCTAGACTGACACGGCACGCGCGTGCGTCCATCTGTACTTGAAGGCGCACAAGTTTTCCCCCCTCCAGGATCCACGCTCTCAAGGTGCTGCAGCGTGACTTTTTTGCAGCCTTCCATTCATCGCGGTGACCAAATCACAGCAAGGCGGGCGTTGCTTGAGTTCGGATAAATCGTCCTTCGGAAAGGTGCACTGATGTTTTGAAACTGTGGCAGCGTAACCTTGCGTTGCGTGAACCGTGATATCAAGGGCACCATGGCGAGTAACAATGGATAAGCTCATGGGGACTGCTGCACAAAAGCTGGCACCATAGGCTGGCATGTCATTGGGGTGAAAGGCATGCAGCAAAGGTGGTCGCCCTGTGGTGCCTTGCTTGCCACTGGAGTGCTGCTGCTGAAAGCGGGGAATTTAGCGTGTTTCCAGGCAGGCAGGGACGCATGTGCCCAACTCCAGCCATGATAGCAGGCACCGTGCCTCCAGGTGCACAGCGGTGGTTTCCGTCACACACTCGCGTGGTCTGGAAAATTGTGCCCACACCGTTACGTCTGAGAATTTACCCTGGAGTAAAAGAAATGTGACAATAATTACCAGCAGTACTGAAGCCAGTGTAGCCAAGAAGGAGCAATAAATGAGCAACGCTGCACTGCCCGTTTCACTGGGCATGCCACACAGTGTAGCCTCTAAAGCTGGCTTGCTGAACACCCTTATATCGTAACGCATCTTCCCACAACCGAAAGCTCTAGCTTTAAACGATCCGTTGCAAATTGAGCCCTCCAGATGTCAGGACCTCTCCATTTAAACTGAGACGCATGGTCTAAGTTACCCCCCCCCCCCCCCCCCCCCCCCACTCTAACACCAGAAAGCTGATACCATGTTGACAAGCGGACAGCTGCAGTCACCAATCAGTGGTTTTTCTTGAGCAGCACAATTTCCCTTCAATGGGCGTTGCTTGAATGTGTCGCCTGGGGAGCACTAGTCATAACTGAAAGGGAGGCCTTACACACCACTGCGCAGAATGCGCCTGCAGCCAGTGCTTTACAGACCAAGCATCACGACCGCGTAACTTGAGCGATAGTCACGGCTTTTTGCATACGAATCGAGGGCGTGCACTGCACTAGTTCGTCGTCTTTTGTTTACTCCCCCAGACAAGAAAGTAACCCTCCTGAAGGAAAGAGCAAACGGAACAGCAGGTGCAGCGTTGCCTGAAAGCGGGCGTCTGGCTCGGTGCAGGCTCCTTTCTACGAGTACAAGAATTCAGGTGACTAACGTGAGTGCTCGCCCCGTTCCTTTTCTTGCCGGTGTACCGAAATGGTGCTCCGGTCCCCATGTCCTTGGTCCACTTCCCTGCAGGCCCCTTTATTCTGTTAATACGCCGCCGTGTGAGGAGGCATGTGTACACTGCATTGCGGGCCAGAATTTCTCACAGGTTTGCCTCAAGTTTGGCAGAAGGAATCGTATCCTGCAGCCACTTTTCGGCACTTGTTCCCCTACACTGGCCAAACCTGCTTGAACAAGCGTCCCGTCCACTTGTGGGTGCACCTTTAGGTCAGGCGCAAGTGCATTCTGGCAACTGTCACCAGCCTGCCATCTGCCGGCAGAAAGTGCTGGTGGCTGCTGCTGCAAGTCGCAAGTGCATCGAATGTTTCACAGTTTGAAGAGCAAGCTCCACTTGTGTTTTTCACAAGTACTTGCTCAGCCGCGTCAACATTTTGTGCCCAGCTAGGTGCCGTGCCAACATGCACTACCCCTCCCCCGCGGGTGCACTGCCCCCCCCCCCCCCCCCCCCCCCCCTGGTGGCCCCCTCGCACCGCACCTGAGGATGAAGCCGAATAGGTGGTCCGAGTAGGGCAGCACAAAGAGGGCCTTGGGCGGCAGCTCGCAGGCGTTGCACAGCGCGTGGGCACGCTCCGTGGCCAGCACGTTGTCCCCTGCGTGGTGGGGAGCAGTTCTCTGCAGCTCACTCCCCCGCCAGCGTGTTGCCACAGCAGAGAGAGAGAGGTGCGAAACCACACGCACCTTGAGCAAGGAGCCAGGGCTCACAGATCTGGCAGCCGTGTTTGGAGCAGTTCACAACATTCTCAGGGGTGGTTAAAGAATCAAATTTATAACAACTCTGGGGCACCCTTTTGAATCAACTTGGAATACACATAACACTGAAATAACCTTTAGATTTTAACAGAGTACCACAAAGTGCAAACTGCACTACCCTCTTGCAAACTTCATAAATTCTATTGAGGCTGTATGCATAGACAACGTAAAATGCAAAAAATTTCAAATGGGAAAACACTGCACTCACAGGGCGTGCCTTTTTTACCCGTTGAATGCTGCAATTATTATTTGCGTAATCTCCGACTGCACTGTAGGAACGCACGTAGAGCCCCGTCCACTCCCATGCTGTTTTCAGCATGTCCAGTTCCTGCCCACTAGTTAATGTAGTACTCTAGTTGGAAACGATTGGCTGCGAGGCAAGCCACCCAATCAGCAGCTCAACCTCTTCACCTGGACTGCAGTGGTTTGACCGATTGCGGCGAGGGCAGAATCCCGTTCCTGATGAAGGCATTAGACAACAACAACTGTGTACACGGCCCGCCTACAGTGTGTGTGCGAGGCATATTCGCACAGCTTCCTAGCCAACAAAGGGTCCCAGGAGGCTATTGCTACTAGTGTATGCCCCACCGTAGGTTTGGGCGTGGCAGGGCTTCTGTACCCTTCAAAATCCCACGCCTCCCTCCCAGAATGAAAAGAAAAAAAAGGAAGGAATGAATAAAGTGGGGGACAAAACCCACTTCAGCAAAGCTATGGCAGGATTAAAGAGAGTGCAGGGCATACAAACACAAACTGGGCTAAAAGCCAAAAGAAGCATTTCTGAAGAAACGCCCATCTGAAGATTAAGGCAAATTCCTTATATATGCAGGACAGCAAAATAAACTAGTGCAAATAGAGGTAGCATAGAGGAGCAGGAAATGAACACAACACGTAAACTTGTACGCGTCAGCTGGGCACCACAGCGGAGCAGCCCCGCCACGGGCAGTGTGAGCAAGCTGCGAGAGGGGGCTCACCCACGGGTATGGAGAGGTTGTTCTGCACCAGCACCAGGGCCACCCTGGTGTTGCGTCCCTGCAGGCTGAGCCTGCACACAACGCGCACTGCTCACAACCTGGGCTGCTGCTGCTGCTGACACTGGTGCGCTAATCGGATGCAGCATTTCGGCACCACCAAAAAAACACCAGAGTGTCCACAACCACTAAGGCATGTTCACTCAGTTCTTGCCCCACTGAATGACGTCTCACTGATGTCGGTGATAGTCCGTGTCGTTCATTACTCTACAAATAACTGTTCACGCTGTTATCTCCTTTTCCCTCTGTTTACATTGATGCAAGGTAACTTAATCTCATGTACTTTTTGTTTTTTCTGCCACACCAACGTAGCCCCCTCATCCCATGTAACACCCTCCCTAGGGGCCCTTGGGGTTTTTACGAGGTAAGATGTTTGGAGGATGCCGAGTCTGGAACACGCCACTTCATTTGCTGCTGTGGTTGCCTGGACAACAAACCCCCACACAACAAGGTGAAACAGAAAAAAAAAATGAAGGAAGCTCACACTAACGCGCAAGACTTGAAGGTAGCGAAGCTGTACGCAAATTTCGTGGCCATCACGATGAAGTCCACAACTGCGGCAGATTCTCTTCTCCTTCCTCGCTGCCGCAACAACCTTCACTCTATCGCTGTTGCTATAAGTGTGAACTTCCTTCATTTTTTAGGAAGTGACAATCACTGGACATCACCTTGGAGGGGCATACGCTATGACGCATCTTTCTCCTTTCCAGCAAGTGTTGCTACGATTACAGCTGGAGATATATATATATACATTTTTTGGCCACGCTAGGCCAATCTTCCCAAGTGGGTATGCTTGCTTCGCAAATGCACACAAGGGACGCTGGGCAGCAGCTATGAGGCACACAAACACGAGCGCTCGGCCTTTTCTACGGCCATTATCTACGAGGGACAAACTTCGCCTGCTGCTCCCAAAACAGAACCTCTCGTAAAATATGGAGATATTCTGGCCCACTATCGCCAAAGCAGAAGAATATTCCCGGCTCAAGTTATCAAGACAACAAGCCACCAGCCTGAGAAGAATACAAACCAACTCCTATCCCCATCGCACCCTTCCTCACGCCATCTACCCCACCATATATAGCACCAGGTATGGGAGTGCGGACAAACCCCAGGCCTACCCCCCAACCCTTCCCCCTCTTACGAGCAGTGGGTGGCTCCGGACCCTGGGACCCAGCGTATACTGGTGATGAGGGCCTGGACTGCCAGCCAAGGCCGGGGCATCCTGGACTAGGCCTGACGCCCCCCAACGGGCGGGTGCCCCAACAGCAGCACCAGCGCTCGTGGAATGAACATTTATTCCTCCTTCAACTGCCAAGCGGTCACTGCAATCAATCTCTCTAAGCGGGTATGCCTGGCTTGACAAACAAGCACCAGCAATGCTGGGCAGCGGTCGTGAGGCAACATTTTTTTGGTTTTGTTAATGCTGAGTGGTCGCCGCGAGGCCCGCGCTCACGTGCTCGGAAATTTCTTGGTATTCGAGAGTGGATGAAATGTCTTTATTTATCGTAGGATGGCTCTTTGGCCGAACAGGGGAGAAAAGAGGAGTAGGAGGGAAGACGGGAAGAAAACAAACAAGTGCATACACACATGTGTGTATACGCTGTACATTCGCAATCACGTGCGGCGACCAATGCCTGCCTCGTGAGCAAACGCCCCGAGGGAGAGCAGTGTGTTGTTGTTGTTCAAGGTGGTCCCTTGGTGCAGGGTGGTGATGTGCGGTGGCAAGTACTGGGCACAGAGGTCCCGGTAGCCAGGGCACTCCCACAGCACGTGGTTCACTGTTGGGCACACTTCCACGGTGCATGTGGGGCCCTGTTCCTGGTTGCTGTTGTCTTTGGTAGCCCCGGGCCCGCATCGGTGGTGGGCCCGCCATTTGGCGAGCAGGCCTTCTGTCAGTGCAGCCCACCCTGCGGATGAGGACCCGAGCCCCCCGTGGCAGTCCTCGGGGAAGTGGATGGTGGTTGGTGGGGATGTGCCACCAAAGGATGCGCCTTCACTCCTGGGCTGCCAGAATTTTGGCTGTGGGGTCGCGGTCGTCTGGTGCGGGCACAGTCTGGGTCGCCAGGGCGGAGTAGTCGTCCATCTGCTCACTCGCCAACGCTCGCGCGGCCCCACCGCCAGCGCCCCTGGCGTGACCTGGTACCCAGTCCACCCTCACCTCCCCTCCACAGTGCCTGTACAGCGCTGTGCTTGCCATTTTAATCCCCCGAGCAAGCGTGCCAGTCCTGGGGGTGCGGCCAAGGATTTTTATGGCCCCCGCGTAGATGGTTACCCTCTCCCCTGCCTGCCTCACTCCTCAACGGGCCTCCCCACAAACCTCATCCACTGCACACAGGATGGCGGGCACTCTAATCTGGCCTGGGCTGGGTAACTGCGGGCGCAAAAAATTACGATTTGCTAAACAGCTTCACTGTCAAATAAAGCAGAAAGAACACTCACTGCACTAAGCAGACTGCTTCCATGTATGGGGTCTCTAAACTCTCCACAGGGATTATGGATCACACAGTGACCCCAGATTTGCCTCCATTACACCTACAAAATCGCGCTTAAAATAACTGAAATGACGCAATTTTCCGTGCCTGAAATCTCACGGTGTGTGAAAATGGGCGCGGGAATTTTTTTTGAGCCGCTGCCTGTGTATTTTCTCTCCGGTGTATGCTACACCAGTGCCCATTTCCTCAAAAGCAGGAGCACATACAACTCCCACGCTGAACTGAGTCCCTTACCCCCGCAAGGGATGCAAGTTCCCTTCCCGACCCGTACAGCATTTGAATAAGTCCTAGATGTCAGGGACTGTAGACAGATGTGTACTAAGTTGAATGAGAGGTGGCACACGACCTCAGCCCACAGGGAAAAAAAAAGGATGTGCTTTTGAAAAAAATTGCCCTTTTCTTGCAAATGTCGACAAAAGATGGTAGTCTTTTGACAACATCTGCAAAGTAAATGCCTCCTTTCGCTTACCTGCTCACCTCTTATGCTGTTCCTCTCCTGTTGCGCTCCTGCCAAGGTAAACACGATAGAGGTTTGCTCAAGTCAATTTAAATTTACCGCGTTCCACTACTCCAGGCCAGATGCCTCGATGCCAGCACTGCCGTACGGAGCAGACGCGTGTGAATCGAGTCGCTCTACTTCAATGTCTATAGAACCACGCTGCCCTGCTATACGTGTGTTTTAAGCGCAACATAGAATCTATCTAGTGGAACCTTTCATAACTGTTGTCGCTTGAATACTTAAAATGCCACGAGGAGCTCTAGTAGCACAGGCAACAGCAAGGGATGGAGTGAATTTTTTATATGCATTACATGCAGTACTTCATTTGGATCAAGCACCGATTGAGTTGCTATAAAGGAACGACGCAAATATCACTTTTGTATAGAGTTTCTGTCTCATATGTGCGTAATGTTGTGTTCTTGTTCAAAAATGTTGACAAGTATGAACATTGCCGCCAGACTTGCACGTTTATATCTGGCTGGGGGTATTTTGCAGCCTATTGTGCAGCCTGTGCTTCACTTTGACCGGGTGGCTGAATTGTGTGACATACAGACAGACCACAATTTTCTCGTTCAAGCAGCCCAACAAAGACTGTCGTCTTTAAAATTCTTGACTGACTCATCCACTGCCCCTGAAAGGTATTGCAGAATGTTCCTCGAATGTTCCTCCTTTTTACCTTTTCGTGGTGGGAAGTAGTTCAAGCAAAAATGACAATGCATGTGTGTAAAGCCAGAGTTCATATTGAAGAAGCATCATGTCTCTCCAATTGGCCCTGCACTTTCTGCACGAGTTCAGAATGCGTTCAGCCAGTTCAGCGCAGCTGTTCCACTGCAGAATCAGTCCTTCTGCACCTCCTCTCAGGGAACGCCGTGAACTCATCCTGCGCCGTCGGTAAATCGAAGAGCTGCACCGGGAAGTGGATGAGGCAAGGGCCGCACCACCTGAACGAGTGCAGCGAGCGCAGCCAAACCGAAGACACCTACAGTGTGCATAAGCAACACATGGGATACGAGGCATAGTGAAGAGATCATTAGGCATGCTCACAGGAGTGGACATAGTGTCTGCTTTTTAAGCGCATCGCATTCCCGTAGAGGTGCACAGCCAGCACACTGCGTTAGCAATCGGCCACCCTGTGCAGGAAGCGGGGGAGCGAGCGGCTGTCTCCCCGCCCATGAGCGACAGCTGATGTGCTGCCTGTAGATGCTGGTGCATCGCATCAGCCACATGTGGTAGGAAGTGTGATGCAGCACTGTCGCCTCCACGTAACTGACCTTGGCGATTGCTAATGTGCGCCACAACCTGGGCATGCTTTGCCTCCTCCGGGAAGACAGCTGCCGGGGCTGGGAGCTTTCCCACCCATTTCTGCCCGGCGAAAAGAAAGAGACGCCCGGGTGAAGGCCTCACCTGAGGGCGCGCATGCAAGCGGAGCAGTCGAGGCGCTTGTCGGCCCAGCCGGGGTCGTCCCAGTCGAGGTCGTAGAAGAGCACGGCGGCCGCGGGCACCTCGCGCAAGTGCTTGCGCAGCCAGTTGCGCTTCAGCAGGCCCCGCTCCTCGTACCACTCGTACGACACGCGCTGCGTGGCGACAACCGCAGTGAGGCCGAGTGCGCAAGTCTGGGCAGCACTTGAATGGCACGGGGGCCTCCTGCCCTGTCTCGCCTGTTTCAAAGCCCTCATCGCGAACCCCTCCCACTTTCTGTTCACCGAAACCAAAGCCAGCCTGGGCTGCAACATAGTACAGCTTGTGCTTCACTCTGTGCTCACCCCTAATCAGCAGCCAAGCCAACTCAGAGTTTTCGGCACTTGTCATGTCACGATACCAAACCACTGTGCAATCCACCCAGTAACGCACGTTCAGGCCAGCTGGTGAGGACTTCCACTGAAGAAGCCAGGATGAGTGGAAAAAGAAAACAGGGCGGTCGATGCACCACAGTTAGGGCTCGGGATTAATTTTGACCCCCTGAGTATCTTTAAGGGGCCCCCAAAAAGGCTTCCAAAGGTCATGGTGGTTTCATGCACGCAATCGCTAGATCATGTCTTCACGACAACGTATACCAAATGCTACACCTCTGCGTAGTGCAGGGGCCTTGCAAACCAACAAAAATGGCCACTCTTTCCCCCCTGGTTCACCCGCACATTCTCGTCGCCTTTCAAGGGAGCACTGGCACAGGTTGTGGCACAGCCCCCAAGACGCAGGTGGCGCTGAAGACTACAGCACCACTACTGGCAGGTTCCACCAAATGCTGCAGCCAACCACTGTTCCTAGCTCTGGGGGAAAGTGCCAGTGGTTTCTCTATGCAAGTGACTTTCCAGCCCTGCATATCCTTGTAGGGATGGATGCCGATTGTCGCTATGATGTGTCACACGCACTTAGCCGGGTTTGTAGATATAGTGCGTCATTTACAAGATATGAATAACACGGAAAAGCACGGAGCATCTGGTCAGTGCATAGCATACGCAGTGCTTTGAGACACGAGGAAAGAGCTAAAGCCCCAGGCCTTATGACTGGCACTTTTTAGAGAATGATAACTTTGCCTAACACTTTCAACTTATTTTTGCAGGAGGATGTTCCTTGGATAGTACTCCAATGACAGCGCGCGTAAAGTCACAGCCTTGGAACCCTATTTAGGGCCCCTTCAACATGTGTTGAGATCTCGGCACATGGGTGTTTTTGCTTTCCACCTCCGCCAGAAAAGCAGCCACTGTGGCTGGGATTCAACTTGCATGCTTGGGCTCAGCAGCACAGCATTGTGGCCCCTGATCCACCTCGGTGGCTGTGGGACAAACGAGAGGAGCCGCTTGTGCGTACAAACTTCTTCTCATGCACCTGGCCATTACGTGCTTTGTTTGTCAACGCAAATCATTCAGTTCTTTTCCTTATGCATGCATCTGCTGTTATTCACTAAACTGCGGCCTCAGCCTTTTTCGATAAGCATCGCATGCAATCTTCAGGACCATGTATTCCATGCTAATAAGGATTACTGTAGTTACGAACGGTTGTGCTACAAAGAAGCCTTGTTTGGCACCATTTGGCAACTTCAAAACATTCCCAGCTCAAGGGCATCACAGTGCCAGATGCAAGACGAGCCCTGCACTGACACTGTCCTCGACAAGAATGGCTCCACTTAAATGCTGCAAAGCAAGTCAACACTGCGCAACCAGCACAGCAAGTCCTTAACTGTGCAAGCGGCCCCTTACGAGACAACTTTTAACGCGTACTGCCCCGGCAATCGACTACTGTGTTTTCACTGCTCGGAAAGTCGAGGCACCACCGTGTGGGAGCGGAAGCGCCGCCGCCCTCGACCCCCGCCCGAGTCGTGGCGCACCTTGGGCTTGGGTTTGGGAAAGACGTGCTTCTCTGGCAGCATGATGAAGTTGAGGGGAGCCCTGTCGGGCCCCCTGTTGTTGGAGAAGGCGTCCCAGATGGCCGCGTGGATGGTGTTGCTCTGCGGCTCCAGGCCGACGAAGGCGACGAACGCCTTCGGACGGCTCTTGAGCTCCTCCGGAACCTCGCCGATGTCCAGGGGCTTCATGATGCGGCTCGGCCCGTCGGCGATCGAAAGGCTGTCAGGCAGCACGCGCAAGCTCCGATCGCACGGTGTCAGCGCCGGTCGTCTGCACGCACCAGCGACGTGGGACAACAACCCATGCACGCACACACGCACAACTTGACGCGCACACTTCTTTTGCTTCACCGACGGGCTCACTCGCGCACGTGCAATGCCACGCACACCACCTCAGCACGGTCTTCGTCACCACAAGAAAACACACACCCCTCAAGCACTTCGCGCAAAACGCCGTCCGGCCGACAAAACACCACAATATAAAAAAAAACAACAAAGAAAAAAAAACGCCCGTACTCTCGTCCTCAGCCAATGCAGCAGTGCCATCCCTCCCTCCCCCTAGTCAGCTGACCACAATTAAATGGGAAAAAGCAAAAACGAGCGAAACATGCGTTCGGCTGTTTAACCTCGACACCCATTTCTCCCAATGGCCATGGCCGCTGTCATCTGTATTTTCGGGCGTTCGGAGGAAGGCGTTACCGCTTTGTCGCGCCTGCTCGTCTAACCCGCGGCTGGCCAGCCCCGACAACTTTGCCGAGCTGCCGCGAAACTGCCCAAGTTATGAGCACGCGCCGTGCCTGACTGTGGCGCCGATCGGGCCGAATGCCAGTGGTACGCGACGATGCCGCTGTTCAGAAGGAAGCCAGGTAAGACGTTCCGGCCTGTTCCCAACCAATTCCCCGTTATGAAAGGCTCGATTGTGTCACCTACTCGCTGACGCGCGGCCGCCTCGGCGCACCCATTTCCTTCGTGAACGTGGCGCTGCGGTTTGCTTCCCCGTGCAATTCCGAAGACATTCCGCGATTTTCTACCTCGCGATGCCCCCCGCCGCGTGCGATGCGTCTGGGAGTCACGACTTGACTCGCCGTGTCGTCACGACGAAGCTCGGAGGGCTGTGCCACCGACGGAAAGTGGGCCTGTGCTGTAGCCGCAGGCACTCGGACTCGTAGCGTGCGCTCTCTCGGGGCCCGTGACGAGCGGTGGACGCGCGGCGCGTTCCGAACCTGGCCTTTTATTGCCCCGTTTTGCGCCTTACGTGGTTTCGCAATGCTCCTTCGTTCAATGACAGCGGTCTTGTTTTGACGGCCGCCGTGTGTGGCATGCCCCTTAGACGGACAGGTGTAAACACTTCCTCGACGCATCCGGCGGCCGCCGAGCGGTTTGTGCGCCCCGTACCATCGTTCTCCCTGCCGTTAATTTGGGCTCCTGGTCACGGACGCGGATGCATTTGCACGCGCAGCCTCGGGCGCGGTTAATTTTGGTGCGCGGATGTTCGGTCGTGCCCGGTCATGCGTCAGCAGGTGCGCGTCATCAGAATCGAAACCATCTAGCGGCCCCCCGACGAGTAACGCTCTTGCCCCCGTGGACGCGGGGGCAGAAGCATCGGCCTTGGAAAACGGCCAAGGCTACAAGGTCGCCGCCAGTCACGGTATCTGGAACCCGCGGTTTGCAAAAGCCGTGCCTTCGGAGCTCCGGCAGAAGCGAGATTAATTAACGCGGCTGCAGGAGGCCTTGAAGGCTGTGAAAGGCAAGGCACCCAGCACTGCAAATCAGTCCCTTCTCGGCTGCAGCCTGTCCCACCATTCGAGGGAATTCTGCTGAGGAAACTGGAGGCAGTCACGCAGTGCTTTGTCGTGCCACTTCATAGTCGTTGGTGTGGACACTTGTTGCCTGCACCCGCAGCTGGGGCAATGACGGGGCTGTAACAGGTACGAACGCCTTCAGGAGGAGCACGAGAGGGGTGGGAACGGAAAGGGGCCTCCTCTGTGCCCAGTTCCTCTACCTTGGCTATGAGCATCGTCTGCTGGCGATGCCAGACACAGTTCAGGTCGCATCTACAGTTCAGGCACCTGTGCAGCCACGCCGTCAGCCCTAGTGGAAGCGGGCACATTTCATGTCTGATCTTATGCTGACAGCAGGGATTACTGCTCTCACAGACATCCCCACTGTGCACTGGTGTGCCTTATAGCGTGGTTCAGTTTTATGCACGTACAGAACACATTCTTGTGATTCAAGGAAATAGTCTCGATCGTGAAAAGCACACGGCTGTGTCTTGTGCTGCACTAGCACCTCCCCTGTTACTGTTGCTGTGCCCCTATGGGTAGTACTCGTGAACGTGTGCTAAATCAATCAAGAGGCTCGTTTCGACAGGCTCATTTCGAAATTGAACATGCTTGTTTATTATCTCTGTTTGGTCCCAGCCAGTTTTAAGAGCTGTTTCCTCTGAAACTGATGACATCCGTAATTAAATGAGCTGAAACATGTGCTAGTCGGTGAAACAAGCATAGCAGTTTAGTTTTCTGCTGGAAAAATGAATGGATGGTTATCCGTACTAGTACGTGCACTCATGTTGACACGTTTAAGCCAGGCCGACTCCACCTGCCCCATCCCCTTCTCAGGCAAAATAGTTGTCCATTCATCCATTGGCTCATTGCAGCGTGAGTGTGACAAGTGAGAAATAGCCTTTCAGGTGTGGCCAGGAGAAGCCCGGCTTCTTTAGCAACTTGGCTGCGCCAGAACCATGCAGGAGACTCTTCTAGAAGTGTGTGCCCTGCGGGTTTTGCTGCTGTTGCCAGTGGACCGTCCCAAATGGATGGGTCCAGGTCAGGTGGCATTCACGGTCTGCTGCGTACGTGGCACTCCTACGGGGGTCGGTCACTGCTCCCACGCTCCTGTTACTTTGAAGGGGAAGAACGACGCAAGGGAGGCCCATTGCATGGCTGCCTGAAATGGTGATGACTGCACGGGAATCTTACACGTTGATCATGGCAGTGATGACTGGCGCACACCCAATGGGGGATTCCAAATGCTTGTGCACCCGCAAAACGCCCGTGTTCCCTTCAGCTGTAGGCGTGGCATGGCATGTTGGTCAGTGTTGCAGTGAACAGACTGAGAATGAAGCAAGCAAGACGTACCGTGGCACTAAGCTAAGGGCAGACTAGGCTAGAAAATTTCAGTATTTTTTCAAGATACCTGCATAAGGCTGAGATGTACTGAGCATTTACCAAGAAGCTAGATTTGCTGCAAGGTTCAACTTTAATAAAACGCGACTTTCGTTGATGCAACTCTGCTGTGATGCTTGGCTTCAGCCTCCAATTCTCTTTAAAACCTGGGATTTGGACGTGGTCGCCACTGCCGTTCTCTGGCGAGCTCCCGCTGTCGCTTGTGCTGCACCCTGGAGTGCTGGGGATGAAGCGACCTGTGCCCCCCCACATAGAGTTTCATGCTAATATATACTAGAGGAAAATCTGGCGCCACTATTTAGGGGAGCCACGCTTCAGCGAGCATTTCGCCATGTGTTGAGCAGGCACGTTTCACTTGTCCTGTGCATGGCTCATGAACAGGCTGAAAAGTTGTGCAGAAGGTTCATCAAATTTGTTTTGTTGTTATAAAATTGAACCTCCAAAAAGTTTAATGTGTCAGTAATTATGTAGAAGCTTCATGCACAATGAACAAGAAAAAAATGTTACCCTTTCTTGTTGATTTTGGCTTCAAGACACAAAAGAAGCCATATGGCTAGCTAAGCCAAGTAGGCGAGGAATGTCGCTACCGGTAATGGCGCCACCTACAGCGGCCCGCGACTGCGGCGACAAAGTTCCTTCTACCGTATATTAGTATGAAACTCTATGGTCCGCCGCATCCCGGTGAGACTGGGACGCCGCCTGGCGGTGGGATTGGGAACCTGCCCCTGCGTGACAAGGCTGGGCTTGGAACAACCTGGCACACTTGTTCGTCCCACCAACCTCCAGTCGTGCATCCCAAGAAGAACCCAAGTCTACTTTGAAGCCTTGATTCCATGGCTTACATTTTGCATCACACCTGCTCGCAAGCTTCGTGCAACTTGCACTCGCACAGCAGCTTGTTGGTAATTGATAGCTCACGGTTTTCACTTGGAAAATTAGGAGCACTAAAACAATGTCTGTTAGCAGCGTTCGTTAATGCTCCCATACATAGGAGGAGCAGCCACTGAAACAGTCGTGATTGTACTAAAATGTGCCTGTGCGAGTTTGCTGCAGACTCTGTTAACACTGCATGCAAAAGTGGAACGCTTCTAGCAGCGGTTCTAGCATGGTTGTATCTCCAGTGTGACACGATAGAATGTTGCTGTGGTGTTCTACATGAGACCATGCGCTCATGAATTCCAAGGACTCATGTGCTTCACCACGAACGTCCCCGTTGAAGCAGCCCTGGAGGGTTGATGAGTGGAAACTTTTCTTCTGTATTAGGGAATTGGCTGTAGTCAGCCAGCTTGCGTGTTCTGCTCCTAACAAACTTTAGTGCCTTCTCTCTCCCCTCCCCTGGTGGTTCTGGTTTCCATCCCTCCGTGGTGTCCTTTACAGACCTTGCAAATTTTCCTCGCCCAGTGTAATTTTACGTGATGTTCTTTCGTAATGTCAGCTGTTCTAGTCCCCTGAATTAACCTGAGACTCTGCAGTGCTTTGCCTCCACAAGTGACATGCCCTGCAGGCTGATGCACTGTTGTTCCACCGAAGTTGCGGCGGTGAATTTGCTGTTTGTGCACGAATGGAGATGTGTGCAGTTGTGCGCATGACAGTCATTCCAGAAGTGGGATAGCTATTGGCAAGGGTCAGCGCTTTACGTGTGTGTGATGGTAAGGTCAAATGCAGTCTGCGGACATGTCCCTTGTCTGCCACCGTGTGTGTGTGTGCGCCCCCCCTTTCCTGTTCAGGGGATCTTGGCGCCCTTGCTGCTGCAGCATTGGGTGGTGTGCTTCTTGCATTCGTTCACTTCTGCATGTTTTGGGGCTGCCACTGGGCCCTTCACATTTTGGCCAGTTGCAGTGCACTGCCCACCCACCCCTCCACGTTGCGCCTGTCCTCAGTGTGGCGTTTTGTGGGTGGCACCATTTTGCAACACTGTAAAGGTCTCGTCGGAGAAAGCTGGCTTCCTTGGTTGTGGGTGACTGTGTGGCACGCAGAGCCCCAGGGCAGCCAGGCCGCCCTGGCCTTTGGGAGGCAGCCCCCGAGGGGTGCGCGAGTGTCCCTTGCCTCTGTTTGGCCGCAGACAAGCCCCAGGAGCGGAGCCAGGCCAGCCCGGGGGCCGCCAGGCGTGGCAGCAGCGCCCTGGCCCAGCGGGGCTCCCCCAACGGCCTCCTGCCGCCCCCCTCCTCCTCTGCCGTCGACGGACCCTCCTCCCATGACCCTGCTGAGGAGCCTCCCGCAGCACCCTTCCTCCAGGCTGGTGAGCACCCGGCCTACTGGCACAGCTGCCGTCGGCTGCTGTGCCTCAGATGTGCGTTGCCTTCAGCGGACGAGGCCCAGTAGTCTGACTGTGGAGCATAAAATGAATGCTGCCCGGAGTTTCAGTGGAAGTGGCACAGCATTGCTTCAGTAAGAGCAGTTCTCCCCACTCGGGGCCATAGAGGAAACAGGTTGTCGTGCCCCTCTTTTGGCACATTTCCGGAGACGGCCAAAGAAACTTGGTGCTGTGAGTTGCACTCTGTTGTACAGGGTAATGCGCATTTTCTGGGAAAAATAGATTTATTGACCAGACTTGTACAAATGGTTAAAGTTCTTCAAAGGGTTCTCCCCCTGCATCAGTACATTTGCGGAGACGCGTCCACCACGCCTGGAAGGCACCCTGAAAGTCCGATGGGAATGCCTCAGGAACGTCGTAACATGCTTTGGGATGTTTTGCACCATGTTTCCCACGGTCACGCGGAGCGGAGTCAGGACTGCAAGTGGATGGGGTACCACCAGGCTGTAGAGGTTGGTAACGATGGACCAGTCACAGCGGAGCTTGACCGTGCCTGATGTCGGCCGTCACATGTGCGACCCGGCGTTTCAACCTCTTGAGCACCTCGGGGTAAAAGGCTGTGGAAAGTCTTTCCCCGCAGTGTGTTCTTCTTTCCCAGCTTATTAATGCCTGACTTGATAGTGCGTGGCTGTTCAAGCAAAGGCTCCATCGCGCCATTCTCTCTGCTCGCAGTGCTCGGAGCAAACTGGCGGCTGGTAAGCCCCGTCACATTTCCCGACCGGTTTTACGGCGCTGCCATGGATAGTCATGTCATGATAAAATCATGCACTTTACTGGATCTTGTACATGCAAGGGTGCTTTCCACTGCATATGCTTGTAAAGAGTGTTGGTCTCGAGTGTTTGTATACAGTTTACGCTCGTTACAGCGGATCCGGCAACAACAGACCATTTCTGTTGGTTTGTTTGGTCATTACGGACCCGGCTAGGGCAGACTATCGGCTACAACAGACTAAATTTTAGGTGAAAAATATTTCGACTGAATGTTTACAGCGGACTTCTGCGGGACCGGCACCCGATATGCTTTTTCATTGTTTAGTTTGGCAAGAAAACTGTTATGTCTGCCAACATTGTTAGCAGCCGGGTCACTGATGCAGCCAAGCCAGTGCCACTGGCCTTTTTTTTTTTTTTTTTTTTGTGCGACTAGCGACATCAGTAGCAGGGTAGCTTATTTCACTGTCAGACAAACTAAGCATAATTAGCGCTGTCAAACATGACGTAAAACAGGCCGGCATTGCCAGAAGTAGCAGGCCTATCTAAGCAGACGGTCCACTCAGCCGTCAAGAACAAGGCCACTGCCAATAAACACGACTCCGGTGAGATTGAACAACAGCGTTATTGAATACGCTAAGTGGTGCACCCGAAGTTGAGTCTGCCCTCGTCACAGTTTTTTGCAATATGTAATATGTAACTTTTATGTAATGAAGAACTCGAGTTCAGTAAAGTTCAGTCTTTCTCCCGTTGCATTCAGTGAGAAAGGTAAGAAAGGCCTTAGTGGGGTTGGTTCCCATCTATTGTATGCAATCTGCCATTGGCCATGTGCAGTCTGGTCAACTTTCGACTTCACAGCTGTCCATCGGAGGATTTCATATCAGCTGTGGCAAGGACCAGACTAAAATCGTAAAACATGTGGAATTTGCCTTGGGGGAACGTCAGGCAGTGATTCGATTTGCTTGACGAACGGTTTAAAGTAAACCTGCCTCGTCACGAAGGGATTTAAAAAAGCCTAGCTAATTCTGATGGCTACAACTGATTGTTAGAGTTGGTTAATAATTGTTCCTAGCTATATTGCTTTATTTTCTGAGCTTATCATGCGTCTTTATACACTTGACGGCATGCGCTAGGCCTTTTCCAAGTGCCAGTCAAACTACCCACTTTTGCGCTCATATACGCCCCCCTCCCCTTCCCCCCGGTCGGATACTGCGTGCTTCGGCTACAGCGGACATTGTTTTCCAGATTAATGCATGTGCTACATGGTTACTTTCAATTGACAATTGGACTCTCGCCCACAACTGCACCCTATCTATTTTCAATGGGGCACTCGATAGACAATTGGTTCAACGCAATCGGTTCAACGGCCTTCAGAAGGCCTTTGAAACATCCGTGTAGCACAGGCGTAAGAGGGTCCGTTGTAACGGATGTAGACTGTATGTGACACTTTGCTATACTTCTTTTCTCAATTTCTGTATAATCAAGAACGCCTAAACTGGACAATGGCCTTGGTTGGCACAGAATAAAAAATATGTTTCGGCTCCCGTACGGGGCCTTGTTCACCTTGGTTGCTTGCCACCCAGTTTGAGTCTGGAATCCACCACATTTTGTGAAATCCTGTGGACTGGCTCGTTGAAGTGGTGTTCTTGAAAAGTCCCGTGGCCGCATGCACTGTGCTCACGTCCCCCACCCCGTCGTTGTTGCTGTCTCGTTGCAGCAGAGGAAGAGTACGAGCCGCAGCTGTGCATGCGGACCAAGTCGCGGCTGTCCAAGACGCTGGAGGAGGCCCTGCACGATGCGGGTGCGCTGGCGTACCTGATCCAGTTTGCTGAAGAGCAGGGCACCCGGCCCCTGGTCAAGTTCTGGATGGAGGCACAGAGCTTTCACGCCTCGTGCCTGCTGCGCCGGACCTCCCCCGCGGCCACCCTGAACGGGGACGAGGGCAAGGGCCCGGGCGAGCGGTCGGCCGGTGACTGCCCGCACGCTGGCCACACCGACTCGGCCGGGGGTGTGGCCAGCAAGCGGACACCGCACGGGGAGTGTGCGTCTTCTGCGGACACTGTGCTTCTCCCGCCCTCTCCAGCGGCTGGTCCGCTGGGCAACGGGCACAGGAAAGGTCCCAGCCCTGACCGGAACCCTTACCGGAAGGGCCCGAGCCAGCGTCTTTCATCCAACCCGCTGGACCCCCCAAAAGCGGGGGGCAGCTCTCGCCGCTGCGGGGATCCGCTGCGGGCGACCTCTGCAGCCGAGACACCTGAAGTGTCGCCTGTCCGGAGCGCGGATTCGCCAAGGCCGCCCGGCAGTGCGCAGGGAATGGCAGCCACGGACGAAAGTGCACTCGCGGCGCTGTGTGGGGCTGTGCGGGGCAGTGGAGGGGACGGCAGGGAGCAAGTGGGTGCGCTGGAGGCAGCTAACTCCCGGACGCAGTTTGCATGTAATCTGAACGGTGGCCCCCCCGGAACACCACCGTCTGCCCGGAAGGGCACTGACAGCGACGCCCCCGGGGACCTGGACGCCACCCTGCGTCCCACTGGAGGAGGGCGACGAGACAGTGAGTAGTGCGCTTTGCTCCCTTTGCACCTGGCAGTGCGCTGTGCCACCACCCAGGGGGCTTTTCATTCTGGGCGTAGTCCCACCGTTATCGTCATGAACTCGAGGGAATCGCCGCTTTCGTGACCAAGGTTGTTTTTGGGTGGTCCAAGAAATATTTTTTTCCTGCCACAGAAAGTGACTGACGCTAATGTGTAGGGTATGAAATGATAGAGGAAGGATAGGGCTTTCCAACAGTGTTAATTTCAAACAGCAGGTTTATTACGAATATTATCCAAAAATGATCAAAACCAAAAGGAAGTAACAAGAAGATGATGAAAACATCAATGCTGCTTTGCACAGGGTAAACAAAAAAAAAGTGGAATATGCACTTTGAATGCAAGGCTCTTATAGAATAATACTGCAAATATGAGCTCTGTAAGTAGAAAAGTTATTTGTATACATATTATACAAAAATATAGGCCCCAGTGCCCATGCTATCGGGCAAAGCAGTTTCTTGACACGGTGAAACAAAGGTTGGCTCCACTGTGCAGCCGGCACCAAGGGGTCCTGCCCGAACGAAGTTAACACCCTTCTGGTGAAAACTGTGGCCTTTAGAACAGGCCGGATATGTTTACATCAACACGCGGCAGTGATAGAAGGACCCAAGGAGAAAGTGAAACTTGCCAGTGGAGACCTGATGACGTTCTGGGGCAGTTCCACACACTTTCGCCATCTCCCTCACGTCGTGCGTAGGAACTCTGACAGTAATAATCCCAGAAATCGGCTGAAAATGTCAAGCAGTGCCTGTTTTCAAAGCTACTTTATGATTTTAGGCAGTTTTATTGCCTTTGCGCACATTGTTTTAGGTTGTGTGGTAGTTCTACTTACCCCAGGACCATTCGCGAACAGTTTACAACAGTTTCGGTTTTGTTTCTGCACTGTGAAACTCATTTTTAGCGCTACTACGCAGTTACCCAACTTCAAGACTACCTACCATCAATCCTTGAGCGTCCACGACTGATCCTCGAACAAAGCATGCTTCTCCTGATGAACCTAACCCGATTTCTGCGATAAAAATATTAGATGCAATTCAAAAGATCACACCCAGTTGCCAGATATCTATTCCGACGAGGACAGCGCTTCAAACCGGCCTTAGACACTGCCAGCTGTTCGCCTTCCAGTTTCGTTTCCATGTGAGGGTATATCCGGGTGTCTAATGTTGCTGCTTAGTTGAACTGTCTATTCGGACGGAGTCTCCAATAAGTTTTTGTACTGTTTCATTTCAAAATGTTAGGTGGCGCAGCAATGGAGGAGGCTCGTTGTGCTGATCTTTTTTTATCGCGCTACAGCTACTCGGCCAAGGTTTGCACGGCACGATTCTAGCGCATCGCACCTCATTCCTGCAAGCAAGGCTATGATTGCGAGTCAGAAGGTGATAATAAAGCTCGGCTTTATGTTTTGAGAGATAACTGACCGTGAACGTCAACAAACGTCAACCACGGAGTTCCGTTTTCAACTTCATACGTTTTTCCCCATCGCGTGCTTGTCCCAAATATTGTGCTGGCTTAAGTGCAAAGTCAGTCACTGACGGGACAAATTGGTGCCTCTGATAATGTGAAACCTCCAAATTTCTTCAATGGAATCGCCCGAAATTGCAAATTTTGAATTGGAGGCTGGGCTTCACTGCATGACACGAGCACCGCGTGTGCTAACATTTTTTTTATATCTGAAAAACTGTTCTGCGCACGTCGACATTTTTCCTGGGGCATGTTTTTGAAATGTTTCCCTACAAAATGTATATTCTAATTTTTTTCTACTACTAGTGGTTTGTTATATACAACTCCTGTATTATCATTTTTTTTACATTTTTACAAAAATTTTAATTTTGATATTTTGTTTCACAACTATGATATCTAAAAACATTTTAAAAAGTGGTGTTATTAAAAAGACCATTAAATAATCTGCATTTCTTGTTCCTGTAATTAGTGCCTGACCAATTTTTTTAGCAGAAGAAAAATGTTTTCTTGGACCCATAAAAATCAGTCAATTTTCCTGCAGTCATGAAAGAAGCGGATGTATTACACATCGTGCAGGCTCTAATCATAAGCCGCATAACCTCTGCTGTACCTTACCACCGACTTACTCAGGCAGAGACAAAGCAGCTGGACACCCTAATCCGCATCGCCGTGAAGGCGGCCACAGGCATCCCCGTCTACACCTCAACGAACCTGTTATTGCGGTGGGGCCTGCATAATACCACGATGGAATTAATCGAAGCTCAAAAATTCAGTCAATTGGAAAGATCGAAGCGCACCCCTACAGGGAGACGCATCCTCCAACGTACTCGACGTCAGAACTCGCCCCTCGCTGGCCCAAACTCATACCTCCGGAACTTAGAGCGAGAATAACGGTATCGCCCATTCCCAGAAATATGCATCCAGAACATCATGCCACCAGGTGCGCCGCGCAGGCTAAGGCCTTGCATCACATATACGGCAGTAACCCCGACACCCTCCATACGGATGCAGCAGACTATGCAGCCATAAATGCCAAGGTGGCAGCGGTAGCCGACTGGAGGGGGAGGCGATAGCATCAGCCACCATATGCTCCGGGAACAGCATGGAAGCGGAAGAGTATGCAATAATAGCACTCGCTGTCAGCACTCGCCCTTCAGCAAACACAATAAATATCATATCCGACTCGCAAGACGCGTGCCAAAATTATGCGCAAGGACGTATCTCCCCGACCGCCCACCACATCCTGCAGCGAAACCGACACATTCCACCAGTCCGTCGGGTCTGGACACCTGGGCTTCCGGGTCTGCCTGGCAGTGAACCCTCCGGGCGCCAGCGGAAGACCAACCCAAACCAGGCACGACAGAAAGCATCCCACTCACATACACACATATACTACACTCCCGCAGGACCTCCGCTGCATGGCGCCAGCTACAAACTAGCACGTTTCCTAGCCTCTCGCTCCACACGCATTCTACCCTACCCAGACAGATGCCCATCCTGTGGAGGATACCCGAACCTGTATCACTCCACATGGGAATGCCCCATTGCCTATACCCAGCCCCTCCCCCTCCGGTTGGGAAGCCGCTCTTTCCAGCTCAGCCTTGGACGACCAGCGCGGACTGATCGACCGGGGCCCTGGACTAAGGGCACCACCCTCTGAGAGCTAAATAATCCGACTTTATATGCTACTACTATTTGCCGACTGTACTGAAGTGTGACAAATTGAAGTCGTCTGACGTGTCTGTGCTGCTAGCATTAGAGCCACTAGATGAGGTTTCACAGTATCGGCACTCTTTTCTGTCATTGTTGTATTCCGCCGACAGCAGCCATTGGTCGAACCGCGTCACGTGACACTTGTTTACCCCGGGAAGACCCATGGGTGCTGACATTGTGGTGCCTTTGTGTTGCTGCACACGCGCTCTTCGCTGAGTCGTGATTTTTGGAGCGCGGTGCAGCTGTATGGCACGTTAAGAGTGGGTTTTTAAGCCCCCAGACTGAGTAGCGATGCCGTGCTGCTCTGTACTGGGCTGTTTCAACCAGCGGGAAGGTGGAAAACGCCTGCATCGCTTCCCGCTGGGAAAGAACCATTGTGGCCTAGCGTAACATTACAAAGCATAGCTTAATTAGTGGCTCTAGCGCAACCTAGAGCCTATGAATCAGCTACGCTAGCGCAACCGAGCCTGACCCCACCGCACCGGCGCACTGTCTCTAAATCTTCAAAAAGTAAACACAGCTGTCGTGGTTGCCAAGCGGCGCCCTGACTAATTTCGCCCGTCAATGTCAGCCACAATAAGGACCATAAAGCTGGCCACCCTGGCGTCAGGCACCAAAATGGCTGTCGCCATGCGTCAGTGTCGTATTGTATTTAGTGGCTCTAGCTAGCATCATCCAGAGATTACAGCTCAGATACATCGGAATCTGTCACAACTGGCCTTTTCCATGGGGCATTTGCAATGTCACAACTGAAACCACATGCGCCCGACTGCGAAGGACCTATAAAAATCTTCCCCACAGTGGAAGAAAGAAACTCTCAAAAATGATGAAATTCTGCCCCTTTTACCCTTTGGATGGCATTAGGTGTCCGGAAGCACCGCCGAAGTTTGAATTTGTGTCCATCGATGGGAATAGGCGTGGTCACGAAAGTTTTAACCTGTGCAACTGTAGATTTATGGATGCGCTAAAGTCATCTTTCCCACAGTGCCCTTACCCCCGGACCTTCTGTTTCATGCTTGCTTTGCAGAGGAACGCAAGTATGCGATGGCCTCGGTTTAGGCCTAACGTCAAGCCTAATTGTGTAACTGTTGCCCACAGCTTGAGTGTGAGGCTGCTTGACTTGTTGCACTGATGCTGGTGTTAGTTCCTAGGGTTGGGTTTTGGGAGGTGGCCTAGGCAGGCCGCTGGGTTCGCACGTAGCCAGGACAAAGAACAGGCTTTGTGCACACACTTGAGTCATGTGCACCGCTGGTTCTCTCGGACTCCGCAAGGTGGTACTGGTTGTCCATACCTCTGTGAGCGCAGGACAGCAGGCATGCGGCGGCCTCGTTTTTGGCCTAACGCAAGGTCCAGTGGTGTAAATGGTATCCGCCGCTTGACGTGCAGCGAGTCTGACGTTGCTTGGTGGGACTACCTAAGCCACAGGAATGCATGAGCGAGCACTTAGCCTCGGTGTTTTCTGTTTTGGATTCGCACAGGATCCAAAACTTTCACAGGCTTACTACACACCCACACAGCAACACATACCCGTGTATTTAGGCCAAGGCTTTCTCAGTTTTTAGTTTTGTGCAAGGTCCCAGAACTTGCATGGTGGTGCCAGCGTAGCACTTAGAGGAGTTCCTTGCTAGAAAGTAGCTGGCACAACTGAACTGCCTTGGCCGTGTACCGTATTTTCCGGTCTATAAGTCGCACCTTTGTATAAGTCGCACCCCCCTCAAAATGATAGTTTTTCCGAAAAAAACGTATATAAGTCGCACCGGTGTATAAGACGTACCGGTATACAAGACGCACTTGTTAATTAGGTAAACTCATAGTGAATCAGATCGTTAGAAAGTGCGGCGAAAGTACAAGGTTGCTGCAGCCGCCGCCTGTGAATGCACCCCTCGGTAAGGAGGGCTAGACATGCATATACCGTCCAAAGTCTAGCCAGAACTAACTTCTCAAAAATGGTTTATTGATACACACAGATGGCGTGTACTTAGACGGTGTTTAGACAAAACCATCGAAGCCTTCTTCCGCAGACTCGCTAACAAATAATTCAGCAACTTCAAGTGGGAATTCCGCCAGCGTATCGCTATCGCCCTCCGACTCACTGATGTCTTCTTCGCCAACATCGTCACCACTCGCGGACCGGGTTGCTCTGGCCTTTATCAACCCGGCTACAATTGTTTTTGTAGAAATGGAGTCCCTAGAGTTGGAGACCCACTTGGCCACCTCTCCAAACGTCGTGCGGGTCTTGCGTGCTGTCGTAAATCCGCGCAATAAAGGTGTCATGGCGAACAGAAGTGACGCGAACGGAAGCAGCCCGAAATTCGAAACTTATCAGCAAGCTGTCATTTTAAAAATTAGCAGCACGTTTACCTCCTTCAGAGTAACTTTGTAATAATTTATAAGCTGCATGTTGTTTTTGCAACCCAGTTTGATGTTACTTTCAATTTATTCTGAAATGTAGTTACTGCGCATGGCAGAAAGTGACGTGCAGTTGTTGCAGGCCATTATGATTGTTTTTGACCAGAAAAGTTGCAAATTCACTGGTTTAACGTTCTGAAGCGACATATGGGCTATGAGAAACGCCATAGCGGTGGGCTTCGTATTCATTTAGACCATAGAGCTGTGTCTCAACGTGCGCTGGCCAGGCGTGGCCGCCGCGAACCGGATTTATTCAATACATAAGTTGCACCGGTGGATAAGACGCACCAACGAAAATCTCAGAAAAAAACCGCGACTTATACACCGGAAAATACGGTAAGTCGCACCGGTGGATAAGACGCACCAACGAAAATGTCAGAAAAAAACCGCGACTTATACACCGGAAAATACGGTAGACTAGCCTGCATTTTTTTTCCCTAATATATACAACGTAGTTAGTGCAAGATCTCGTATAGGATGGTAAGTTTAACCTGTGTAAGGTAAGTTTTAACTGTGCATTAGGTGGACGTGTTCACAGTGCTGAGCAAATTAATTTGCCACTGCTGATCAAAATGAGCAGCTTCTCTTTACTGTCATACCGTAAAAACCCGCGTATAATACGGACCCGCGTATAATACGAGGTGTAATTCGGGGAATGCAAAATCAGAAAAAAAGTTTTCCTCCACATATAATGCGAGGTAAAGAGCACAGAAAACATTTATTTGCACTGCAGTTACCGTCCAGTCATTGTCAGTTTTCGCTGGCACTGTCTCCCAACGTCCGTTCAGTCATCGTCAGGTTCGCTGCTGCAGTCTCCTGAAGTCGCCTTGTCGGAAATGTCTTCTCACAGAAAGTGGTCCTCAGTGCCATCAAGGGCGTTCGAGATGCTGCGTTTCTTAAAAGAGCGACTGATGAGCTCATCTGAGATGCTGGCCCACGCATCTGCGATCCACCAACTAACCACCGCTTGAGAAGCCCGCGTCAGCCATCCGGTAGCTGTCACTTACGGGTCTCCTGACCTCATCCACTCTTGGTAGCAGGACCTGGTGCAGTCTTTAAAAGGCTTGTTGATGCAAACGTCTAGCAGTTGAAGCTGGGATGTCATTCCTCCTGGAATGACAATTAGTTCGGTGTGGGGTTCGCGCAACAACTCCTTCACGAAATCGCCCAGGTGGCAGCGAAAGGCGTCCAACACGAGCACTGACGGAAACCCCCAACAGGGCTCCAGGCCGCCGACACCACATACTTTATCCAGTCAAGCACCAGTTGCTGTCTCCACCCGCGAATGCTGCCTTCGATGACGCCGAACTGCCGTCCTGCGGCGCAATTCCTGATGGTCTCGGCACATAAAATAACTTTTCTTTTAATTGCAGCCGAATACAGCCTTCGTGCACGTGACATCGTGATAGACTTGCGGTGAACGTGCCGACCCTTCGCGTGGTCAAAACAGTTAAAATGGCGCCGGCTGAGAGAAGCAGCAGCCAGCTAACACCACCGCAAGTAGGCGCACACTCCGCTGAAACCGAAACTGCAAATTTTCGGCTGAAAACTTTGGGATCCACATATAATACGAGGCCCAAATTTTACATGGTAAAATTGGGAAAAAAACCTCGTATTATACGCGGGTTTTTACGGTATAT
This sequence comes from Haemaphysalis longicornis, assembly GCF_048455015.1. Lineage (NCBI taxonomy): Eukaryota > Metazoa > Arthropoda > Arachnida > Ixodida > Ixodidae > Haemaphysalis > Haemaphysalis longicornis. Next base: position 20,639,047 of record NW_027526245.1, read on the forward strand.
GGTGGTTAGTTGCTCGGCTTACCTAACTGGTCGGATCAAGGATCTTAGAGAGTGATGCAAATGTTGTGAAATCATTCTAAGGCACAAAGGGTGCTGCCCATGTTCTGTGCTTTTATCAGGTGGTGTCTCAGTTTGCTGCGTGCATGCCCTTCTGGGAAGGGCCTGAAAGGGTGGTTGCCCTCACACAGTTCTTCACACTAATGACTGTGACGTTAAATGTGACGGCACACTTGCTGGCCTGCACAACAGCAGTTCGCCTGATATTTACAAATTTGGCAGGCTTTCAAATTTTGTGCTATATATGTAACGTGAGCAGTGGCATGATTGGGGAGGCACCAAAAACAAAGCAACCAGTGTGTGCTGTCAATTCAAGCAGTGTGACCAAGCGCAGTCGCATAATCGTGCTTGCAGGCTGCATTTTTTGTCTGTAACTGCCAAGCTAGTACCTGTGGTGTTGCACAGGGCAGTGTGCGAAAGCGGCTGCAGAGACGTCGCTGTTTCATCCGTGTTCCCTATTTGTGAAGAGTTTTTCCGAGAGGGCCGTCCTTAAAACAAATGAAGCGTGTGTCAGTTTGCCACAAGTGGCACCCGCATTTGATCAGAACGAATGATGGTCAGCAGTCTGTTTGTTGTTGGTTCTGGCTACGCAAGTCTCTGTGGTCAAGGCTGGCTCACATCACTGAGCTGGCCGATGCAGGACTACGGTGTCTTCCTCCGTGGGCAAGTTTACGTTGGGGCTGAAGTGTTTGCGTGCTGTTCTCAGTTCTCTTTCTAAGACGACCCCACGTCCTGGCTGTGGCCGGTGGCACGTGCCTTGTTTTTCATGTCCGTGCTGGGGTGTGACTGTGGCTGACGTGAGGAATTGAGGTTGGATGACAGTCGAGGCCATGTTTAGATTGCCAGCCTGCATAATGTGTTCAGGAGCCCCTTGTGAACTTGACCAGTGCCATTCGTGGAGATTTCAGCCTGCCTTTGCATTTTCGGCAACTCCCACCTGCTTGTTGCATTTTCTTGCAACTCCCAACTCCTTGTTAAAGAATGCTGCTACGAAAAAGACAGCCTCGCACTGTGAAAGAGAAGAGGGCCAGGTTCAGCCAGAAGTGGGACCAAAAGTCGCCTCGTGGAGGAGAGTTTTGGAGCGTGGCCGGGAGAGAGGGAGCGCACAGCAGGTGATGCACACCCGGACAGCACCACAAGGAGTGTGCACTGGCTGTGTGCTGCAACTGCTGGGGTGGCAGCGAATGCCACCGGTCTTCATCAGGCTGTCAGTGCAGGGCACTTACTCTCTTGTTGCACTCGCAGGGCTCCAAGGGACAGGGGGGTCCTGTTTGTGGCCCCTTGTTTGTCGGTGGGGGTGCGGGAGGTGCCTCGCCGTGCAAATGTGCTGGGTTGCCGGGAAATGTGGCCACTGGTGGAGCAGTGCAGGCTTTCTTTCCCCCACTGGGCTCCAGACCCCTGGTTTGGTCACTGCAGCTGTGCCTTCCCAACTGCAAGCCAGTGCATGTGCGCCTTGAGGCTGGAACAGGAGGAGACCTGCACACGCTTTGGTGTGGGTGTTTCGATTGTGTGGGCTGCGATGTGAATGGGAAGGGCGTGAGCTCTGGGGGTGCCTGCTTGTTCGTTTTCTGGCAGCCGCAGTGGGCACTTCAGCTGCGGGTGTTTTTGAACGTGCAGCGAAGGCTCATCAATTCGAACCTCAGCAATTATAATTAATGGATGATTCGAACTGTACGATTTGGTCTGGCCGATTCTCCATAGAAGCCTACGTATTGAAAAGCCATAAATTCGAACGCGAGGGGTCTCCAGCACGGATAATTCGAACTACGCGCCGCTGCGCCGGCACCTGGGGGCCTGACGCGCGGCCAAGGATACGGCCCTGCTTCTTACACACGAGGCCGCGTTGCTTCCTGAAAGGAGACAACCAAGGAGAGCGAAGTTAAATCGGGTACAGGCAATCAAAACCCCCATGGCGGGTGTTTGGAAGGAGTTTCTCTGGGGACTGATGTGGGCACGTGCTCAGAGAGTGGGCGGGGCATCATTTCTGAGGTCGGGAGCACAGAGCCTGTCACTGCCATTCACCAGCAGGAGGTGGCCGCTGACGAAGCAATGACCGGATGGAGTGCTTGCAGTACGCGAAAAGGAGGCCTTCTGCTGCATTCACTTGCTAGAGCAAAGACAGGCTTCAATCGTGGCCTTTTACAAGCATTCAGTCGCTGACACGCTCCAATGGTGCACAGTCGCATTGTGCCTCTTTTGCACTCCACTTTCATTAGTTTGAGGTCTTGGTAATTCGAACTGAGCTGGCGTCCCCTTGCAGTTTGAATTAACGAGCTTATGCTGGCTTCGCAAAGGAATGCTGCGTCTCGCAGGTAGGCGGTCTGTGGGATGCCGCACTTTGTGGCACTAGCAGGCAACACTGTCTTTTCATCCCGGGTCCAGCAGTTGTGCTTGCCCACAGTCGGATTTTGAAACCGGTGCCAGTGGCTGCGGTCACTAACTCGAAGCCGGCAGTGTAGAGTTGGTGCCCCCTCACGCATATCTTGTAGTGCCTTTAATAAACAGCACTGGTGCACACCAGTTCGCCTTTCCGTCCCCAATAGACTGCACCAGTGCACACCTAGAGTCCTCAATAAAGCGTGGCACACCCCCTCTTCGTGATTTTGGGTTGCCCCCAACACGCAGTCAGCAGAGTGTGTGGGTGCAATTCCATGATGCATCACCATTGTCGCCTGGAATGCAACTCCTCCATCATCTGTAGGAGCTACGGCTCAAGCTTGTGCAGACGAGGAGGGAGGAGGAGGAGGAACAACTTTATTAAGGGGGGACGCGGCTTTCAACTTCGGAAAAATGACCAAAACATCGTTTTTTTGAAACCCACATATTCGGCTTCTATGTTTCCTATTCTGTGCGTCTGCAAAGTTTTTACGCTGAAAAGCGTCGCAAAGTGGCATAAAAAAATACTTTTGTCAGGCGCGGTGACAAACTATCAGCGCAAAAGGGCGAAAAAACGGCAATTTTCGGAGCGCTCTATCTCCGCAACGGTGCTACCGGGCGCGGCCATTTTGATATGGTTAGATCGGCCGAGCGATCGTCTTTCCGGTTCTGCTCGTCTCTTTTATCTTCGTTCATTCACAAACGCACAAACGGCAGAAAAGAAACGACGCACAAACGAAGCTAGAAATAGATGCTGAAGCGCTATTGGTCCCCGGTCGGGGCGCAGACCGTCGACCCTCCTGATTGGATGTTGCGGGCGCAACGCAAAATGGCGGCCGCCTGAGCTGCGTAGCGAGTGGATTGAGTTCATTTTCGCCGCTGCGCTCGGACGAGTTTCTGTTCAATCTGTGGTGTTCGACACGGACGTTATCGCGATGGGAATGCCAGAGATAACGAGCCGGATTACGGGAAGTTGTGTGGCTCGAAAGGCGGAGGTCATCGAACGCTTCGTGGGGCGCGTGACTCTACCGTCGCCAGACCCCGGAGGGTGACGCGGTGTGCGCGCTTGCGATAGCGGTTCGTGAAGTGAACTTTTAGTTGGATTTGCGATGTTTACACGCTTAGTTATTGCTGTGATTTGATTGTGGGCTCGCTAGCCTTGGGAAAGAAACAGTCGACGCGTCAAACGCTGCGGCGCGCACGGCATAGCCGACGCGCATTGGAGCATCACATGACTGGGCAACCGGTTACGATTGAACGCCAGTAGTTGTAATTAATGCCTGCGACGTTAGATTTAATCTTAAAAGCGACCTGACCAGCCATATCAGGTATAATCAAAGTTCGATATGTCGCGGTAAGCGTGCGCTGCGATGCGCGCGAGCCATATCGCCTTTCTTGCGCAACGTTTCCCGTGCACTTGTAATTTTCATGCAAACTGGTTTGAGTTAGTAATATAGGAATAAAAATATGCTCTCTGCGTTAAAAATGTACGTTACTGTGGCAGCATTTAACAGTGATTTTTTTAGGGAAATTATTGATACCATTGCTCAGGGCATACTGGCTGTGCTGCGAGAAATATTGGATGCCTTGAATGTCAAAAGTAGTAAAAAAAATATGCTCTTGCATTGAAGTTGGGAGTTATGCAGAATACTCTACCAAGCTTCAAAGTAGCTCATTTTCATCCTTGTGGTATGCAAACTTTTGGCAATGAACACCTGCACATTAGTACTAAGTTGCTGTGCCAGGCAAGATAAAACATAAAAAAAGCCAAAAATGGTCAAATTTAAGTAAAAAAAATGCTTAACTTGTTGCCATGGTGACAACACTGCAAAAGGAGGTTGTCCAGTGCGATACAGCCAACCAACTAACCATACTTTGCATTGAAAGCCCATTGAAACCCATCTCCCCTCCGTTTGGTTTGCAAAGGGGGTATGTACTCTTCACGGAGGAGCTGAAAATGATGTTTTCTGGAAAGAGAAAGGCTGTAAAAGGCACTCCAATTTCAAGGCAAGGCCTTCCAGAAGCCCCATGTTCAAAAGGACATGAAAGGCTACAACCGTGACGACTTCTGATATGTGAAACCTATGTTGCAACTTCGGAAGCCGTTTTCTCAAAACGTTTTTTTTTGCCACCTGTTTCGCTTGTACCAGGGATTTCTTCATGACCGCTGGGTCTATTTTGATTCCGTTTCTTGCATTACATTCCTTGATGAACTGTTCAGGTCGTGACACTTTTGGTTTTCCAGATTTGTTTTTTGTGATTTTTTTATTCAAATAATCGTTCACAGTTGACATGCCTGTTGCACAATAACCTCTAAAAAAATGAGAATAAAAAACATTGTGTTGTAAAAAAAAAATTCTAAAACTGTCACGACCTCGTCCATTCATTTGGGAATGCAAAGCACTTCGAACAAGTTTTCTATCGTGTTTTATAAGCCGCTCAAGCTCGGTACAAGCGGAACAGAAAGAATATTTCATACATAAAAAAGTTTTCAAAATATTACTTTGAAATTTTTATAGTGTTATCACAGAAGCATTTCCAGTTGCTGTGCCAATTTTCATCAAAATCCACAAAGAAATAAAAAAGTTGATTTTGAAAGCCACGTCCCCCCTTAAAATCACCGGCAGCTAGGACGTGGCCGCTACGTCGCGGAGACCTGCCTGGTGCGCGGGCCTACTCACGCTTCCGAGGTGGGGTTGCGTTTTCGGGCCGCTGGCGTGCTAGGGCAGCCTTCGCCTGCTGGACGGCCTGGATTTGTGCACTGCAGTCTTTAGCGTTCATGGCTTCTGTGATATGAGAGGGCATAGTTCCTTGCGCAGCCCCAGCAGGCTGTGTCCTGCAGTTCCAGAGTATATGGCTGAGTGTCGCACGCGCACTATCACATACACGGCACATTTCACTTTCGTATACACCGGGGCACAGATGTTTTGCAAGCACTGGGGTAAGGAGCGATTCGGTCTGTAATTGTCTGTAGAGAACTGCTTCTTCCCGATTTAGATTTGGGTGAGGTGGCGGACGTCGTCTTCGGGAAAAATTGTGTATATGGCAGTGAAAAAAATTTCCCCGCATTTCCCCGAGGGGAAGAATGTGAAAGTGCGAATGCAGGAGTTGAATTTGCGCGGTTCGGTAATGTTCGTGAAAGAGAGATCACACACACACACACAACTACAAAGAAAGAAAGATGCATTTATTCACAGACACCTATTTGTGTTGTCGTTGTACTTGATTGCTAGAGCGGATCTCAGCTTTGAAATTTCGTGTCAGTACTCCTTTAAGCGGGTGCATTAGCCCTTCTCACGCCCGATTCTTGGCCAATCTCCCTAAGTGGGTATGTGCTAAAGAAATTAGGACTCTTCTTGGCCAATCGCCCTAAGTGGGTATGTGGTGCGGACGGACGGACGGCGGTGGACGCGTGATTCAGGGTCGCTTAAGAAGTGCATTCGCACTTAAAACAGTGGGGCACTAAACAGAGGACGACGAAGGTAGAAATGAACAAGATATACAGGTGAAAAATGGGGGGAGGATGAGAGCTGTGATTGTGTGTGCCGTTTGTGTCTTCTACCTTATCCTCGTCTGTGTAGCGCCCCATTCTTTTCGCTGCATGCATTGTTGCTCACGAGGATGAATTGCTTGCGAACATGGCGATCCGAAAACTGGCCTGAGGAGTGGCTAGCGAGCGCTGATACATGCCCGGTAGAAACCTTGCTTACTCCAAAGAAGGCTGCATGTCCAGCTGGCAGGGGCATGAAGCTGTGCGTTTGTCGTGTTCGATTGCACGGTCACTGGAGTGCCTGAACGTTTCATCAGAGTGGAGGGCACAACAGGCACTGTTCATGGGTTGCTCTGCAGCACGTACACCTTGGTATTGCCCTCGGAAGATGAGCTGTTCTAAGCAGTTCAGTGTCGGACATGTGCGAGCGATATACGTGGCAGCTTTTGATGAGTATCACTGTGTGGTAGTCCTGTGTGATTGGCGCTGGGCAGTGTTTTCTTGGGAGCCCCTCTAATAGTTCAAAAGTAAGGGTGCTTGGGTGTTAGTGCTGGTGCAATTCAGTTTGTCCCCCAAGACTGCACAGGTTTTGTTTTGGGGCAACCCCAGTGTGTGCTTATTGAGGCCGTTGTTGGTCGTGTTTTTGTTGCACCTTTGACCTTTTACTGAGTGTGCTTCGTTGGAAAGCCGCATTCAGTGTGCCGAAGCTTCACCAGGCCAATGGAAAGCACCCAAGTGCGGCCTACTGATTTAGACCAGCTAGTCAAAACCAGGCTCAGCCAGCCAGGATCTGTAAGGGTGCATGGAAACCCCAACACATCCCTGCCTCCATCCAAAAAAAAGAGACTTTAACGCGTGCCTTTCCCCTCCTGGCTTTTGTGCTGCACTGCTTGCCTCTGAAAGGAGCATGAGGTCGTCAGTAAAATTTGGTTCAACTTGCAAGGGACATTGAGAAAAACACACTGGACACACACTGCTTGAGCATTGTAACATCAAGGACGCATAGGACTCGGGGCTGCTGGGACATAGCTGCTCTAGGGATGTTGAGAACCCACACATGGGTTGATGGTGCGAGATCCTCACATTGGGAATTTGCTTGTGGTTGGGCAGAACTTCTTTTCTCTGCCCGCACCAACCAAAGTGACGTAGTGCTGCTTTGAGAGTCTGTCATAACAACTGGGATTAGCGCTTTAAAGAACAAGACACACGTAAGAAAAGAACGGACAGGACTGGCGCTACTTCAGCTGATTTATGCACAAGCTACATCTTCGCATTTATACAATAACAGACTCGATCATGCACAGCGTGAACCATTTAAAGGACAACTCCCAACCAATCATCGCAACAATGCATAGATAACCACAGCCATTAACACTATGTCATACAAGATAAAAATTCCAACTCACAAGAGAAAAGAGCAACAGAAGTATCACTGACACAATCAGTACCATGTTTTTTGATATAAAAAGCCTCCAGTATTTTACGCGCGTTTGCATCATGGCTTCTGCCCAAAATCTGCCCAAAGCCGTGCGACACAATCCTTGCAGTTAGCGCAGTGTGCAGGCAAGTCCGCTGTCCCCCCATCCTTTATTGCCAATTCATGCTCACGTGCTCGATCATTAAGATGTAGCGAAGATGTAGCTTGTGAATAAATCAGTTGAAGTAGCGCCAGTCCTGTCTGTTTTTTTCTTACGTGTGTCCTGTTCTTTAAAGTGCTAATCCCAGTTGTTATGACCATGAACCAACTAGCCCGGCAGCAAGTTTTATTAAGCTATCTTTGAGAGTCTGGTTTGGATGTTGATAAAAAAGTGTTTCCTTTGTTTGTGGGGACTTACCTTTTGGTTCTGTGATGTCTGAGCTGTGAGAGGGGTCGGAAGAGGGCATTGCCGAAACCATGGTTGTGACCGCCGTGCTCCCTTGCCCTTTCACCCCCAGGCCTCAGCCAAGACGCCCTGCACATATTCAACACGTACATTGCTCAAAATGCACCGTTACCCATTGGCGTCTCGGATGACCTGAGGAGGCGCCTACAAGGTGAGCGCTCTTGTGCAAGGGCAGGTGCTGGACTGGGCCTTCTCCGTCCCTGGCTCACAGCCCTATCTTTGTTCTCTTCCTCGTGTTATTCGGCCCATGTGAGGGTGGGTGCAGGTGCTGTAGGATATCTTGTGCTTCTCCCTGTCAGGCAAGCAGAGGAGGGCAGGTAATTGGGCTTAGGTAGTTCTGATCTAGAGCTTTCTGGCCCCTGGAAATCACCACTGACTAATGAGCTGTGATGGTGGTTGGCAAGGGTGGGTTGGTTGCAAAACCAGGCAGTGCCGGAAAGGTGAATAGCAAAACTCCTGTAGTGGCACTCGAGGGTGGGAAAGAAAAAACAAACAAGGGGAAGATTGTAGAGTGCCCTGGCTTGTGATGTGCCACTGGGTCATCCAAGCGCTGCCGAGGCGTGGCTCCAGCTTCTCTCTTGGTAGTGTGCTTGCAGTGGTCCTGAGGTGTAGTGTGGGTGCGCATGTTCATGCGTCATTTTTTGGTTTAAATAAATAAACCTCAAACTTCACGGGCAACGCGAAATGATGACAGTAACTTGTTTGTAGAAATGAGCGCTCTTTTGGCATTGGATGACCGACGTCATGCATGAAAACGGCCGAGAAACGAGGTTACTGGGGCAGTGTCCTGCCTGCCTGGCACACACCTGGCCCCTTTAGTAATTTATGAGCGGCTAGGTAACTCAGGTAACGTGTGGGTAAGTCATTCTGGGACACCGTCGTGTCTGTCACACGAAAACTGTAATTTGCATAAACCAACAGCCACTGTGTCCACTTGGCTGGCACAATGTCCAGCAGTGTCCTGCTCAAAGGCTCCCACAGAGTGTCGTTCCCCCAGGGCATCGTTTTGACACAATGCACAGCTGACTGATGAGTGTGCCACTGCATGTTACTAAGAGTGCCTTGTTTTTATTCCTGTGGAAATCTGAGCAAAGAAATAAAAAAAGTGAGCGTAGCTAGTCACACTGAGTGGTGTAGAGAATGCAAACGTGATTGAGGGCTCTTGTGCGTTTTGGTGCGATTCAAGTTTCCTCTTGTGCGGGGGATCCCCGCACGGGGCACCTTGAGTAATCTTGGTTACGGTGAGTGGCGACACCGCGTACCCCGAGCCCCCCATACTTAAGCTGTTACCTACCGTGGCGAGAAGTTGAACGGTGAAGGGTTAGAAGCCGTGAACGGTGGCCGTCGGAGCCCTGGTCAAGCTCCGGCCGATGGGCTCCCTGTCTGTCTATCAGGCTGGGAGCTCCGGGACCTCTTTGACCATCAGGGTAACGTCAAAGAAGAAAGTACCCCAGTTCCCTGCTTTATACTATGTCGCATGGTATTTTCGAAACCCTCTCTTCCAAATGATCGGGCCCCAAAAAGGGCCCGCACCGATGTAATTTTCAAACCTCTGCCCAACATGAAATTTAACACACCGGACAACTTTCCTCGCTTCTTAGTGATACAATCTAAGAACAAGGAATCTCCAGTTACCTGCAAGTTGGTCTTCTTAATTGCCAAGTTCATTGAGAGTGTAGTTGGCGCGAACTACAAGGCAAAGAAGCTGACATCGGGGGACGTGCTTGTAGAACTATCTACTAAAAAACAATCTGATAGTCTCTTGAATCAGACTGACCTACTTGGCCTTGAAGTAGCTGTAACGCCACACCGGAGCCTTAACAGCTCGCAGGGCGTCATACCAGAGATGGACCTGCTCAATGAAAGTGAGTCTGACCTCCTCGAGGGCATGCGTGACCAGGGCGTTACTGCGGTAAGAAGAATAATGATCAGACGCGATGGCAAAGAAGTAAAAACGAAACATGTGATCCTAACTTTTGACCGAAGTGTCCTACCGGAGCCTGTCACTGCAGGCTTCCTTCATTGCAACGTATGACCTTACATACCCAACCCACGCTGCTGCTTCAAGTGCCAGCGGTATGGGCACAGTACTACCACCTGCCGCGGAAAACTGACATGTGCCAAGTGCGCAGGACATCATGACCCTTCAGAGAACTGTGCTTCTAACGTATTGAAATGTGCCAACTGTGAGCAACCCCACGCTGCATACTCTCGGTCATGTGCTAAATTCAAAGGCGAGAAAGAAATCATAAACATGGTCACCCAGAACATTACCTATCAAGAAGCACGACAGAAACACTCAATGTTTTCGCAAAGGTATGCCGATGCAGCTCGCCGGGGGGCGGAGTGGTGTCTAGTCACGGCGGCCACCCAGTACTGCGAAGCAGACTTGGTGCCGTCCCAGCCCCCCCAGGTGCTGCCCAAGGCAGCCCAACCATCCGACACGACACCTGTGGCGCCCGCAAGTGCTGTGTTAGCTGCGAGTGTGAGGAGTGACGGCTCTGCCGTCAATCCTCCTCTTCCGGCTGCCAGACTGCAGGTGGCCATGGACGTAGATGTGGTCGGTCCCACGACCACTTCTGTGTCCAACAAACAGTCGGGGACGGCAGGGGCTCCTGCCTCCACTTCGAACATATCCCGAGGTGGAGCCCGCAAGGACTCCGTCTCGTCACTGTCACACCACTCAGATGATGACATGGAGGTAACACCGTCTCTGCCAGTGCCAAAGGCGGAAAGAGAACAGCGCACCATGGCAGGGCGAGGCAAAAAGCCACCAGCCACCCGTGTCACAAGCCCAAGTCAGAACTGATAGATAGTATACATCCCGCCCGAGTCCTCATCTATACCAGGTAAAATCTCCTCCCTAAACATTTATGGTAGCACAAATAATTACAGAGTGGAACTGCCGGGGCCTTATTAAAAACCTAGATGATATATATGAAATCCTACACAAAACGCAATCAGCCATCCTATGTTTACAGGAGACACACTTGAAACCTAAGCACACCAATTTCCTGAACCAATACGCAGTATTTAGGAGAAACGGAAATAGCTGCACGCACTGGTCTGGTGGCGTAGCTATAGTTACGCAAAAATCTATCCCTTGCCAATCTCTTCAATTGCGTACCGCCCTAGAAGTGGTTGCAATCCGGGCAATTATTTTCAACAGATTAACAACAATTTGCTCACTATACATTCCCCCTGAATATCGTTTATCTAGCTCTGAATTTGAGTCTCTCATAGATGAGCTGCCGGAACCGTTCCTACTCGTAGGTGACCTGAATGCACACAGCCCACTATGGGGACCTGAACGCACAGATTCCCGGGGCCGCTTGATAGAAAAATTCCTCTTCTCATCCGGAGCTTGTCTCTTTAACAAAAAAGAGCCGACATACTACAACACTACACACAATACATACTCACACATAGACTTGGCGATCGGCTCTTCTGTCCTCTTTCCGGCTGTTGAATGGGAAGTGGACGACAACCCCTATGGGAGCGACCACTTCCCTGTCATCTTGAAAGGCATTGATAAAGCCCGTAACAGTTCCATCTGCCATAAAAAGTTTAAGGAATCTGTTGCTGATTGGTTAAAATTTAAACAATTATCTCAGCTTTCATACACGTCCTTAAGCTATTTGGGCATTGACGAAGCCTGTGAACTGGTGACTGCACACATTCTTCATGCTGCCGAGGGCTCAATTCCGCAAACATCTGGTGCCACACCTAACACTAGGAGGCCGTGGTGGAATGAAGAGTGTAGGCTTGCACGGCAGGCTCAAAATAAGGCGTGGGGTGTCCTTCGCAGGTACCCCACTACGCAAAACTTGATTTCCTCTAAACGTGCAAAAGCACAAGGAAGACGCATTCGCCAGCAAGCAAAAAGAGATAGCTGGCGCTCTTTCGTGACTTCTATCAACTCGTACACAGATGCAGGCAAAGTATGGAACAGAATTAAAAAGTTTAATGGACGGAAAACACACACCCTACCTTTGGTCAACAGTACAGGCGGTACCCTAGAGGACCAGGCAAACACACTTGCGAAATACTTTTCATATGTATCGAGTTCTGCTCATTACACGAATGCTTTCTTACGACAGAAAACATCTATGGAGAAGAAACCGATTCGTGATAACAAAAGATCTGACGAACCATACAACACTGAATTTTCCATAACAGAGCTTTTGGTCGCCTTGGGAACATGTAAGGCTTCAGCACCTGGGGCAGATAGTATATCATACACAATGATACAACATCTGCACCCAGAAACTCTCCGAACACTCTTGCACTTGTTCAACAAAATATGGGCGGCGGGATACTTTCCGAGAGCTTGGAGAGAAGCAGTTGTAGTTGCCGTATTAAAACAGGGGAAAGATGCCTCACTACCTGCCAGTTACCGACCAATAGCTCTGACAAGTTGCTTAGGAAAGGTTTTTGAAAAAATGGTAAATAAGAGGCTAATCCATTTTCTTGAATATAACGGCATCCTGGACAGTTGTCAGGCTGGTTTCCGATCAGGTCGAAGCACAACTGACCAGCTAGTTGCCTTTGAGTCGTATGTCAAAGATGCTTTTATCCACAAACAGCACTGTCTTTCTGTTTTCTTTGACTTAGAAAAAGCATACGACACAACTTGGCGTTACGGCATACTACTTGATCTCAAGGCATTCGGTGTGTCTGGACATATGCTAAACACTATTGAAAGTTATTTGTCGGAGCGGACATTTAGGGTAAGAGTAGGGACAGTGGTATCAAGAACATGCATACAAGAAAATGGGGTTCCCCAGGGTGGAGTATTAAGCTGTACTCTGTTTATAATTAAAATGAATTCACTTGGGAAATCGTTGCCACCCTCAATCTCCTACTCAATGTATGTTGACGACGTCCAAATAAGCTTTAGGTCATGCAATCAGTCCATATGTGAAAGGCAGATACAGTTAGGTGTGAACAGGCTTGCAAAATGGACGGAAGAAAATGGTTTTAAATTGAATCCTCACAAAAGTACATGTGTGTTATTCACAAGACAGTGTGGAATTCGTCGAGAACCCGATGTCACACTGAACGGAGAATGGATTGCTGTCAAGAAAGAACACAAGTTTTTAGGTGTTGTACTTGACGGAAAACTAACGTACGTACAGCACTTAAAGAAACTCAAACAAAAATGCCTAAACACCATTAACATTTTAAAAGTGTTGTCACATCAGTCTTATGGTGCTGATAAAGACTGGCTTCTACGTCTCTTTGTGAGTTTAGTTAGGTCACGTATAGACTATGGAAGTGTAACATACGGGTCCGCGTCTAAAACTGCCTTAAAAATGTTAGACCCAGTACTACATTTGGGCCTTCGCCTTGCCTCTGGAGCCTTCAGGACAAGTCCAATCCAGAGTCTTTACGTAGAATGCGACCACTGGTGCCTAGAGCACCAGCGTGCTTATACAGCACTCCTCTATGCTATTAGGACAATGTCTATGACGAATCACCCATGCAATTCTATTGTGAATGACATCTCGTCCGCCCATTTGTATTTAGCGCGCCCGTCGACCCCTGCCCCTGTAGCCTTGCGTGTCAAAGGCCTTGCAGAGGAGATAGGGGTGTCTTTAGATGATGGCATAAAAACCTGTATCGCCGATATAGTCCCACCTTAGGACATGTCAACTATTCATTGTGACACATCCTTTAAACAAATTGACAAGCGTCGTGCACCCCGCGAATTGATTTTACAGCATTTATTAAGTTTACAACACAGATATCCATGCGCCTCTTTTTACACAGATGCTTCCAAGTCTTCTTCTTCTGTGTCCTGTGCTGCACATGGCCCGGACTTTGCCAGCACAAGGACATTGAACAGAAATTGTAGCATCTTTACAGCAGAAGCCTATGGTATTCTAATCACAGTGGAACACATTACACAGAACAAAATACAACAATCAGTCATCTACACAGACTCCCTAAGCGTAGTAACTGCATTGGATTCCTTTAAGCCCATAAAAAACGTTATTCTAAACCGCCTTTTTAAAGCTCTTATAACTGCCTGTAAGTCAAAGCTAAAAATACTTGTTTGCTGGATCCCTGGACACAGTGGCATTCTGGGCAATGAAATTGCTGACCAGAACGCCACTTTGGCGGCCCTACGTAGTGGTGTTGATGTAGCGCAGGTCCCTCACCTCGATCTGAAACCAGTAATCCGGAGGGGAATCCGTAAATGCTGGCAGCACATGTGGGACACACACACAGACAACAAGCTCCACTCAGTAAAACCAAACCTAGGAAGATACACAACAGAAAAACAAAACAGATTCATTGAAGTATCCATTTGCAGACTGCGAATAGGCCACACTTACGCTACACATGCATATCTTTTGAATGGAACACTCCCACCTGTTTGTAACAAGTGTGGGGAACGGCTCACCGTCCTCCATGTGTTAATTGAGTGCACATTCTGCAATGAAGCCAGAAAACGGCATTTCCCTAAAATATATACCTACAACATTCCACTACATCCTTCACTGTTTTTAGGAGATGAACCTATGTTTACAAACAAAAGTCTTTTAAGTTATCTTGCAGACATCAAGTTTTTAAAACTTATCTCGTACAGTGCGTGACCTCAGAGCCTACGAGCAGTGAGTGAGGCCCTCATGCTCCCTTTGTCCGCACGGGAGGCCCACTCTCGCCGCATGCTCTTTGGCTCGAGGTGCATCACGTTGCACCCATAATCCATTTCAGCCACCATTATGAACATCTTCATGCTTTAGTGGACAGGCCCTCTACACCCATATATACAGTATTTTAAGATGTATCATACTCATTTCATACATATTTTAAGCACAAACATGACTATTGAAAGACCACATAACATAGTTCTGGCGCTCTTTGGTCTTAGAAACCCTTGCGCCAATAAACCACAAACATACATACATTTCCTCTTGTGTGGGCACGGTGGCCACAAATCTGTGCCTGTTGAAGCTGACAATGTGTAAGCCTCGGAATCCATTGCGCTGGCTTCTCACAATGCAACGTTGGGAAGGCCAAATGATGCACAGCACTCCGTGATACATTTTGGCACTGTCCATGATATCTGGGTGACCACCACCCTTGTCCTTTGTGTCTGGGCACCTAGGAGCTTCGTGTGTGTGGTGAATGCGAAGGCATTGATGTTCAACTGCCAGTCGTTATCGTCATCAGCCTCGGGGAGTTTCTTACTTGTGTATGCACTGAGAGGAATCTGGCTCGCATCAAGGCCGTCTTGTGTCATCATGGGCCACGAGTATACCGTGCGGTCGCCTTAGTTTCATTATTGGCTTGGATTGAAACGTTTTAGTGGCCTTATATTTGAACACAGTGCCACAAGAACACAAATAATAGTGTGTTGGTTGGTGGGGGAGGGCACTGTGTTGCACCATGTGTGCCAAGGAGCGTGGGCTTGCAAGTGCAAGCTACCTGTGCTGAACAGTGGAGTCTTGCCAGTGGGTGGCACTGTGTGTGGCCCTGCTGTGCTGGCGTCTCAGTGGTTTGAAAACTGTGCGCTGCTTCGGCTGGCAGCAGAGACGGCGTGAGTGCACCTTTCCTCGCACTCTGCTTTTCAGAGTCCGTGTCTCGAAACCCCGTGGAGCCGGAGTGCTTCTTCGAGGCTCAGCAGTTTGCCGTCAGCCAGATGGAGAAGGAGTGAGTGCTTCTCCCCCCCTCTCAGTTGTGGGTGGTTGCGAGCGGCTGTGCGCTGGCCTGCAGTGGCAGGGTTTGTCTGGGAAAGGGAGAGGCACTCGGGGCGCCTGTGTGGCAGCGTAGTCGCCCAGCGCTCAGTCCTTTGTTCAGCACTGTTCATGCGCTCTTCCACCCACCACCTGCAGCTGTACACTGTGGGTGAGCTCACAGGCTCAGTTCTGTGCGGGAGGGGGAGAGGAGCGATCTAAACTAGACCGTGGCACATCACTGCAGTGCTCCCCCCCATGACCCAGGCGTTGCTTCAGTGCAGAAACAAAACTCCGCTGTCAAACTACTTGTGCAGGTGCCCCAGTGCAGGCAGTCATTTTAGTGTGGCAAGTCAAGTGTTATCTCAATCGCTAGAGTAGCAGGTGTTTGAGCGTTTTCCTCCGTCTTTGTTTCCAAGAGGCTTCTTGTCAAGTGATGTATGCCACGAGTAAGAGCTGTGCACGTCCACTCTTGCCACTGCAGCTCTGCGCAGGAACACGCTATGCTTGTGCATGTAAATTCCCTGTGCAAGTAGAAGACGGGGCAGAAGAATACCGTTCCACACTTCATGTTTGTACCTAGGCGGCAGCGTCTGGCTGCTGAATTAGTACATATGCAGCAGCTTTTCCTGCATTGTTCATTTTCCCACTAAACTGGATTTAATAGCCCTTACACTTTCTGGGTCTACTAAAGACTGCGATCGATCGCTTCCCTCGTGTAGTGTCCACAGGAGTGGCTTCCTTCTTCCCCCGTGTGCGCGTGCAGGGTGTACCCGCACTTCCTGCGCAGCCCGTACCACTGCAAGCACCAGGTGGACGTGCTCACCAGCGGCAGTGTCTCGCTGGCCGACATCCTGTACAACGACTCGGCCCTCTTCTACTTCATGGAGGTGAGCCGCTTGCTCGTGTGCCTCGTGCGGCCTGTGCGACCCTTCTCCCCTCCCCTGTCCAGTTCATGGAGCAGGAGCAGTGCCGCCACCTGGTGGACTTCCTGCTCATGGCGGACAACTTCCGCAGCCACCTGCTGGCCGAGGCCGCCCACGACCCCGTCCAGGCGCAGGACGACGCCATGGTCATCTACGACAAGTGAGGCCGTGGGTGCATGACCGGGCCGGTGTGCATTTGCTCGAGCGCCTGTGTGGCAGCCAATCAGGCGGAGAATCTAGTCTGTGCTGCACATGGATTGAAATCCAAACATTTACAGTTAAGTAGTGCACGTGCTTTTGCTTCCGCCGTCTTCAGTTGACGTCACATCGGCGCAATACAAGCTCGTATTCACACACATCAGAGACGCCATCTCTTTCGATGAGCAGACTCTTGGCAACATCACGTGGTTGTCTCAGTTGTTGCGTGGTATGCTGAAATTTTTGGCGCCGCATTTCAATCCACAAGTATGTTCTGGCATTGAAAGGTTTTGCCTGTAGTGGCGGATCAGCGGTGCTGTTTCTTTAGCACGCGGGTTTGATTCCTGGGAATGGCAGCTGAATTTGGATGGCTGCAACATGTACAACACACGTGAACATCAACATAGGTGCCAAGCTCCAGGTTGTCCAAATTAACACCTTCCCCGCTTCGACATTTCTTGCATCTCCATTATTTTATGCCCCAAAATGTAAAATCTTGATGCAATAAATGAAATGCCATTAAGATTACAGTACGGTGACTGTCAGACGTAGCAAAGCACGTTTCTAAAACAATGCGTACATGGAAACAAACTGGGAACATCATTTTGCTCTTCACGTCGGAAATACTAACAGCCAGGACCATGAATTCGAGCCCGAGCCCGGCCAGGCCGCGCTGAAAAATGCTTTGAGCCAGACTGGGCCCGTGCAGTGCTCTAGTTGCAGCTCTGGTGTACTTCACCTAATGCACAGGGCTCAGTTGAGAGAGTACTCCATGTGGCCACACGCAGCCATTTGGCCTGCATCCTCCATCCCCAATCAGGTTTAATCGTTTAAAACTTGACCCATGTCTTGTGGACCAGCCCAGAACTTCACACCGCACACATAACCAGAGTTACTTGATATAAGCGTTGCGGAACTTCCCACAGGCCCCCCCTTGCATCAAAAAACGACCCCACAATTGGTCCACTCGTTTGGATTTTCCTTACAGTGACGGCGTGTGTTGGTGACAAAATAAACTGTACAACGTGCTTCGCCGCTCAACGGCCTGGGCGAAAAAATGTTGGGTGCTTTCGTAAATTTGTTGTGCCGAAGGAGCTGAATGCTTTCAACCTTGCAAGAATTTATTATGCATTCGAAGCAAGAGTAGTAAAAAAATGTGACCGTGGGGGGAGCGAGATGTGCTGGCACTTGAACATTGTCATCTGCTACGCATCATCTGTGGTCTGCCTTGAGAGTTTTGCGCTAGCTTGAAGAGATTGTTCAGAGCCACTTGATGAGTTGCTGTATTAGTTTTGGCATGCTGTAGGCCGAGCGACCACTGCAAGTGTAGTTCTTCAGGTCGGTCCCGTGTTGTGCAAGGTGCCTACACACAGTTGACGCAGATACCATAAAAGACCAGAGTTAGGAAAGCGTCGAATAATTTATGAAAGCACAGAAATGAAGAATTATGCACCTTTGAAATGAAGTTTTCTGTTAAGTTCTCAGGTTGAATAATTAGTGCGTGTTTTTGGATCGTGCGTGGTGACCACGGTGGTACCACGGCACGCACGATCCAATGTTAGGGGGGTCCAGGTGCGGGCCGTTTTTTGAGGTGGAGTTTCGCAACTTCCAGTTGCACTGTAAAACTGCCTATAAAATGTTCTTTCACTCAACGGGGCTGTAGCCAGGTTATGAGTGACTTTTTGCTGGCACTTCAATATTGTCACAAGTGGCTGAACTGCACTTGAATCCCGCTAGAGTGGGATTCACGAGGCGTGCGGAAAAAAGGTAAACCCAGTTTCACATGGTGTGAAATCTGGTGAAACAGCGGAGTGTTACGAAGTTTCCGTTTAGCTTTGGCTTCTTTCTTGTGCGTAGTGTTGATCGTAATTAGCGGGCAATTGTCGTGTAATTTGTTTCCAGGTAGTTCCGGAGAAACAACAGTTGCAGCCCATTTCTTTCACCATGCTGCTGTCATGAACGGCCTTGTATTGACTGCAGACAGTAGTTTTGTAATGTTTGCAACAACACTGCAGTAGTTAAAGGGGCCCTGCAGCACTTACCATCAACTACTAGGAATGTATTTTGGGGTAAAGTCTATTGTCCCAGCAATCTTATCCCGCAACAATTATGAAAATCCATTCATTATCACCGAAACTACGTGCAATGAGAAATCCCGCGTAATTGTTCCCTCTCAACTCGGCCGCGTACAACGCTACGAAAGCTGCGCGCTCTCTAGGGCAGCTCGCAGCGTTCTCTTCCGTGGCCTTCGATATATCACAGGCTGAGGAGTTCTCTTTTTCCCCACAACGTGGAGGGTTCTATTTCCGGTCTGGTGCCACAAAAACGCAGGCATGGCGGCCTGCTCGCAAGCGCGTGCTCGGGCTGCTAGGGCGTTTTTGCAGCAATAAACGTTTGTTGTCTAGTGGGCTCGTTGAAAGTGGAATATTGAGTTCGTCACTCAAACTCCGCGCGCACTAAAAATGCAAAAGAAACTTCAAAACTGTGCGTGCACGTTCAGGCATAGAAGAGGTTGGTACACAGCGTTGACGACAGCGGATCGTCACAGAAAATGCGAGAAATAAGCCGTGAAGTTGACCAGTGACAGCCAATGGGCAGCCATGGCCTCAGTGACGTCGTCTAGGCCATGCGAGGGGTGCATAATGAGGAGAACTGAAGAGCGTGCGGTTGGTTTTTCTGCGTCTTTCACAATGATTTGCGCACTAACCGCTTCACATGCACGTGTAATATTTGGCTCAGGTAATCCTGGCAGTGTAAGCTAAACATTGCGCAGGTTTACTTGCACTGCTCAAAGAGTGTTGCAGGGTCCCTTTAAAGCAAGTTAATGAAACTCTGAGTAATGCTAGAGTTGTCTTCGTGACTAATTGCCATATTATTTGTTTCGGGATACTTTTGATAACAGAAGTCTTCCTCCATAGATGGCCACACACTTGACTGTGCAACAGGCAATGTGGAAAAGCCAGCTTGCAAAGACCAAGCTTGTGCTGATCTCATTCGCCTGTAAGCACAATGCATTGCTGGAAAGGCACCATTTCAGGTGCAGTATAGGCCATCTGGTATCGAAATGTGAAGGCGGCACGACCATTTTGTATGCCATGATTTGAAGCGCAACAAAAGCACACAGACGAAGAACAGAGTAGACGAGACAGGCAAAAGCAAGGCAAAAAAAGCAAGAACAGGGCTGCGAGCGAATTAGCCGAAGCGTTTTATATCGGCGAGAGAGCGGATGACTGTATAAGTGATACCTCGATTGCTCTGTACAGTGGCGAAATGGTTTTTCTGAAAAAAGTGCTGTAAACATATCTGGTTTTGTTATCATCTGTGTATGTATGTACACGCTCCTTCTTTCTCGCCGTCTCTTTTCCTAGGGATATAAGCACATGCGTAGCCGAATAGTGCCTGTCTCGTCTACTCTGTCCTTCGTCCGTGTGTTGTTGTTGCGCTTCAAATCATGGCATCTATTCAACAACTAGCCCAGCAAGAAGTTCTTCTCGACCATTTTGTATTTTTGATGAATTTTATACTGGCAACGGGTTTTCACGCGGCGGAAAAACCTGGTCTGGAGAGAGCGTGACACGATATCAGCAGACACTGCCGTCGGGGCCAAATCTGCTGTCAGGGAAACTTGGTCTTTTGGCGAGTTCGGTAAGCAGCAAATTAATGTGGGGCAGAAATGCTGGCATTTTGCTTGCGAGTGATTGCCTCGTGCACGCTGTTGGCCCTTCCTTGACGGAGGTGCTGCACTCCGTGGTGAGTTGTGTGACATTGTCGCCCAGTCATGAACTGCCCTCGTTGCGTGCCTCTGGGTGCCCTGCTGGAACGCCCAAGCACTATCCCCCCAGGAAGACGCAGCACTCCTTGCGATGTCACAACCCTGCAGGAAACCGTGCTGGTCACTTCACAGTGCTGGCAAGTCGTGGTGCTGCTGTGGGGTGCAGCTGTGTCTCGATACAGCTTGGACGTGGCATGAGGGCGAGGGGCCTTAGCCCACATCGATTCATCAGAGCTGCGTAACTGAGAAGCGCCTCCTATTGGTCCACCCCTAACCCCCCCCATGAGACACTGGGATGAGTCCGAACCTCTTGGGGCTGCTTGGCAACGAACAGGGTGGGGCGTGCAGAGAAAGGTGCATGGCCACATTGGAGCCACACTAGCGCTCATTGTCCCTCAAGGGGCAGTGCCCTGCTCCCCCGTCGACCGATGGCCGGGCCGTCCTGACGCGGAGCCCCTCCTCCCCTGCCGCAGGTACTTCTCGCTGCAGGCCACCAGCCCCCTGGGCTTCAGCGACGCGGTGCGGCTGGAGGTGGAGCAGAACATCTGCCGCGACCAGGGGCCCCTGCCCTCGTGCTTCGACCGGCCCGTCATGGTGCTGCTCCAGCACCTCGAGAAGGTGCGCTCTGCTGAAGTGGGAGGGGGGGGGCACACGCTGCTGCAGCAGCCGTAAACTCGCCACACGACTCGCTCGACGTTCGTGCGTCGAGTGCTGCTGCAACTCTGTGTGTTCCGTACTGCCCGCAATTGGGAAGCTTCGTTTCCAGCTAAAATGCAACATTAACCGCTTTTCTCTGCCCAGAAGACGCCCGTGCAGGGGCCGCAGTTTCTTCCCCAGAATAGTGGCCGACGCTTTGCACTGTTTTCACGGCTGCAGCAGAGCATAGGCGAGGCTCGAGCGTTTTGTTGCCGCTCTCACTTGCTGTTGGAATCCTCCCGGAGGCCATCAGGGGTGAGACAGCTGCGCGTATTGCGCAGTTTTAATGCAAATTTGTTTTCCTGCGCCAGGCTGCTCCGAAAACTTGAGGATCGCGAAAATTGCGCCAAACTGCTCCAAAAGTCTGAGAGCCAAGGATTTTAATGCCCTTACCAGTTTCAGTGGAAAAAATGCTTACTGACGGCCTTATTTTCTAGCACCTCCAAGATGAAGCTGTTTGTAAAGGTTTAATTAATTGGTCATTCAATAAAACGCCGCACAAAATTGTCTCCGAGAT
Organism: Haemaphysalis longicornis; assembly: GCF_048455015.1. NCBI lineage: Eukaryota > Metazoa > Arthropoda > Arachnida > Ixodida > Ixodidae > Haemaphysalis > Haemaphysalis longicornis. Next base: position 20,660,647 of record NW_027526245.1, read on the forward strand.
ATTTTTTTTCGAAAGTCACAATGTCGGGTTGCACATGTTGTATTCTGTGAGCTTTTGAAGTTTTCCCATTGAAAGCCAGTGCAAAGTCCTGTAGAAAAAAATACTTATGTGTAGTGAGGCGACAAACTACTTGTGCAAGCTGATGAAAAAACGGTAATTTTCTGAGCACCGTATCTCCGGAACGACATTACCGGGCGCCACCATCTTGGTGTAAAGATTGGAAAACATGGCAGTCAGGCAAAGCACTTGCTTGTGGTTCAGGCAAAGTGCTCTTCGCCGATTTGTACCATGGTTTTGGTTATGGGGGTGGCTGGGTTTACTTCCACTCATTTGATCTGTTGCAGGAAGTTGCGCGGCTCGAAAGATGGGAGTTAATCGAAAACTACCTGGTGCCCGCAAATTCGCCGTGTTTCGGCCTTGAGTGTGAAGGTGCGGTGCCTGCTTGAAGTGAAATTTCGGACTTGTTGCGATGTTATAGAACGCTCAGTTATTGCTGCCTTTGACAGCGAGCTTGCGAACGGCGGAAATGGGACGATCGACACTGGAGAAGTGGCGGCGCAGGCTACATCGCTGCAAAGTGTTCAAGCAGTGTACGATAACGGGACGGGCTATTATTGCACGCTGCTAAGAATGGTTCATCTATCTGAAGGGAAATTTAGTGCCAGGAGGGAGGTGGCTAAACATACCAACCTTACTAAAATTACGATCGCAGTGAAAGTGCACCTTGGGGATTGAAATGGGAGGGCTGGTGGGGTGCGAAGGCTGTCACCTCGCTTTGCGCAACTTCTGCCCTGGCTCTGCACTTGTGTGTAAAGCCCAGTCTGGGACTACAAAAATAATAATTTCGGCGATCATTTTGATAGTAAAAATGCCTTACGATTGCTTAGTTTTTCAATTCAATATTTTCAATGGCCCTCCATGCTATCCATGCATAGAGCCTAAGAATTTAAAAATGGTACCAAAAGGGTAATGCAGTTCATACTACCGTGAGATACTCTGGTAGAAAAAACTTTATTGAAAGGCTGTTTCAGTGCTATGTATTTTCAAAACATTACAAAGTGCATTTCCCTCCCAACCCTCTCGTTGCCAAAAATTTGATTTTTAGGCTGCTAAGGTGACAAAATAAATGCCGTTCTTCTGCTCCGAAATCGAGGTTTCGCTGCTCCAAAAACTTCTCCCACATCTGATTCAGCTGTCTTACCCCTGCACCATCCATGGAGCTGGGAATTCCCATTCTCTACAGGGTCAAAGACGCTGCACCACACACACACTCAAAGTCTGCCTGCAGACATGTTGCAGCAATGACTTCCTCAATCACACCAACTGGGTCATTTTATGACTGCCTGTAGCCGACCGTTCAGAGGCACCGTTTGAAGGGCCATTGAGCACAGATGTCGAGCGTCTGCAATACCCTTGTCCAGGATTCCCAGTGCTCCCACCCCTGCGCCAAATGCGCAACTTGCGTAAAATGAGGTATCCTGCGCCGTCCTGATAAAAAAAAAAAAAAAACACGATTTGACTAGCAAGTGCGCCACGAAGTGTGCCAAAATTTGTGTCGCGCAAATCACGTGCGGCCTGTTACAAGTACAGTGGCCTCTGGACATGCATAACTAATTCGGCTGATAACTCAAACTCCCTTGCAGCCGTCATTGCATTTGCCGCAGCCTGATTGTGTTGCATGTTGCCTTTTATCCGCACCAGAAAGGAACTAAATACCTTTCAAATTGTTTTGCGGCAGTTTTGCTTCAATTGCATCAAACTTGTGACGACATTTAGTGGCGGTTTTGAAATACGTGGGAAAAAAAATCCCAGTGCTTGATATTGCTTGAATCCAGTCCAGGGATGCCAGGTTGGGCTATAAATAGCCAAATTGGGCTACTTGTTCTTGTGGCTGTCATGGAAATTTTTTACTTGGTATTTGGCTATTCTTGGGCTATTGGGAGAGCCGATTGTGAAAGCTTTTTTTCAATGCATATTTGAGCGTGCCAGCTGGGAAGCGTTTTCAGTGATTCCTTGGAAAAGTGTTCCCCTTGCAAGGAGAAGACCATTATTCTTGAGCAGTGCCGTTCATTTGTGATTGCGCGTGCGAGAGGCACCTTGAAGCACCTTCCATCCGATCTGACAATGTGACAATGTGAGGCGACGTCCACGTCAATTACCCGATGATTCTGGTCAGTGTTTGGCATTTAGGTGCTCGAAAATTAATAATTTGTTGATACAAAAATTGCTCCAAATCACCGTTCATCAGTGGCACTGCTGGATTCCCAATTCAGGACACGTCAAGCTCCCCCCCTCCTGAGAACACTCGCCAAGTAAATGAGAGCTCCCTTTATTGCGCGTCGGAAGCTTTTTCTGTATTGTGGCCCGGCAGCAGCTGTACCGCCCACCCCCGACTTGTTTGGGGCTCGGTCAGTGTTGAGAACTGCCTCGCATCATTTCAGACGGTGCAGCAGCGTGGCCATCTCTGCGTGAGCCAGCAGCAGTTCGTCCTTCCCGTTTTGGAAAGTTGCGCTTTTTCCACCGCCTTTGGGCTGCTCTTGGTTGCAGTGAGGAGGTCCTCCTTCTGTCCCGGATCCAGTGCTGCACACGCGCATTTTGTCCACGACAAGCTTGCCTCTGGCTGCCCGCTTATGGTGCTCCTTAGCACGAGCACTCGTTGTACCGCAGTGGTCAGGATGGGAAGAAAAAGTTTGACAGAAGCGGTAGTTTGACGTGCGTGACTGCTCCGTAAAACCGGGAAAGTCAACCACAGTAGCCACGTGCACGTTGCAGAAGTACCATGTGTGAGATATTCGGGGAGACAGACCTCTACTGAAGCGCCAGGGGGGTCTCTGCCTGTCGTAACGAGCGTTTGCTGCTCTTGCCGTTTAAACACTGCAGCAGTAGAGGACCTCGGATGCTTATTAGTGCTGTCCCAAACAGGACTCCCTTCGGTAGAGGCAAAATGGCATGAAACCTGAATGAAAATGCGGCCAACGAAGCAGAGACAGTGACAGTGGCGCCGGCCTGTGAAGACCACGTGGCGTCGTCTAGCACTTTGGTTCTCACTGGGACTCCTGAATTTTTCTTCTTCCCAACTTTTCCTGCCAAAGTTGGTGGTGTGGCTTCTACGGGAGTATGTACTACACTGTCTGAAGCAGTGCAAGTTTTTGTGTTCACTGCGTTACGACTGTAGGCTGCTGCACAGTGCGTTTTGCTCGGATCAAACTGTGTGAAATGCGTCCAGTCTCCTGCTCTGCCCTGACGCCGCCCTCTTGTCGCCCTGCAGAACCACCTGAAGGCGTTCCTGTCGAGCCAGCTGTACGTGAAGTACATCTCCGAGTGCATTGTCACCATCCAGACGGCACAGAGCGACACGGACTCGTTGCAGCGCAAGAAGCGCTCGGGTGAGTCCATGGGTGGATGTTTGCTGCCTTGGACCCTCGCTGAATGCAATGCTGCCTTGTAGGAGGAGGCATTGGGATCGCGAGAGCACCGTGGGGTGTGGTGTGGTGCAGCGGGGGGTTTGAGTGAGGACTATGCTGTGGCAGCCGTGAAGTGCTGAGGGTGGCCCTGGGCAATATTGGACACCCTCGGTTTACCAGTCCTGGGCGGCCGGGGGAGTCCCACGGGGAGATCGGGAGTGATGCTAATTGGGGAGGCCTGCTGGCCGTAGCCTTGATCACACGGTGCATGCTGCTCCCCGTGTGCGTGCAGGCAGCGACAGCAGCAGCAGCGACCTGTCCTCGCTGGCGTCCCTGAGCACCCCCAACACGCTGCTGGCCATGGACGGCAAGCAGCCGGGCACCCCTGGCGCTCGGCGGCTGCTGCGCCACATCGAGGGCTCCGACATGAAGATCGACTCGGGACAGTTCAACCCGGACGCCCTCTGGAAGCGCAGCCTGGCCGGGTACGGTCGGGGCCGCCGCAGCCACTTTCGCTCTCGTCGGGTGCCACTGCAGTGCACATCGAGGGCCTGTGGCCTGATTTTATATGCTCAATATTGGATGCGGTGAATTATTTTTCACTCGCAATGCAGGACCACTATATAACTACAGGTTTTCCCGCTCAATTTAATCCAACTGTCAGGCAACTTAATCTAACTGCCATCTAATTCAATCCAAACGCCATCGAATTAATTAAAGGTGACAGAGAATTCAGTCCAAGTGCCATTTAATTTAATCCAGCTGTTGGAAGGTTGTTCACAGGTGCTTTGTGCGGACTAAAGCGCATCTTTCCAGGCTTTGTTGCACACTGCGTGATGAAAACGTGGTTTTCCTTGATGCCTTCTGTGCAAAATATCACATGCACGCAGCTTAATGGACATTTACTAATACCCGCAGACCAGGGGAGCGGTCTTGTTTGATCTATTGGTGGCATGGTGATGGTGTGCGAAATCATCAGAAGTATTGTCTCCTCACACATTGTTACCCCAGCAGATTTGCCAGCGTATTTTTATGCAAGCAGACGACACTTCTGTTGCCAGCAGGCGATATTTGACGATCTCGCAGAAGATATTATGATTCGGAAATAATTCTTTATGTTGCAGAAAAGCATTCAATTATTGAAAATTGGAATGCAAGGGGCATTTACGTAATGTGTCTTTATTAACAGAGCTTCTGAAGGCATTGTTACGCGAAGATCGGACTATATTTGTGACGTGTGTTATCGGCGGCGCTCTCAAAGACAATCAGCTCACAGCAACGGTCTCTGTGTATTAGGAAATGTTCATCAATCTGTTCGCATAAGATATATTGCTAGGCTTGTGCGAATAGTGATATTTTAGTTCGAAGCGAATTCGAAGCGAATAGTCCTAGGGGTCGAATACTTTCGAAGCGAATTCGAATATCTGTCAGGTGTCACTGAGACATTCCGGTAAAAAAGTTCTACAGTAAAATCTCGATGATACGAATATCGCGGGACCACGAAAAATATTCGTGTCATCCGAAATTCGTATGAACCAACACAGACCAAGAAACTGAGCACTGAAAAAAGTTTTCGTTTAATTATTTTCTTACTTTCGCATGGAAAAATCCGTGACGTTTTTCTGCTTGTTCTTAACCTCCATGTCGCCGAGCGGTAATTTCTGGACTTTCGTCTATTCACTCGCGGTGCCCAAGCTCACTACAGGAGCGTTTTTGCACGCGATTCATGCGCGTCGGCGTTGCGCGCGCGATTTTAACGCCCGCCTCGGCGATTCCGCGCTCGCGGTCGCCTGTGCCTCTGTCAGAAAATGACGCGCGTGGCAGTGGGAGGAGCCTGGCGCCAATGGGAAGGTGTGCACCTCACGGCGGCGGCAGTTTCGAAGCGCTCGAGACAGCTGGCTGGCTCCACAGGAGATGTTTAGGCTTAGCACCCCGGCAGATATTTCATAGGCGCTTTCACTCGCGGCGCGGATGATTTTTTATAGCACCATTTTCGCCCACATTGTTAGCTCGTTTACCGCACAAGAAACTTCGTGTGTGCTTTGAGCGGTATCTTAAGTAGCGGTTAGAAGCGGTGGCTCGAGCGCCCCGCACCACTTCACGACCGAAGGTGCCGCCTGGTTGCCGCGGCCGGCCGGCAGCGTGCGGGTGGTTTTGCGGCGGCGTCAGCGCGCCTGTGGAGTCCGCGGCGCGTTTTCGCGAGCAGAAAACAACAGCCCGGCCGTTCCTGGAGAAAGAGCAAGTACGTCACCGTCTCTCGCTCGTTCGTCAGTCGGGCGCCTCGCCGGCTCGTTTGTATCATCCGCTGGGCCGCGCAGGCCCGTTCGCGAGAGCCGAAATTTTTCCCATTGTTGCAGTGGGAATAATTTCATTGTTTGAAACAAGGAAACAGGAGTCTCGACTACCCTGCCGAACATGCGCGAAGGCTGCTACGAAGCGACAACGCTTTGAATGTGGCTTAGCTTGTCTTAGCTCCACATGTAGTCAAGATGTAGGACTGATGTCGATGGCACTGCGGCTTGCCTAACGAAACCGAAACTTGAACGAAGTTTTGATATTCGTTCATCCCGAATACTTCGAAATATCGGAAATTTTAAATTCGAGTCGAAGCGAATTCGAATACTGTAATATTCGTTCGAATATTCGAAGCGCCCGAATATTCGCACAAGCCTATATATTGCACATAATGGATCAAGAAACACATTTTCCCCACACCACTCGCATCAAAGCCCGCAAAGCTGCGCCTAATTCCGCACAAAGCACCTGTGAACAACCTTCCAACAGCTGGATTAAATTCGCTGGCGCCTGGATTAAGTTTGATGGCGTTGGGATTAAATTAGATGGCACATGGATTAAATTGGCTGGAACTTGGATTAAAGCACTTCGCAAGCTCAGAAACGTGTCTGCACTATTTGAGGTGGGTGAGGCTTAGCACGAGTAGGGGCAGCCTTTGTGCTCCAGGGTGTCGGAACGAAACGAAAACCAGAAACGAAAAACGAAAAAAACAGAATTTTTGGCCTGAACGAAAACGTAACGATAATTATTACTTAGTTCAAGAGTGAAACCGAAAAAATTTCGTTTCGGTTTTCGGTTTGAGTGGCAATTTCTTGTGTTTCAGGATTCATTCAATTTCCATTCAGCGAAATGGGAAATTGCCGCCGATTTGCTGGCGTGAAATCGTCTTTCGTCTCTATGGCACCCACTCTCCTTCGGAAGGCTTGCTGCCTGCTTCTATACTGTCTCCGTTTGTGCCGATAGGCGCACTGCTGAGGTCCACGCGTGATTGCCACTGGCATCTGGCTCCGATGCAGTTGTATTTATTTATTTATTTAGTTTAATAAAATACCCACATTAGCCCTACAGCATTGTTTACGGGGGGTGATACATAAAGAAACACGAATATTCTAAAACACGACATAAGAACAAGTAGCAAAGCGGACAACCTTTTGCATGAACAGCAGCATGCAGGTCATTAGCTGCGCAAAAAGCAGACTCGCTCAATGCAAACAGCTAAAAGTCATGTTGCACTTGTAAGCAAGTGCTGCCAGAGCGCAGCAGAAAATGTAGCATTGCGATGCGGAAGTGCGCAATAATTATTCTCGAATTTTCGTGCTCTTATCCCTCTGTTCGGATATACTATACGGTGGAAGTGGGGGGGTGGGGGTTTGCTGAAGGTACTGATGTTAATCCATTGCTACATACTCGCACACAATCTCTTGTAAGATTAAAAACGGGAGTTTTTCAGTGTTCCTTGAGACAGACCGTTTTGAACTTTTAACAATAAGATCACAACTATACGAGTTTTTGAAAAATTATATTTTTCAAGAAAATTATTAAGCATCACTTCTTCTTCTTTAACGTAATTTCACAATTCTCAATCCTTTTAAACACTTTCATAAATATCATTTTTTCTCGCGCAAACACGAACTGTTAGAACCAGTACGAACCAATTATTTTTTTTGTTCTGGAGCTGAAACGAAACGGAATTTTTATTTATGAAACAAAACGGAAACTGGAACGAAAAACATTGCGTTCCGACAGCCTGTTTTGCTTGCCCATCATTTATCAAGAAGAATTGATCAAACAACAAGGGTACTTTTATCGGCTGTACCAAGCGCTGAGCGCACTTCCTTTGCTGTGATCAAGACGTGAGGGTATGCTTCGTCTGCTCGGGAAGCTCGCTGGCAATGGCAAAGCCTGTGCCACTAAGTTGCCGTTTGCGGGAACTTCTCGCGCGTGTGCAGTCTACTCCCGCAAGCACGGTAGACGGCAGTGCAAACACTGCAACGGTATGCCAAAACTCCCTCTGGGACGTGCCGATTGCCGCTCAAACGGCGAACGCATGCGAGCGCTGCTCAGTGGTAACTGGTTAGGCGAGCCCCAGTCAAAGTGGAGTCGGCCTGGCTGCCTCCACAGCTGCTGCGCGGTTCCCCTTGTAGACAGATATGGCGGCGGCCATGCAACCGTGCTGTGGCACAAGTATAGGCACATTGTATAGAGAGAAATGCGTTTGAGCACTTTTTGTACACTGTTAGCCTGAGATGGGTGTATTAAATGCTGGCCGGACTTGCAGCAAATTTTGTTAGCGCGGCATTGCGTTCCAAAAACATTTCGTTGCCGCGAGATACGAAATACATGAACTCCTATGGACGTTCACCAGGGATCTGGAAATATTTCGTTGCCGGGGGGATTTTGTACTCGAGGGATTTCATTGTCGTGGGGCTTAACTGCAGTGGGATGCTATTTACACGTAAGGTCTGCTGTAAGTATTGGCACAGTATGAAGTACCTGTGATAGTTATAATACGGTGGAGGTTTTGGTGAGCTGGTATTTCTTTTCACTAGGGATGGGCGAATATTCGGTATTGTCGAATATTCGATCGAATAGCTCTCTATTCGTTATTCGCTTCGATCCGAATGCAGGTATGCGATATTTTCGAATTATTCGATGCTCCCGAATAGGCAGCTAAAAGCCAAGCTTTTCGGTCAAGCTTTCCGAGAGTTACCCCAGGCTTGGCTCAAGACCCACCAACGCGGACATTTCTATTATCAGTGCCGGCACTGCCGAGTTGCTGCCTTGCCTAGAGGTTCGACGAAGATCTCGGCCGCCAGCACACTTTAGGTTAAAAAAAAAAAGGCGGCACTGAAACAACACCGCTCCGAACATAGCGGCACCAAGCCAGCAGACTTGTACAGGCCGCCATTTTGAATAGGCATGCCGCCATTTTGAATAGGCTCGCTCAGCGCGGCAGTACCGCAGTACGCCGCACTAAGCGAGCCTATTCAAAATGGCGGCCAGCCACTTCAATACTTCTTTTTTTAGTGGAGCTTCTAGAGCAGCCGGCGGAAACTGCTGCACCTAGAGCAGTGGTTCTCAGCCATGAATGTGTCGGGGACCCCTTGTGGACTGGTGGAAGTGATGGGGGACCCCTTGCAAAAAAAAAAAAAAAGTTCCTGCGTTTTTGCAGGAACGTCCTGCGTTTTGCAGGGAGGGGTACGTAGGTAAATTAACACAACTGGAGCGTGAAACAGGTGGCGTGTCAACTTGGTCGGCACCATGGAGCTTAGAGCGAGTACTTCACCGCACAAAACGCATTGCGGTTTGCCGCCGATATTGACAAAGCCAAACTTCAGATAACTTTCTTTGCAGCCACGTAACTTGGACATGGCTACGCGACTCAGACACGTAGCTTCGCGACCTAGGCCAACCGGGTGAGACTGCACGGCACAGCCACTGATGCCAGGCGAAAATGGCGATATGATAATGCGGCTGCGGGGCACTGAGACACGTGGTTCGGGAAGGTGTGGGGAAGAGGGAAAGGAGGTGATCGAGACGACCTTGTGCGGATTGCGGATCACTGCGGCAGTTCCGGGAGCAGGTCCCGGAACTCCAAATGAGTCACGGCCGGACTAAACTCCAAAAAATGTAAAAAAAAAAGAAAAGCGGGTGAGGGTTTTGCGGATCCTAGAAATGGCTTCGCGGACCCCCATTTGAGAACCACGGACCTAGAGCATGTGGCGCAACAGACATTTCATGAAAACTTGTGAATACAGCAAAGGAAAGCTGTGTGTAAGATTTTGCAATAAATGTTCAACTGGTAATAGTTTTACACAATGCTGTGCCTACGTGAGTTCTAATTATTAGAAAAAATTGTGTACATTAGTCAGGTCACAAGTTGCTCATTTGTCTTTGTGATTTACAATGTGCACTATTCGAACTATTCGATTCGAAATTATTCGACCAAATCACTATTCGCTTCGAATTCGCTTCGAACCTCAAAATCTAAATTCGCCCATCCCTACTTTTCACTGTGCCGGATGCCTATGACTGGGTGCAGGCTCATACCAGTGACTAGCTTGCCTATGAGTTTGTTTTGTATTCGCAGTAAAACATTTGGCATGCTCACTCACTCACAGTGGGGAAAGGCAGTTGAAGCCAGCAATGAGCTCTTTGGGAGCAGGTGCCTTTTGGCACTCGGCCGAGTGGAGGGGAGGAGAGGCTCCGAACATGGCCACTGCTTGGAGGCCGAGTGGCTGGTTTGACTAGACGCCTGGCCCCGCCGCAGCGGCGTGGTTGTCCTCCCCTCGAGGGAGGGAGTGTGGGGGAGGAGGAGGGGGGAGTGACGGGTGCCTCGCCTCTCTGTTGGCAGGAGGCTGCAGATGGCGCACATCGACCACCTGGGCAAGGTCACAACCGAGTTCGAGCCGGAGCCTGACAAGAAGACAGGTGGGCTGCCTGCCTCTGTTGGGGGAGGGGAGGGGGATGCTTTGCGTTGTGTTGTGCTGCGTGGCATGAGGAGGGAGGGGCCACCATCGGGGTGTCAGTGCTTTCTCAATCTCATGAAAGAGGTCCCACAGCGAAGAGGCGGCACTGTTGGGGGGCCCCCACTTCTCCTCTTGCCCCCGCAGCCTGAAGAGATCGCCCGTGGGGCCTGCAATGGTGCCCCTCCCTTTTCTCTCTCTCTCTCTCGCATTTCCAGGCACGGGAGGACCACGAGCATGGCCTCGTGTCCTTCGTAAGTGGCGCCTCGCATAGCTGGGCCGTGCCCAGAGGGCAGCAGTGCCTCCCCACTCCGGATGGCAGCATTTCGGGGCCCACCTTTGCTCAGTCTGAGAGAACGGGCCCTGGGTAACGCAGCCGTAGAGGAGGCTTTTCAACCAGGAAAAAGAAACTCGAGAAGTTACGCGAAACTTTCAAAGGCGGCAGGGATGTATTATGGGCACTAGACACTGTGCCAACTGCGTGCCAGCATTCAAGGGGTGCAATGAAACGGAGCTAAAGGCGCCGCTGCGACCGCTCAGTCGTGTTTCCTGGTGGTGGCATAGGTCGGCAGCCGTCAGTTGCACGCACAAGATTCCATGACCTCATCGAGAAGCCACTGGAGAGTTGCTCTGGAGTCGCCACTGTGTCCCTTAGTATCCCGATTAATTCTCGGAAGATCTTGGTAAAATTGGCATCATTGTAATCGGGACAAAGTTTTCTTTTCCACGCACCGAACGTGTATGCTGTCTTCACAGCCACTCTAGTGCCAGCCATAGCAAGGCCCCACACGGATGGAGGAAATTGGGGGAGGAGGGACGGGGGGGCTGCTCAGCTGTTCTGCAGTGACCTGCTGTGCAGTTGGTTCGGATAAAGTAGCGAGTTTGTGCGAATTTAGAGCAGCAGGCTTTAAACACGTAGGCACTTTTGCAGAATAACTGTGTCTGCCGAGACAGAAATGGAGGCACTCGGCACCCCCATGCCTGGCAGCAAGGTAGGTTGTGAAGGGATTGTGCTACAGCATGGAACAGCAGCAGACTGAATTGGCAAAGGGAGAATTTCAGCGACTTGATGGTGCATTTTGAACCACAGCGCATGTGGAAAGACACGGATGACAGTAAGGGCACGAACAACGCACTGAGCTCGAATGGGTCTATTGTGAAAAAGTGCACTAAAAAACGAACATTCTAGGAGAAGAAATAAACGGCGCGAGTGCTTGGTCGTTTGTTTCCCCTTCTAAAGTTTTTTTGTTGTGGTTTTTCACTTTGACTGTGCTACGTGGCACTTCTTCCACGTGTAAGGTTGTGCCGCTGCACAATTTGGTGACATGCGGGGTAGCACAGTGGCGTGACTAGGCAGCACCTGAAGGCCAACAGCAGCGAAATTTCACTTTTGCCCAATGCCTAATGTGCATAGTTACTGCCAAAGCACCTGAGACGTGACTGGTAGCCCTGTGAAGTGCTGGCTACTGAGTTGGCAAAGTCCCACTACAGCAAAATCCACTGGCCACTCTGGTGAATTTGTTGTCGTTAAGGGAACGTGAAGGGGGCACGGTACGGAGGGGCTGCACTTGCAACTGCAGTTCATTCAGGGAAAACATGCATTGATGTACAGAGATCGCATCTCCTTTGTTGAGTAACCTGTAACCCGATGAATTATAAAGGCGTGGCCAAGATCAGGACATCTGCGGTCTGAAAAAAAGAAAAAGTGAAAGGAGAAAATATAAAACATGTGGAAAGTAATGCCCTGCCCTTGGTCATTAGTATACTGTTTTCAGGATGCAGACTTAATATGACCTCGCACGTGTGAGCAGTTTGCTGACACCGGACGTGCGGTGAGGGGAGAGGCTGCCAGGTTCTTTTTCTCTTCTGCAGGTTCCCTCACCAAAGCATTGAGAAAGCTAGTCAACTGGGATGCAGACAAGGTGGGTGTCTCTCCTCACTGCCGCCTCCTGACCTCGCAAGGGGCTCTCTTGCGTGCGGCTGCGCCCAATGGGCCCTGGCATTTCCAAACGCGAAACTCGCACTTTTGCACACGAGAAACTCCCTTTTAAAGGGTGTGAGAAACAGCAGAACACCCTTGTTTTTCTTGTGTCATTGCTAGGGCGCAAGGATGTTAGTTTCTGCGTACAACAGAACAACAATGCAGTAGCATGATTTGTACAGTGTAGGCAGGGGTGAGACAGGTGCGCATATTGCGCAGTTTTGATGCAAGTTTGTTTTCCTGCGCCAGGCTGCTCCGAAAGCTTGAAAATTCCAAAAATTGCACCAAACTGCTCCTAAACAGTCTGAGACCCAAGGATTTTAACGCTGCCGTCAGTTTCGGTGGGGAAAAATGCTTACTGACGGCATAATTTTCCAGCACTTCAAAGGTGATGCTGTTTGTAACGGTTTAATTGATTGATCATTCAATAAAAAAAAAACCCATAAAAATGTCCCCGAGATAGTTTTTTCCAAAGTCACAATGTCGTGTTGCACATGTTATATTCTGCGAGTTTTTAAAGTTTTACCATTAGAAACCATTGCAAAGTCCTGCAGAAAAAATACTTATGTGTAGTGAGGCGACAAACTACGTGTGCAAGTTGATGAAAAAACGGCAATTTTCGGAGCGCCGTATCTCCGGAATGACATTACTGAGCGCCGCCATCTTGGTGTGGGGAAGATTGGAAAACATAGCCGCCAGGCGAAGCAATTGCCCGTGGCTCAGGCCATCGCCTCCTTTAAAGGAGGCTATGCTCAGGCAGAGTGCTCTTCGCCGATTTCTGGCGTGGTTTTGGTTATTGGGGTGGCTGGGTTTACATTTAGTTTGATCCGTTGCGAGAAGTTGCACCACTGGGAGTTCATCAAAAACAATTTCGGACTCATTGCGGTGTTATAAAATGCTGAGTTATTGCTGCCTTTGACAGCGAGCTTGCTAGCGGCGGGAATGGGACGATCGACACTGCAGAAGTGGTGGCGCAGGCTACATCGCCGCAAAATGTTCAAGCAGTGTCCGATAGCGGGAAGGGCTATTATTGCAGGCTAGTAACAAAGGTTCACTAATCTGAAGTGAAATTTAATACCAAAAGGGACGTGGCTAAATATACAAACATTACTGAAATTACGATCCTAGCGAACGTGCACCTTGGGGATTGAAATGGAAGAGCTGACGGGCTGTCACCTCGCTTTGCACAACTTTTGCCGTGGGTCTACACTTCTGCGTAAAAGTCGAGTCTAGGATTACAACAATAATTTCGGCTTTGACATGATAATAAAAGTGCCTTACGATCGCTTAGTTTTTCAATTCGATGTTTTCAACGGCACTCCACACTGTCTATGCATAGAGCTTAAGAATTAAAAATGGTCGTAAAAAAGTAGCGGAGTTCGTACGTTGTGATACTCTGGTCGAAAAAACTTTATTTAAAGGCTGTTTCTGTGTTATATATGTTCAAAGCCAATTAAAAAGTGCTCTTTTCCCCCCAGTTGCCAAAAATTTGATTTGTTAGGCTCCTAAGGGGACATAATAAATGTCGTTCTTCAGCTCCAAATCGAGGTTCTTCTGCTCCAAAATCGAGATTTCGCTGCTCCAAAAACTGCTCCCAAACCTAGGGCGGTATTCTCGAGTTTTGTCCCTTTTGCGTCCCTTTCAAAAGTGTCCCTTTTGGCGAGCCCTGATTGGCTAAAAGCAAACCACCAGATGTGACGTAGCGCAAGCGCAACAAACCTAGTGCCAACGCCCACTGCTTAACCGGAAGTACGTCACGGTGAAAGGGACACAGAAGGGACATTTTCAAAAGGGACAGTTACGAGAATACCGCCCCTGGTTCATCTGTCTCACCCCTGGTGTAGGGGTGATGTGTGCTCAATGAGGGGAGGCAACTGTCCCCGGTGGGGGGCTGTTCTGGAGACGGCAGTCCCTGAGGTTCTGCTGTGTGCCTTGCAGACGGAAGAGGACATGGCGTGGCAGGTTGCGGAGATGATAGTCAAGGACATCTGCAGCGTCACCCTGTGCCCTTCCGAGCAGGACAACGGCTAGGTCACACGTGCCCTCGTCACCCGTTATGCAAATATAGTGAGTCTTGCTCCTTTCCCACTGCGTGTGTCACGTCACTCGCGTTGCGCACCGTCCCAGCCTCAGGGGAGGCCACCGCTGTGCCTGTTTGTTTCTTGGGGAATGCAGGCTCGCCCAGAGTCCATCACACACGGCCTCGTCGGAGCTCATCACTGTCATCACTGACTGGTGCTCCCAAAACAGGTCGTCGTCTGGGACGTTTAGCCAATTTCATATCCTCCCTTTCTTAATTTAAGGGGGGACGTGGAAAGTAAAACTATTTTTGTTGTTTATGGACCAAATTTATTCAAATTAGGTGATTTTATGTACTTAAATAACCTAATATAACTTAGATCAGGTTGAAGATATCTTCTGTACTTTTTGAGTTGTCAGATTAATTAGCTTCCGAATTATCAGATTAATTAGTTTCACAAAGCCGCTCCAAGATTAATTAACTAATTAGGCAAGAACTCAACAAGACCAGTGTGACCAGGAAGGTCTATTCTGTGCAAGGCAGCTATTTGATTATTGCTTTATTTCCTTTAGGTGTCCAAAAAGGAGAGAAGTTTCACTTTCTTTTGACTTGAAACTATTTCTGAAACTTCTCTTGTTCTTTCTTTATGCCTAAAGGATATAATGCAATAATCTGATAGCTTCCTTGCACAGAATCGACACTTCTGATCACACTGGTGTAAACATCTTCTTGACTTGTTGTGTAATTAGTTAATTACCATATTTATTCGAATATAAGGCGGTCATGATTATAAGGCGAGGGGGGAGGGGAGTTGAAGGACCCAAGAAAAAGAAAAAAAAAGTTTGCACACTAAGGCGAAGTAACGAAAGAAAAAAGGCAACTAAATTCCTTACCTTTCAGCAAAGCAGACACCAAGTATTCATGAACTATCAGCACACAACAATATTTATTCAGAGCGAGACGGAAATGCAACTTAGAAAGTGTCTTCAGAGGTTGTGGTATCCGAATCTTCCTTGTCACTTGCGCACTCAAAGAGGTCATCGTCCTCGGCGCCGTCAAGAGCATTTGAAACGCAGCACTTGCTGAACGATGCTGCAACCATGGCTTCGGGGATCGCTGCCCAAGCGTCGACCATAGAGCATAGACGGGGACGCCCGCTTCAGACGTCCCGACCATAGCCGCGGCCTCTTCTCTCTTTGACGAAGTCCGTCAGCACTTTTTTCACTTCGGGAAACGCTCCCGGCCACGGAAAGCCTTCCTCGTCGCGGCGCATGCTAAGAGCGACGTCTTCTGTTTGTGCCAACGACGCACGTTGTTTTCGGGAACATCACTTTCGACCTGCCGCGCAGTTTCCAGTGACTTCCGCCTCTGCTATGACTTTCCTCTTGAAGGCTGCATCGTAGTGGCAACGACGACTCGCCATTGCGCTGGTCGCGTGAAACAAGCACAGAGAAAGAAAATCTTGCAGCAGGGACTCCGACAGCTCCAACAAAAAATTCAAAATGGCGTCCCGACTTGTTTACAAGCATCCATGTTTACAAGCTTTGCGGCTACTACTGGCTTGGAACGGCTACTGCTGGCTCAGCTCGTTGACATGGTCGAAGGTGTCTGCTGCCATGGCCTCTGCTGTATCACGAACTATTCAATACCCTTGCAGTTGCCGAAACTCGGTAATTACTGTCTGCAACCTGCGTTTGTGTAAAATTTTATGCGCTTTATTCTGAAATCTCTTTCTTACATTTCCAACAGTGTCGTCGGGCTGTTTTGGAAGCTTGGAAATGGTTGGATGGTGGAAACCAAAACTGTTGCACCAAAATCGGCATGTTGGGATACTGAGCCTCGAATATAAGGCGGGGTATGACTTTGAGACCGCACATTTTGGAAAAAAACCTCACCTTATATTCGAATAAATACGGTATGCTGATTTCAAGTTTCAGGTGATTAGTCTTCTAAGTCAAAAAGTAGACATGCTATCTTTAAACTGATTTCAGTTTTGTTCTTAGAATGGTCAGCTACATAAATGCTCCTAATTTGATTCAATTTGGTCCATAAATAAAAAAAGTCGTTTCACTTGCCACATCCCCCTCTTAAAACCTTTTGGAAATCCTTCAGGTCATTCAGCAGTGCTTCTTGAACCAGAGTGACTTAATACGGGAGTTGCAATACTTCCCGTAGGACCCATGCATCAAAAAGAAGCGCTACAATTGGTCTACTGTTTTGGATTTTTCTGTGCAGTGACGCTATCTGTTCGTGACAGAATTAACTGCACAACATGCTTTGCCGCTGTTCGGCGTAGCGCGACTCTCCGACATGCCGCGCTTGGCGACCTAGGTGAAAAATGGTATTTGGGAGCTTGCGTAAATCGTGCCAAAGGAGCCTAATGTGTCTTGCATGTATTCGAAGCAAAAGTAGGCTAAAAAAAAAAAATTGGTCAGCGAGATGCATCGTCGTTTGTGCTTTGTCGTCTGCTGCTGTCTTCCGGCAGCAAGAAAAAGGGCTAAATAATCGCCTCAACAGCTTTGCGCAAGCTTGAAGGGGAGCCACTTGATTAGTTTTGGCATGCTGTAGGCCGAGCGACAACTGCAAGTGTAGTTCTTCAGGTCGGACCGGTGTTGTGCGAGGTGCCCACACGAGGTCGAGGCAGTTGCGCAGCCGCAAAAAGAATTGCAACGTAAAATGCCCCAGAGTTAAGAAAGCAAGGCATAAGCTACAAAAGTACAAATACAAAGAATTGTGTCCCCCTGAAATAAAACCTAACGTAAAATGGTCAATTTGCATAATTAATATGTCTTCTGGATATAGTGTGTATGGTGGCCGTGGCGGTGCCACCTGACGCACGATCCAAAGTGGGCGGGGCCGCAGGTGCGGGCCACTTTTTGAGGCAGAGTTTCAGTAACTACCTACAGGGAAGAGCTCTACCTAGAATGTGCTAAGACTTGCCAGTGTTTGGCCAGTGGGAAGCCGGGGGGGGGGGTGTCATTTGTAGCCTTGAACTTGTGCAGGCCAGGCCAGTACCAGGGGGTGAATCCCAAATGGCCAGCCGGGTGTGTAGCTCCGTGCGCATTCATTCTGTCCCACTGCTGAATGGTGCTCACCCTGACCCAGCCAGAGGCCAGTGCCGTCGCAAAATGTCCAGTAAAGGCCTGTTCACACCTGCGGCCACCACACTCCGTGTTCACATTAGCACGCAGCCTGAACGACAGCGACAACATAGTTTTGCTTTTCTTGTCTCTCGCTTGGAATGTGAGTTGACGGCAGTGTTGGTTTCAACATAGTACAGTTGAACCCCTTTATAAGAGACACGTGCCGGGGAGCAGTTTCAGTCTGTTATACGAGATGTCTCTTATAAGCAGGGAACCATGTTTTCACTTCAGACCCTAGTTCAATGTGGGCACCATATGACTAAAATAAGCTCAAAAGAATGCTACAGCATGCTGCAAAAGATTCATTCTAATTAATGTTGGGCTTAGAATTTATGAAACAGTTCAGAATCTTTGTTTGCTTCATGACTGTATTTACACTGTTTTTTACAACCGATTTTACTAGCTTTTTTCCTTTCACTGTTCGTGGAAGATGAATCGTAGATGTTGAGTTCACAAACCTGATGAATAGCCAGAGCGCACAGCTTCTTCCGCTGTGTGCTCAAGCTATTCATTACGCTTGCAGGACTCAACATCTGTGATGCTTCTTGATTGGGAGCTACGCGAGTGGGAGAGCCCGCACGTGCGGTCGCGCTCCAATGGATGGCAGTAAGTTTCGACCACTTCTGTTAGTTGCCTTTCCATTGGCAGGGCTTTTCATCATCAATTCATAGCTGACTGGACCACCGTGTGTTTGCTGAAGTTATAATAAACAGCGACTGCAGCTGTCTGTCGTCCACCTGTGTTTCCACAATGGAAGCAACTGCAATTAGTGACTGGTGGCACTGCATCTGAAGTTAAAATGTCTGTTACAAGCGAGGTTGATGATTAAAGTTCAAGGACGATTTGTCCCTTATAACCAACTGTCTTCTACATCCAATGTCTGTTATAAAAGAGGTCAATTTAATGGGAAAGATAGGGCGACCATCCATGTGGGTGAATAGTGCCTCTTCTTATACCCATTAGTCTCTTACATCCATGTCTCTTATAATGAGGTTCAACATAGTACCACAGTATCCATGTGTGCTCTGGCAGGATATGACGTCGGGAACTCTGGCCACCTGCTCCTGCGAGCGTTTGTCGAGATCAGCCACCCTTGTTGTGTGGCGAAAGCAGTGCTGGGCAGGAAGAGCACTTTTGGGCGCTCCCGTCACAAGTGTGAACGGGCCCCCAAGTTGTCGTTGCTGTGACCGCTGCTCGCAACTAGCGGCATCCCTCTACTTGGGTGCACAGCATAGTTTATGTAGCGCTCAATGCATGGCACCCGGCCCTCATGCACCATCAGTCGGAATGAGCAGGCACAAAACGAAGGCATTTTGTGAGTGAAAAAAATTTTACTTTCTGCTCACAAAAGTTAGGGGTTACGGAAGTGCTACTACTGTGCAAGTGAATGTGGTACATTCACAGTGCAAAGTGCAGCCAGTGTGGCCGCGAGCTCTGTCCTACCACGCCGGACAGTCTGGACAGCTGCTGGGACATTGGCTGTGCCTCGGGTCTCTCTCTCTCTTTCCTGTGATCAGCATTACTGAAGACATTCAGCGAGCACTGGAGAGTTCTGGGCCACCCATGCCCCTCTCAGAGCAGGGTAGAAACAGGTGTGTTGGGCGTGCAACAAAGCAGAGAGAACATATCCAGAGCGTGTGTTGCGACTGGCTTGCGGGGCCCAGGTGGGACTGTGGCACCTCGAACTGTCTTGCTGTTTTGCGCCTGCTTACAATGGCAGTGCACTTCACTCTCCAGCCCCCAGAGCTCCCAGGGCATGTGAACAGAAGGTGGCTGCTGTGTGGCTGGCTGGCTGGCAGCATAGCGTGGCTGGCTGGCTCCCTTTGTGACACCGCTTAGGCCACAGTCGCAGGGGAGGTCTGTATACATGGCGGCCCAGTTGCACTGCGTGGCCGAGAAAGAGTCCACAGCTTGATGCTCATTTCTGTGGGGGAGTTGTTTTCACGTGTCTGTGTGCGGGGGGAGGGGTTGCATTTTGGCTGTTGCTAAACAGCCCCGGGCAGTTCTAACTAGAAAGCATGAAGCCCCTTGCTTTGCTGCTCCTAGTTGCCCAGTCTGCACTGTTAAGCAGCGCTTGAAGATGAGGACAACGTCGCCCTCATCTTCAAGCACTACCGTGGATGTAGGGCAATACTTTTTTTTTTAAGAAAGTCGTTTACGAAAGTCGGGGGTCAGCCTAGATTCGCGGAGGCAGCTTTCGTGTCGCTGCTAGACACACAGCACCATTTTGGGGCCACAGGCTTGCCCTTTTGCTGGTCTGAACGTTGTGAGCCCAGCTCTGAGCGTTCCATGCGTGCTTGCTTGCATTGCCACGTGACCTCGAGAAGTGCCCGTGTTCGCAGTACAGTGACACCCAAACAGCGGTGGTGCCACTACACCGCGGCCTTTAAGCAGAAGGTACTTTTGGAGGCCGAGAGGTCTTCAAACCGCCAACCACAGCGGGGCTTTGGCGTCAACGAGAAGAACGTGCACCAGTGGCAGGAGCAGCTGAACAAACTTCTCAACTGCGCTGCCAAGCGAATGGCCTTCACGGGACCCAAGAAAGGTCTGCACCACGAGGGGGATAGCGAAGTTTGTCTGACAGCAAAGAGACGGTGGAATGCCTGTGGCAGCGGAGATGGTACAGGCAAAGGCAGGGAAGATGGCAATCATTCGAGGCGTTGCGCAGACTCAGTTCAAGGCCAGCAGGTGCTGGGTCACTCATTTCATGAAGCGGTGCAAGTTCAGCCTGTGACGGCGGACGTGTGTGTGCCAAAAGCTATCCTCTGACTTCGAGGAGGAGCCAGTCACATTCCAGTGCTTTGTTATCAAGAACGAGCTGCAAAAGGAGTGCAGACTGGGCCAGATCGGGGATGCCGATTGGACCAGGGTGTGGTTTGACAAGCCTGGGGACTACACTGTGAATGACAACGGCATGAAAGAAGTGAAAGTGAAGCAGCACACTACCGTGATGTTGTGTTGCATGGCCAGTGAGCGAAAGCTGCTGCCGTACATTATTTTTAAGAGGAAGACTCTTCCAGCGAGAGATGTTTTCCCTGAACACGTCATCGTACGAGCCCACAAGAATGGCTGGAGGAATGGTGCCCTCGTCAAAGATTAGGCTAAGACTGTTTGGCAGCACGCCGGGGCTCTGCTGTTGAAGGAGTCACTCCTCCTGGGTACAGACTTATGCTGTGGCCACTTGGCAGACGCTGTTAAGTCCGTGCTTTGGGAGCACAGTGCAGACATGGTGGTGATACCTGGAGGTGCCACGTGCAGCCGCTCAGTGTGGCCATCGAGAAGCCATTTGAAGACAGGCGGTGAGAGCATTGCAGTTGAACCTGTTTATAAACGAAGCTCTCTCTTGATAAGAGGTCTCTTGTAAGCAGGGTGCTGATCAATCAACCCCTAGTTAAATGTAGGCACCCCAATTCTTAGATAAGCCCGGAAGAGTGCCACAGCATGTTGCAAAAGGTTTATTATACTAACTCGGGTTTTGCCCCCAGAATTTACGAAATAGTTCTGAACCTTTGGCTGCATTTGCACTGTTTTTGACAACAGCTTCTTCAAGCTTTCTCTTCTTTCAGTGTCTGCGGAGGGAAAGAAGAGTCGTAGGCTTAGCCTAATGAATAGCCGCAGTGCACAGCTTCTTCCACTGTGTGCCCTGGCTCTTTATCATGCTTTGAGGACTCGGCACCTGCGATGCTTCGTCATGGAGGCTACATGATCAGGAGGGCCCACTGCACGCCCCTGGTATTCTTGGCTTGCCCGCATGTGCTTTCGCACTTGCATGCGTAGCGGAAAGCTTCAACCAGTTCTAAAGAGAAACACGACTATGCTCCAGCCAATCGTATGCATGCACGGAACGGAGCCGGCTCAGCTTCTTCTTCAGGGGCGATGGGGGCCACACCGTGGCTGCCCTCGCGCAAAGCCCTTTGCTGCGGTGCACATCGGAGGGAGCGTACCCTGGGGTTCCTTGAACACGCCACGACTCGAGGAAAAGCCGCTTCCTCCAGCCTGCCTCCCTTTCCAGGATGGCCGTTCCGGAGAGGTCAGTTTTGTGGTCGGCCACTTCGCAGTGCCCGGCAACTGCGCGGCATTCTCTGTTCTGTTTCCAGACGCCGTTTTTGTGTTGCCTAATCCTCTCCAGGAGATTTTTGCTTTCACCGACGTACGACGTGTTGCACTCAGCGCACGGAATGTGGTAAACGACCTTGGGCACTTTCTCTATTGTCGGCCAGTCTTAAGGGCAATGGCTTGTAGTTGTTGAAGGCTTGTGGACGATGTGCACTCCTTCTCCTGAAAATGCGGGCAAGGATTTTCACAAGAGGAGGGGAAAAGGAGGAGTCAATTCAACTTGAAATGGGTGAATGTCACGCGTCTCGCGCGGCAGAGAAATGAGGCTCGGGTTGATTCATTCTATGCCAACACAATATATTTATAAAACCAAAACCACAAACATACGACATCATAGAAAACAAGCATATCTCAGTACACCCAAAAAAAAAAACACGCACAACTCACACTATCAAACACCTACTCAAAAAGTCACTGTAATACATTGACTGTCTATGGCAAAGTAAAACAAGTCCCACCCTGTAGCGCATCGAAGCCGCTGCTATTCCGATGACGTGTCCCGGTGGGTAGGCTTCCGTGTTGCCGAGGGTCGCAGCACGTCGCGATGGCCCGTGCTGGTCGTCAATGGTCCGGATGACCGTGGTGCGATGCCACGGCTTCGCTGAGCAGCGCGGCTCCGCAGGCAGCCAGCAGTGCGAAGCTGCTGGTCATAGGTGGTTCCGAGCTGCCCGCTGCCAGACGGTGCGATGCCGCTGGTGCATTGTGGGGCACGGCCTGAACTTGCCACCGTTCCTCCCAAGACCTTGTTCCACTCTGTCCACTCCACTTCGTCCTCCTCCTCTTCACCTCGCATTCTACCGTGTGAGGCTCCCATTTGCTGGACGAGCTACCTCCTCCTCCTCTTCGATTACCCTGTGTTTCTTCTTCATTGGTCACTTCAAAATCCTGCTCGCCGTCCCGTATGCCGATTCTTCTTTCTCTTCATCTTTTCTTCCAACATCATCTTCTGGGGCCAGTCCCCCTTTGGGTATGGGCTTGTCTTACCACATGACAGTGAATCGTGTCCATTATACCCAATCGTCTCTTGCGTCCATGCCCCTTACAAAGGGGTTCAACTGTACAACGACTCGCTGATGTTGCCAGATCAGCTTGCACTGACCGGGCGCATCAAGCACGCTTCACTCAGCCAAATGGGTTGCCCGGCATGGGACGAAACTCCTTCTGCAAGTGCAGCATTTCGAACACGCTGGACGGAAGTGAGGACAGTGCACTATGGCAAGAGGGCAGCCATGTCAAGCGAGCATTGAACGGACTACGACAAGCGCCACAAGCGTAATAAAGTGCATGTTCTAGTCCCAGTGTAATGCCTTTTTTTACTCTGCTTACATTTGGGGTAAGCTTGTTTTTTTTTTTTTTTCTGACTTTTCAAATTTTGGGGGTCAGCCTACATTCAAGTAGATACGGCATTTAAGGGCAATCATTCAAAAAATTGAGTTTACAATTTGGGCACAGAAAAATCGAGTGCGCTTTGAGAAACAAACCTGTGGAAGCGCGGTGTCAAGCACCCGCTCAAAACGCCTTAATAAATGACGCGCGCCTTGGCATTTAAAAATGGCTGACAGAGTTCAGAGGGCGGCTTGTTTGTTTATGGCCGTTTTTTTGCGGTTCGTTTCAGTATTTGACGGTTCTTTTGCTTGCATGTGTGTCACAGATAAGTTTAGTGTAATAAATGATTATATATGTGTGAAGTTATCTTCTTTTACGACATCTACCACTAGTGGCTGGTTCTCTTGTAGCATGTTCCGTCTTTGTTATTGTTCCCGCAAGCGTTGTTCCTACATTTATGACTGGCATCCCGTTGCTCTGTTCCGAGTTTCAAGCTTTCTACGATGGGACAAGCATCCAGCAAATGGGGCAAGATGATGACCTTCGAGTGCAATTGCTTTACTCACAAGAAGGACACTGAGAAAGTGGCCCGACAAAGCACGAGCTTCACGAAACGTGGCCTCGCCAATCCTGGTGGCGCATCTTTCGGTGTAGACGGCGCAAGTGCAACTGACTTTCACCTCATTGACTTGGCTCTTCTCCGCACCTTTTTGCAGAACATTGCTGTGTGCAGAAATGCAACAAGGGGGGGAAATGATTTTAGAAGAGGCTACTGACAGCCGTAGCAGTTTGACGTCCTCCATGAATGTCACCTGCAGCGAGTGCTGTGCTTTCAATGAAGGCGCACTGCTGGCAATGTCTATGACGTGAATCAACTAGCGATGCTGTAGGCTGCTACAATGACAGTAATTCTGCACGAAAACCTGTTCCTGTGGCCCTTGGAACTGCTCCAGGTGCATGTTGTAATTATTGCACTCGACAGGATGGACAGAGAGCATGTTGGTGTGGCAGAATTCTATGGCTCCGGCGAAAGCAAAGAAAGATGGACAAAAAGGAACACAAAGAATGGTTTCTGAGACACCTCTAAGCAAGTTGGCAGTGCGATGTGTTCCCTCCGGGCATTTTCAGCATTTCCAAGAAGTATGCAAACATAAAACATTTTTCTGGAATTGTTTTTAGTGATTTCTTTAATTACATGTACCTTTTCTAAAAAAGTGCTGATTCCATTGGAGGGAAAGTTTTCCCACATATTGTACAATTAAGCATAATAATTTGTAACTAAAAAAATGTCGATATTTCTCCAAAAAATTACTTTTAAGACACCGCCTTTATTGTGTGCATGCAGTGTTATTTTTTTGCGCCAAAGCTCCAAAGAAGGTATAAAATATTTTTAGTTCCGATAAAACCTTCAGCTACTTAGAATAACACTGCCTGATATCACATTCTTCCTTTTTGCTTCAGAGGATAGGTAGGCACATTGAGTAATTAGACACCTGAAATTTTCGGAGTGGACCACAACAAAGGTACACAAGGTATACAGAAACAGTGTTCCATGTTTTTACCCAGCGGCACCTTGTGTGCACATGAAATTTGATGCGAACATCTGCAAGTGGCTTTGAATGTAAGGTTGAAAGTAATATGCAGCATTTACCCTACCGTACCTCTTTGAAGCGAATGCCCATGAACCCGGCCAGCCAGGTTGTGATTGTCCCTGCTCTTGCTTCTCCCCCGTGCAGGGCTTTGTTGTTTTCCCTCCGCCTGACGCACCCCGGTGCCTCTCGACGTGGGGACTGTGCAAAAGCGAGTGCCAAGGCCCGAGTGGGGCCCCCCAGAGAGAGCTGCTCTTCCCCTCCCGGCCAGAGGAGACCAACTGGCGGAGGAGCCACGCCCGTGCCTGCTTCTGCTGCAGCGCCAGTTGCCCTGGCGGGGCCACCTGTCTGTGTGATAGTGCGCTGGCCTGGACCCCATAGCTGCTCTGTTGTTCGCCAGCCCCCTTGTGGAGGCCCAGTGCTGGCACCTTCCTCTCCCCCTCCTCCTTGGCAGGCTAAACAATAAACTCCCGCTCCTTTTTTTTTACCGTTGACAAAAACGTGGTGTACCGTGTCTCCCCTTGTGTCTTCCTCTCTTCTTTTGGGAGGGGAACAGAGTGCGGCAAGCATGCAGCAGGAGCGAAGTTTCCGGTGGGGGTGAGACCTCCCCGCCCATACGGTTGTTTTGAGCGACTGCTACTGTTCAGCCCCACTGTTCAGCCTCAGTGGCCCGGGGGGCAGGATCATGGGCCCCAGCAGCACCAAAATTTTTGCTAGGCCTATAATTTTTTTTAACTTTAAAATGTTCTTTTAGGTCAGTTCTTGCAAAGCGAAGCTTTGAGGCCCACTGAAGGCAGGATCGTAACTGAAATGCGCTGCAGGAAAGCCAACTTTACACAAGGGTGTAGAGAAGCTGCTTGTGATGATGATGGTGACCCAAGGAACAAACACTTCCTGTGGTGAGAATAAAACTTGGGTCCTTTGCGTTATGAAGCAGGCGTCCACCCTCCACTTCTACCATTCCGATATGGTTGACGACTGGGGCAAGGGCAGGGGGGGGGGGGGTGTCGCTGCATGAAGGGGAATGTCCCACCGGGTTCCGATATATGGTTCGTGTGTAACCTTAACTTTTTTTACATTCGGGCGGGCGATAACAAGCTCTAGGGCATCACTGACTTTTAACCCAATCTATGACTCACGTGACTATCTCGTGCCTATAACCAGGAAGCAATATTTAATTGGTCCCATGTGACTCCCCTCATCGAGACCTTTAATTTGATACCTCACAAGCCCTATTGGCATCACATTTACATTTAATGTAATCTACGATTCACGTGACTATACCATGACTATAGCCAGGAAGCAATTTTTAATTTGTCCCACGTGATTCCCCTCATCGAGACCTTTATTTTGATACCTCGCAAGCCGCGTCATTTTGACTTTTAACCGATTTTGTGAATCACGTGACGATCTCATGACTATAACCAGGCAGCAATTTTTAATTTGTACCACGTGATTCTCCTCATCGAGACCTTTATTTTGATACCTCACAAGCCGTAGTGGGAGTTTGACATTTACCCCAATTTGTTACTCTCGTCACTATCTTATGACTATAACCAGGAAGCAATTTTTCATTTGTCCTACGTGACTCCCCTCATCGAGACCTTTAAGTTGATTCCTCACAAGCGCTAGTGGCGTCACTTTGACTTTTAACCCATTTTGTGAATCACGTGACTATAACCAGGAAGCAATTTTTAAATTGTCCCACGTGATTCCCCTCATAGAGACCTGTAATTTGGTGCCTCACAAGCCCTAGTGGCGTCACATTGACTTTCAACCCAATTTGTGATTCACGTGACTATCTGATGACTATAACCAGAGAGCAATTTTTAATTTGTTCTACGGGATTCCCCTCAACGAGCCCTTTAATTTGATACCTCACAAGCCCTAGTGACATCACTTTGACTTTTAACCCAATCTATAACTTCCGTGACTATGTAATGACTATATCTAGGAAGTGATTTTTAGTTTGTCCCGCGTGATTCCCCTCATAAAGACCCTTAATTTGATGCCTCACAAGCCCTTGTGGCATCACTGTGGCTTTTAAGTGATATGCACTTCTTAAGCGACCCTGAACCTGCGTCCACCGGCGATGTCCGCGCACGTGGAGATGGGCGCGCGCAGCCTGGCCGCTGACATAGCACATACCCACGTGGGGGATTGGCCAGGAATCTCCTCGTCTTCCTTGGCAACGGGGGGAGATGGGCGCGCGCTGCCTGGCCGCTGACATGGCACATACCCACGTGGGGGA
Organism: Haemaphysalis longicornis; assembly: GCF_048455015.1. Lineage (NCBI taxonomy): Eukaryota > Metazoa > Arthropoda > Arachnida > Ixodida > Ixodidae > Haemaphysalis > Haemaphysalis longicornis. The sequence goes on from NW_027526245.1 coordinate 20,687,238, forward strand.
TTGGCCAAGAATCGGGCGTGAGAAGGGCTAACGCACCTGCTTAAAGGAGTACTGACATGAAATTTCAAAGCTGAGATCCGCTCTAGCAATCAAGTACAACGACAACACAAATAGGTGTCTGTGAATAAATGCATCTTTCTTTCTTTGTAGTTGTGTGTGTGTGTGTGTGTGATCTCTCTTTCGTGAACATTACCGAACCGCGCAAATTCAACTCGTGCATTCGCACTTTCACATTCTTCCCCTCGGGGAAATGCGGGGAATTTTAACCCAATCTAGGTCTCACGTGACTCATGACTACAACCGGGAAGCTATTCTTTATTTGTCCAACGTGATTCCACTTATCCAGACCTTTAATTTGATACCTCACAAGGCCTAGTGGCATTACTTTAACATTTAACCCAATCTATGACTCCCGTGGCTATCGCATGACTAAAGCAGGAAGCAATTTTTGATTTCTCCCACGTGATCCCGGTCTGCAGTCGGCGGAGGATATAGGCCTGTTTTCAGCACGCTGGCATTCACTCTGCCCGAGATGACAGAACCCTTCTCGGCATTCGCCTTTCAAGCAAACCACCACTAAAGCTGCGTGCAAAGGCAATCGTGGGTGTTAAACAACGTACGTTAAACAACTTTGTACTTGCAGGATCGAGTCAAAATACATAGGCCATATATTCAAGTTTTCTATCCCGAAGACGCGACAACGAAGGCTGATTTACAACTCAAAGCGCAGGCAGCGTCGGCCAGACGAGCCTCGCCATGGAGGAAAAAAAAGTTAGGAGACAGCATGACGTCACGCAGGTAGCCTTCGCAAGCCCGGGTCCGTTGAAGCCGCTCCCTCCGCCGTTTCCCTTTCTCAAGCCGCCGCAGCCGGCCCTCCAAGGTCGGGTGGGCCGGCGGCGGCGGCGGTCTCCGACTCCGGGGCATCTCTCGTGTTTCGTTGGCGGTAGCTGTTCCCCGTCCTTCCTGCATTTGTCTGCCCGGCGATCTCATGCCCGTGTGCGGGCAGGAGTGCCGCGTACGTGCGGAAGACAAAAGCCGTGGGAAAAAAAACCAACATATAGCAGGCTTCGCGACAACGGGCCGCAGAGCAGTTTCGAGCAGACGAAATTGAAGAGCGCGGCGGCCCATACAGAGGCGGTGCGGTGGGGTCACGTGGTGCAGTGACGCCTGGGCCGACTTCGATTTTACTTTTTATGTATAGGCTTCACGTTTCTCCGGCGGCGCCGTCTCCTAACTTTTTCTTCCTCCATGAGCCTCGCTTCATGATGATGATGATGATGATGCTTAGTGGCTTCCCCTTTGTAACGGGGTGACGTTGCACAGCGGCCTTAGTCGCAACGCCACTGTACAATCACCTCGCTAAAAAATCCAAACAAAATGAACAAAAAAATAACATCAAAATAAAAATAAAATACTTCTACGAAATTTTTCTGCTAGTCTGACTTCTTTGTCCGTATGTCTTAACAGATTGTTCTCTCTCTTTTCCCACCAACATTCTAACCTTCTTTTACTAACCTCTACTGCTGTCCAATTCACTTTTCCACTAACCCTAAAGCCAAGGGCCTCCGGAAGCTGGATGACACTCCGTTACAATATGTCGCATGGTTTCTGGCTCCTTTCCGCAGCCTGCGCATAGTTCTTCCTGTACCGGCTCGCGGGTAAACGTTTTTGTCCGCAAGCAATCCGCCCGGGCTTCAAAAAGCAATGCACTCCCTTTGGTATTATATCGAATAATTTTTCACTTGTGACCTCCTGCTTCCCGATCCTGTAGATATCTAAGGCCTTCTTTGCATCCATCCTCTTTTTCCAGGTCGTTGTCTCTGTTTCTTTCACTTCATTTTTTATTGCCTTGGTCGTTTCCCCTGCACTTCCAGGTTTCATATACTTCGTCCTGAGCTTTCTGGTTCTTTTCCTCCATTGTGTGTCCACGCTTTTCATGTAAAGATACCGTAACACTTTGGCCGCCCAGCTCTGGTCATCAATATTTCTAAGTCGTTCTTCAAAACATTTTGCTCTGCGCTTCTCTCACTTCGAAGGATGCCCATCCCATGTCTCCCTGCACTGCCTCATTTGTTGTTTTGCTGTGTGCTCCTAATGCCAATTGACCTACGGCCCTCTGATTTACTTCTAGCCCAGATTGAATCTCTGATTTGACACACACTACTGCGTTTGAAAAGGTGAGTGCTGGTACCATGACTCCCTTCCAGATTCCTCTCACTACTTCATATCTGTTATATCCCCACAGTGCTCTGTGCTTCATGATAGAGGCGTTTCTTCTGCCTTTCATTCTTAAATGCTCCTGATGAGTTTTTAGATACGCCTGACCTTCGTTTAACGATATGCCCAGATATTTGTATTCCGTTACCCACGGTATTGCTACTTGTTGAACAAATACTGATTTGTTACGGGCGTCGTCATTAAAAACCAGGACTCCCGACTTTGCTCTGCTAAACTCTAACCCCCAGTTCAGTGGCTTCTTCCCTGCAGATATCTGTGAGCTGTTGCTGATACTGTTTGCTATCTGCTAGTAGTACTATGTCATCTGCATATATCAGTCCCGGGATATGTTGTTCCACTTCCTGTCCTTTGCGGATAACATAGATTGAAACCTATTTTACTGCCTTCAAGTTTTCTTTCTAGTCTAGCCATGTACAGCATGAACAGCAATGGCGACAGAGGAGACAACCCTGCTTTAAACATCTATTTGTGACTACCGGTTCGTGCACTTTTGGTCCTCCCAGGTAATTTGCACCTCGCTCTCATTGTAAATTCCCTGCAACAGCTGTATAATTATAAAGTCCTGGCCTAATCCCTCCCGCTCAAGTATGCTCCATAGAAGTACTCTATCTACGTTGTCGTAGGCTACCTAATATATTGGCCGCGAGGGCCACCACTGGAGAGGCCGGCGCTGCGATCGTTTTGACGCCACTTGTAGGAACTAAAAAACGGGCGTCGCTTTGAAACGACGGGTTGGCGCCATGCAAATGCATGTGTTGTGGTGTTGTGGGGCCGAATTCTCTAAAACGACGGGGCGTCGCTTTGAAACGACGGGGTAGCGCCATTGAAATGTATGTGTTCTGGGGTTGGGGCCGTCGCTTTTACTTTCCCTCATGAAGGGTGAGCCGCAGAAAAGCGCTGTGGCAAGGGCGCGAAGCGACACCCACTGCCCCCCGTCGTTTCACTTGTCGCTTCGCGCCCTTGCCACAGCGCTTTTCTGCGGCTCTCACTAGGAGCACACCTTCCTCAAAGCGACGCCCACAACCCCACAACACATGCATTTGCATGGCGCCACCCCGTCGTTTCAAAGCGACGCCCGTTTTTTAGAGAATTCGGCCCCGCCCAAGTAGCACCAAAACATTAGAAGAACGTATTTTTTTTTGTTTGGTGCTAACGTTAGAGCAATGTTCTTAATGTCATTTTTTTTGAAATATTTAACTAATGTTATCAAAAACGTTACAGTAATGTTTTGTCAAACATTATTTAAACGTCCACAAAACATTTTTACAACATATTATTAATGTTAGTGTTACATTTCCCTAACGTTGCAGCGAACAAGCTAATAACGTTCAAAAAACGTTTAAAAACAATGTAAAACGTTACATCACATTTCGCCAAACGTTATGGGAACAGTAAGAAAGCATTTCTACAACATATAAATACTTTTGGAGTTACGTTTACCTAACGTTGCAGAAGCACCCTACAGAAACATTATAAGAACAACTAAAAAACGTTACAGTAACGTTTCGTCAAACATTATTGGAACTGTGAGGAAGCATTTCGACAACATAGTAATTATGTTGGATTTACATTTACCTAACGTTGCAGAAAACACGCTTGAAACAATCTTTTAACGTTGCAAAACCTTTTCAGAATGTGGACCAGGAACGTTACAGTGACGTGTGGAATGTGTATCGTGGAGCATTGTTTCTGTTATCCACGTTTGCCGGTTACGATATATTTTAAAGCATTTTCAAAATAACAAGGAAAAGTGAAATTTCAAATAAAATTTTATTTTATTTTTGCATGGTTACAACATTTTTTTAATTTACATTCCATTGCTGCTGCTGTGCAGGAGAGGAGGCTCCATCCAGGGGCTGGCTGCGTCTGTGTGGAAAAAGCAAACAATTCCTACTTCAGTACGCTGCGGCAGTAGGCGGTTTTTGCGCGAAAAAGTAGTCGCCGCCTAAGGATTTGTTTAGTTAACGAGCGCACACACGCACGCACTAAAAGGAGAGTAACTTAACAAGCAGCTACACAGCAACTCGTGCTAACCATACGACCAGAAGAAAGCAAGCGCACAAAATTTTGGGTCACCTGACTACCAACTTGAATCTCCCGAGTCAGTAACCTATACAGGTTAGTGACTATTCGTCAAAGTCGCTCGCTAGCGGAGTGTTGTGTCTTCTGCATGGTTCATGTATTTTTATTAGGGAGAGATTAGGATGAAAATCATTTAAATATAAATGCACTATTAAATTTTGAGAATATTAGTTTATTGCTATACCTTGTGGGTTCCTGTAAGCCCAATATTCGCAAAGTGGATCCAGTCACCAATGATGTGGCCTGCTATCGACTGTGACCTGCGTCACACCAGCAGCAGCTGGAAAGCATAGGGCGCGACTAGTTATGGGCTGCATAGCAGTTCATAAATTGAACTACTAAAACAAATCAAAATACGCTCTCAGAAATTTTCTACACTCACCAAATACTATTCGGGAACGGATACTAACCTCTCGGACCTTTTTCTTCTTTTCTTCCTGTCCAACTGTATATAGATGACTGCTACCTCAATCGAAACAACCCATCTGAAAATTCGCTTGGTTGTAGAAGCGACGTTTGCTACTCCAGTCCGGAAGATCTTTCACCTAAAAAAGAACACAAAGTGCTACAGAGGTATTACAGATGGTTCACACAAAAGAAACACCCATTAAACACGAATGTGTATAATGGTCAAAGTTTACTTACGTAATAAATGGAACCAAAGTGGGAACTCATAAACGAACAACTTCGATCCTAGTCTTTCTCAGCACTGAAAAGAGTTGTGTGACATGTTTAATACATGCTTGGAACAGGCTAGGGGAAGAAAGGAGGAAGAATTTGAGCATTTTACAACAACCCGGGCATTCTTCTTTTTTTTTTATTTGCACGAATGCAGGAAGGTTCTGTTTTTCAGTCAAAGCCATGCGTATCATTGCAGCCACTAAATTTGTTAGCGTTCACTTTAACCATGGTTTTTGTTTTTTCACGCTCGGCGTTGTTACCTCGTCATATGAAACGCACCCTGTTATTCATCACTGCTGAGCATTTACAGGATTTTTCAAAAGTTGGGAAGAGCGCCTGGAATCACGGCTGTAAAAGCCTTTGATTCAAGCTGTTCGAAACCGCACCACCGATGAACAGTACTAGAACTAGCCTTTTTGCTCGAAGCATGTCGGTTTTATTTCGGCGAACGACGGCTGTGCATGATCAATGCGGCCCCAATGAAAGCGTGTTGGTTCCAAACTGCTGATAAAGTACGCGCAGTAGGCAAAATTCTGTATCCAGAGTGACCTCTTTTGGGCCGAACGGTTCCCTTTAGAGGGAGTGGGTGATCGCTACCATGACCAAGTACCTCCCACACCTCTTAACCCCAATTCCCCCCTTCGGATCTTTATCGGCTTAGTTGAAAGTGGCACCTGCCCTGGTCATTCCAGCTCCTGTTGTGCTGTGCGTTATCGATTGAATTCGCTTTTCCATTTTGATTCGCTAAACCCGCTAGCCATTTACACAATATTTACTTACCAGTTTCTATGGTCTCGGGATTGGCACTCATCGTCGATGAACTCCGCGGCTTTCCCGGTTTGAGGGTATCTTGAAAACCATAGCCTGCAATGAAAGTGACTTCGACTCTTTACCAGCTGCTATTCACCAGCCTTTTGGGGTGCATTTCTCACAACTCAAGAACGCGCTATGCTGCTTTAATGCATTTCAAAAATGTAAGTCGCAAACGAACGCATGTACTCGAACAGCGCACTTTTTCCCACCCTCTGTGACACCTTCAGCCCTCAAAGTGTCCCTTTCTAACAAAGTTGGCTATATAGTCACGCAGGTTGTCTGGTTGCTTACTCGCCAGCGAAGAAAGCTACGACAAAATGCTCAGGTTTGCAGCTTAACCATATATCCCAGAAGTCTGACGAACTTTTTGCGATAGGTACACCGTCATACCGTCTAAGTTAACCAGCGGCAAAATAGGCTACCAAGGGGTGCATTCTGACCTGTTCGTTTGCATTTGTATCGACTACATTCCGAAGTAGCTGCACTGGCTGCACCCCCCCCCCCCTTTTTTTTTTCACGTTAAGGAACCCCGGCGTTCCCAACATAATTATCACATCGCCAGGCAATTAAAGGCAAATGTAATGCTTTTTTTTTCAAAATTTCGCACAGCGAACTAACGTGACACGCACATTATTTTGTTTCGCGTGCCCAAGCCGCTACCTCACTTGCCCGGCTGAAGTGAAGATCATTCGAGTGTGGGCGAGGTTAGTTATCCGAATTCACTTTGCTTTGCACAAAGCGCGCAAAAATCGTTGCCATGCAACGAACAAAAATCGTTTCCATGCAACGTACCCGTAACATCGATTCTTCCATCAATACTGCCTACTATATAGTTCAAAGGCCCGTTCACACTTGCGACGATGAGACGCGATTTCGGAAACTTTTGCCGCCCGGCGATCCGTTTTGTCGTTCGGTCTCGGCCAATTTGTCGCCGCGACAGAAATCGCGTTGTTCGTCGCAAGTGTGCACGGGCCTATAAGCAAGAAAATACTCACGAGTTGCTCCTGCACACCTTCCTTGTATGTCGCTTACATTGCCCAAACGCCGCCTCTGGCGCTTCGTTTTGAATATCCAGCGATAAACGGGTCTCGGTTGGACAGACCACGGAGAAAGATATAACACCATCGAACAGGCTACGACTGAACAAGCATGCGCTTGCGCATATACTTACGTCTACATATGCAGTGTTCCAGGTAAACGATCCGGTGTAACGACTGGAGCTGGGTGCGCACGGGGTCGGCAGTGGCGAGAAAACACCCCTTGAGCCCTTGCCCTTTTTTCTTTCCCTCTCATATGGGGCGAGAAAGCAGTGGATCTCCAAGCAACTTTCCGCAGCCGCTGTCTGCGGCTGAAACCTGTCTGAATGAACAAAAAGCCGTGGGAGGATGCTACACAAAGGAACGTCGCACAATGCGACGGGAAACTTCTCCACCCGCCCTTGGGGACAGCGCCGCGAAGTTCGCCTTTTACATCGCAAAGTGAAGACAGCCTAACCTGCTCGTCTCAACGAACAGAATGAAGAGGACTCGCGAACAAGATTGACTTTGAACGAGACTGATCGTGATGCCCGGATCAAGGAACGCTTCATAACCAAACATGAAATACGAGTGGTGTAGGGAGAAAATTTGTAAAAAACACCAGTGGCATTTTTTTTTTTGTAAACTAGAACTTAAACGTTTTGATTCACTAGTCAGAAATATCATGCTTCGATGAAAAAAGAATTGTGGGCAACTTAACCAGTCCGGCTGGTGCGTACAGAATAACTGTGTGGTCACATAACTACAAAAAAGGGTTATTTTTTTTTCGTAAATGTATGCTTTAAACAAGCGAGTTACCCCTGCAGCCTTGAGCACTATTAGCGAACACGATTACGTAATTTCTCGCCTGATCGCCGATAAAGCATGCCTTCGCCAGGAATGCCTTCGCACATGAAGTCCATCTCCTCCCCCCCCTTCTTCCTCCCCCGTTAAACGGCTCCGAAAATTACATAGTCTCACGACTAGAAATAATAGGATATCATTTCACAGTAAATCACGGAATATTACGCAAATTACGGGATATTACCTTCTAGAAACTGCTCTTTCTAATGTTTTCTAAAATGTTTTCTGAGTGAATCTAGAGCAATCTCTCCCCTGCCCAAAGAACCACAACTTAATAGGAAATAAGCCGCAACGAGTAAAATAAATCTAGGTGTTGCTTGAAGTGCGTTAAAGAAAAACCTAACAATGGACACAAATCGTAAGATAAACTTTTGAAACGCGGCATTAATATAATAAAAAAATTCAGTAAGTGCAGTAAATAGTCATTCACGACATATGATTTACCAAAATCAAAATACAACAATACGTTCAAAGCAAATAAGGCATACAAGAACCAGACCGAAGTAGGTGGCTAGTACCAACAAATATATTTTACATGACCTGCTCGAGACAGCTAGCGCACCGCTGGCGTTGTATTATTACCGCTGTTTCCAGAAAACTGCTCGTACACCGCTTGCGTACTCAAACGCTTCGTCGTCGTTTTCTACTGTCGTTGTCTTCTTCCATCGTGGCACGTTAGGAGCACACTACGAGTAACCATATCTGTTCTTCAAAATGTTTTCGCATCGAAATGCCTTTGAACCGAGAAGTCCGTGCATCGGAAAGCCCGTGCGCCGAAACGTGCTTCACCGAAATGTCCCAGACCCCGTCATAACAGTAACAGGGAGACACTGAGATCGGATGATTCGTTTCAAATTAGCTCGATGGCATAGGCGCCAACAAAGTGGGCGCTGAAAGGCTCGATCCCCCCCCTCTTCCCTCACCCTCCCCATTTTTCGAGGGTTTCGTGTCCTTACGCCGCACACGATGATGGGAAAAATATGGGTACGCAGCTTTTCAACAACAAACGGAACTCAAGGTTTTAAACGAAGTTCGCGTAATTGGAGGCTAAACATTGCGCTTCGGCTGATTATAAGGACTCGAATACTTCCTAATCGTCTTGCCCTTGCCTGTGAGAAGAATTCGGGCTTTGAGTTAGCACAATGTCTGCAAGGCACAAAATGGGAAAAAAGGAGTCATTTCAATTACATTTGAACCAGGATGTAACTAACTTCCATGTGACGAATTCCTGGATTTAACAAAGTTTTTCAAATCCCCATTGCCAGCCTCATTGAAAACGATGCGTTTTCGACCTGACCTCTATATAACGAAGGCATGGCAACAGTTACACCTTCATGTAACGAATTCGCTACGCTAATGAGACATCGTTTTTTGCACTTTTTCTGAAAAATTGGCTGGAGATATGCACTAATTTAGCGAACATTGCCCGCGCTGCAAACTACCGTGTGTTTCCAATGTGAGTGTGGTGTCGCTTAGGTGCTAGGCCCAACTGTCGGTGAGTATATTCGCGCGTCTCCACTGATTTCTGAGGTGTAGGTTCGTTGGTGATGAGTTCTGCTACTAGAAAACAAAAATATTTGTCTTTTCAAGACAAGCTCGCAATTTCAGGTGTCGTCCCCGCAGGCAAGTAGGATCAACGTTGTCGTTCGGTACAGCATCCCAGCTAGCACCTTCTCAAAAAGTTTGAGTGCACAATTAAATAGCATCAAGTTCGCGAAAAGGCGCCCTTTCAGCACACGTTTGCTCCTTGAAACTGGTTAAAGCAGCGAAGAGTGTCAAAAGGCAAAATTGATAGTTACGTTACGCTTGCGAATACAGGGGTATAAGTGACCTTGATTCTTTGGACTGCCGTGTACTGAAAAACTTCGTGGAAAAGCAGAAGCCGCAAATAGAGCATTTTTTTCACTCTGAAATAAAATTCTTGAAGGGAGAGTTCACTGTCCCTGATGTCAAGTATTCTGATTTAGTTTCGGCTTCATTTACGGGTGCCTTAAATCGAAACTTGCATATAATGAAAACCTGCATGTAAAGAAAATTTTGAATTTTATATTTCGACGTGGTGCGTGCTTTTACACGGCGGATAAACCTAGGCTTGCATCAAAATTGACGAATTGATTACGTCTGCCGCAAAGGGAAGTTTTCAAAGTTTCAATTTCATCGCCTAAATATTTTTATGAAGTTTCATCAAAGGCAATACAGTTGTCAAACATTATAGCTTTTGCAGTGAATTAACAACACCGCAGCAGCAGACATCAAAATATTTAGGCAGCAATCGTGCCGCCAGAGCAGCGCTATGGGGAGGAATTGGAGCGACAGCGGAGTGCAGTTTATATACGTAGATGTTAAAAGTTGAAATCCACTCTAGAAATACAGTTATGCGGCTACAAAGGAAGGCTGTACAGCTTGGTTAGATACTTCGCAAGGGTCCCGGTGCTTGATTTCACCTAGGGTCCACCGCCCATCGACATCATGAAGTCGATTTCCCGACTAAACTTATAACCAGGAGGCTAGCCGTTTGTAGCGCGAGCGTGAGCGTAGGGTATCATCGATAGTGAGCACTTACGCGCTCGTATAGGCTCAAGGCAGGAGCATGGATATATGGTTAGCAACCGCCACCAAAATGTTACAGAGAGGAAGACGTGAAACGAAGATGTATTTACAAGGCGTATTTACACCCGCCTTGGTGGCTCAGTGGCTAAGGCGTTGTGCTGCTGGGCACGAGGGCGCTGGTTCGATTCCCGGCCGCTGCGGCCGCTTTTCCGATGGAGGCGAAAAGCAAAAACGCCCGTGCGTACGAGATTTAGGCGCACGTTACAGATCCCCAGGTGGTCAAAATTAATCCGGAGCCCTTCACTACGGCGCGCCTCATCGCCTGCATTACATCGGCGCGTTAAACCCTACAATCCATCAACCAACAAGACGTATTTACAGAACAGAAGGCCCCGCGCAGACCAAGAACGCCAGAGCTTCGGCTTCTTCCTTTTCAATACATGTACACCTCAGAGTCGATCTGACCGCGCCCAGCGTGTTGTTTTGGCTACAATTTAGCACACGTGCGAGCAGGCTAGGCACTGGCGTTCGTGTCTTCTTCCTCTGTGGCTGATGCACCATAACAATGCTGTTGTACTTTATATGGCTAATGCGAAACAAAATAACGCGAAACTGCGGTGTCGCGGTCTCGCATTGCATGCGCAGGGCAACTCTGGCTTTCACTGTAGGTGTGAGTTCGTTACAGATCTACCAAATCATCCAATGGGTGTTAATTCGATCGCCGCATTGATAAGAAGCAGCTCTCGCATTTTTGTTTTCTGCTTCAATGGCGCAGAATTTGCGGTGCAAACGTGACAGGAATGTAAAAATTACACATAACACTGTCAATTCCTATTCATTTTTTTCTATTCCTATTCATTCCTAGTCATTCATTCATTATTTCATTCATTCACTCATTCATTCATTCATTCATTCATTCATTCATTCATTCATTCATTCATTCATTCATTCATTCATCCTAGTCATTCATTCCTAATCATTCCTAGTCAATTCCTAAAATAAATTTAACTTCATATGATGCTTACTGAAAATAGTTAAAAGCGTGCTTTTGTGTATATTTGAAGTAACCTGCATTTGACTTGCAAATCGTTGTTTCCCGGCAACAAGTGTATTTCTCGATGACGCAAAACACCTTCTGCTGCTCTGTGCTGTCGCTCTTTCTTGCGCTCGGTGCAGATGACAGAAAAGAAAAATACCAGGCAGCCCCTGCAGGTCTTGAGAGGGGGAGCAAGCCCCCACCCGCCGCGCGCACCCGCATGATACACGCCTTGCAAAACGAGGGGAGCGGCGGTGGGCAACAATAGGACTGGTCATAAATGGGACCGGTTGTTGACGGAGCTATTCCTCTGAGGGAACAAAAGGCAACTGAGGGGAAAGCCGCCTTGCCTGAGAAATGTTTCGCGCGGACTCGCAGCGGCCAAAACCACAACTGATGACACGATTGGCGCTGTAATTTATCCTCAACACGTTGGCTTGCCCATGTCCTGGGCTGGGCTGGGCTCATAACACAAAATAAACACGCACGCATACACACTTACAACAGTTGTCTCAGCACATCTCCGGCGGCGTCAAAATGCAGTCAAGCACTGAAATAATGTGGCTGCGATTTTTAAAAGCATTGGCGTAGCCAGGATTTTATATCGGATGGGGGGGGGGGGGGGGGGGGGTTGAGCCGCCAGAGCTGCTCAAACGAGCTGGAAGTTGGCCGCGGAAGACACGCCAAAGATAGCAGAATCGGTGGCGACACGCCGACGGCACGAGATGCAAAGTTCTATATATGTGAAATAAGGAAATAACCCGAAATATCCCCCCCCCCCTTTATTATGTCAAAATGGTGAAGAGGGAGCCAGAAGAACCGACCGGTACGTGCTGGAGCCTGGAAGCGTTATCTGGCGCGTGCGATTCACGTTCGCGCGAATCACCCGTCCTGGATGACCCCCCGCCCCCCTCCCTCCCCCCCTCCCCACTTCCCTCACGAGAAATTTCGGGGGGAGGACTTGTTTTGACCCCCTGTACCCCTGAAGACTTTGGTAAAAGCCAGTTGTATTGTGCAATTAGTTTGAACATTTCGCTAATGCTTCAAGCATAACATCACCCTGCCGTTGTAACATAAATGTTATGCTTATGTTCAGATTTATTATGGTACCTGACAGTATTACCTCGAGCATTTTAATAACGTTAAATTTCTAAAATTACTTGAATGTTATGCCTTGAACATTGTAATAATGTTGCAATAAAGATGTTACCTATAACGTTGCTTTGCGGGTACTTCTTAACATTAGAATAATGTTTACATTTTTACATCCCATTAATGTTCTGCCGTGAACATGCCCTGAACGTTATTATAATGTTTAAATTTGTACATTACTTTAATGTTGAGTCCTGAGCATTTTAATAACGTTACCATTTCTAACATTGGTGATAAGTTGTTTCCTGAACATGTCCTGAACGTTATTATAATGTTTGTATATTTACATTACTTTAATGTTGAGTATGAGCATTGTAATAACATTAGTATTTCTAACATTGGTTTTAAGTTGTTTCCTAAACGTTAAATAAATGTTGGGAACAAAACGTTAACATGCATGTTTGTTTTCAACGTAAAAATAACGTTTCTAACATAACATAAACATTGAATGTTTTTTTTAAACGTTACATAAACATTGCCTCGTAACATTTAACGTTATTTAAACTTTCGCAACTTCCAGATAACGTTATTCTAATGTTCTGTGCTACTTGGGCGGTTCCTACTTTGCCGCGTAGTTGGCTTGCAGCGCGTGACATTTCGTTTAAGACGCGCCTAGTAAGTGTATTTTCGCGTTAATTTTTGGCGTTTGAAGTTAATTATCAGTGTGTGAAGCGTAGTTTTACCTCATGGGGACTTTATAACCGCGTAAACCGTGGTAGGCTGCCCGCAAACGACTCGAGCGGGGGGAGGGGGGGGGGGGGGGTGTATACGGACATATGCGACCGAAACCGGTGTAAGCGTAAGCTGCGGCTCCTTTCTCCGATGAACATTGCAGGCTACGACGATCGCCGAGCACATTTCCAGATTTCGCTTGTTCACAAGAAATGCATGAAGCAGGGAATCATGAAGCATTTACTGCTCGCAGAAACTCTTCGCAAAACGCCGTGCCTGCCCGCCGGCGGCCCGCCGGCGGCTCGAACCGACGCAGGTCGCGGCTAGCGTCACTAGATAAAGCGTAGCTTATTTAGTGACGCTAGTCGCGGCAGCAACACGTACTTGTTGCCGCTTTTTAAAATCGCACTAAGGAGTTCCACATTTGCGAAAGTGGATGTTAGTGGGGTGAAAAATTGTGCTAGGTAGTGTCATTAGCTGTGATTTTCAAGCGATGCTCAAATATCAGCCGACAGGCCGTGGACGTTAGTCCCGGCACCACCGGCCCGTTCACGCACGATGCGGCGAGCGGCAGAAGGTGGCGATACCTGCGCGCAAAAATTGGCCGAGGCCGTGCCAGGTCTTGATCATCGATCGCTTAAATGGCAGTGACCGCGGATACAAACTTTCACATATGAAGGGGGCGACAGTGTGGTGAAAAGTTGTGTTAGGGACTGTCATTCCCTACTGGAACGATAGCGGCGATGAAATATTTGCCGCGACGCTAAGCCTAAAGTTCCCAACATCGAACTCCGCGCATCCGAAACCGGCGGCGAGCTAGCTGTTGAAGACCCTCTTCGAGAACTCGCCGCGCGCAAGCGTGTTGCTTTGGGTTCTTCTAACTTCTTGGGGGCCCCCAACGCTTGGTTCCCCTATTCTAAGACTCCCTATTACCCCCCGACGTGTTTCGCCTCGTACACAGAAGCGCATTTTGTGAGCAATAGTGAGTTATCAAACTTGAGGCTAGAGAAAGGCGCAGGCTCATTGTAAACAGACAAAAGCCCGTGTTGCAATTATAAATTTTCATGGCGAGACCTTAATTAAAAATAAACATAGGAAAGTCTAAACTCGCTCGAAAAACTCGCGTTAATACCGTTCATACATTGCGAGCAAGTTGTCGCGAGAAGCAAAAACATATCAGCAGTACAGAGTACTAGTGATCGCTAATCAAATAAGGGCATAAGTATAAAGAAAAAAAAAACTTTGGAGGGGAAATGCAGCAGGGAGATGCAGATCTTACCAGCACTTTTAAGCATGTGCGGCGAAGCAATCCTCTCAACGTTCTCAAGTCATTCATTTACCAGGCAATGCGCCCAGCAATGCGTGGTGAGATCACAACTGAGCAGCATGTTTCCATCGGTGTTGCAAGGTCTATTTTCTTTGTACACACGGTCTCGTAAATGCCACGTCGCAAGTATTTTATAATGAATTCACAGCGTGCTTTTTTCGGTACCAGTTGCAACGTCCTTGGCGTTAGCTGGCTGCGTACAAGCTGTAGGTGGCGATGGTAATAAGTATACAGCCGCGGCGGTGTCGCCGGGAACAAGCGAAATTTCTTGCCCGGTTTATTCGGTCTGTAGGCAGCTTTTTTCTGTAACTTGCATCAAAACCACGAGGAGGGTCACACGGTGGCCACAACAAAAAATTGGCCGCGTATCTGCTCCTTTCGTTGCAAATGCCGTCAAAACCTTTGCCAAGTAAATTCCTCCCTTTGCTTTCCCGCTCACCTGTCATGCTGTTCCTCTTGCGTCGCGCTCCTCCCAAGGTAAATACGCCAAAGGTTTGCTTAAATCATTTTAAATTTCCCGCGTTCCGCTGCTCCAAACCGGGTGTCTCGATGCGAACGCTGCCGTACGGCGAAGATGCGCGTTAATCGAGGCGCCCTACTTCAGCGTTTATAGAACCGCGTTTCCCTACTCCACGTGCGTTGCAAGCAGAACGTGGAACCTACCTAGTGGAACCTTGCGTAACTGTTGCCCGTTGATTTCTTAAAATGGCCCCAGAAGCTATAGTGGCGCGGGCGACAGCAGGCGGCGGCGGAGTGAATTCTTTTTCTGCAGTTGATGAAGTATTTAATTTCGCAAATTCAAGCATGTTTGATTTTTTTATAAAGGAACACTGCAAATATCACTTCTGTATTGACTTGTTGTCTCACATTTGCGTAATGTTTTGTTCTTCTTCAAAAATGTTGACAAGTATGAACATTCCACCGGACATAGACGGGTAGATTTAGCTGTGACTATATAAGACTATTGCGCAGGCATTGCTTTGCTTTGGCCGGGTGGCTGAATCGGGTCACAGACAGACAGACATACAGACATACAGACAGACCAAAATTTCTGGGTTTAAGTAGCCCAAGAAAGACTATCGTCTTTAAAAACGTGCTGTCGCATAAGCACAGGAAATGTGTTCAAGCAGACGACAACATAAATCGGAGTCCTACAGGGGACGTCACGCGTAGGTGGCGCCACGGTATGTCCTCGGGGCCAATAGAAATGCTATCCATAGTGGTCGCTCCTGAGCCATTGACGCCTCTATGCATTCGGTTAGGACAAATAAATTGTCCTCTAAGCGTCTGTCTCGTCTGTTGAACGTAGAGTTGAACTGTAGTTGATGATGATGATGCTTAGTGGCTTCCCCTTTGTAACGGGGTGGCGTTGCACAGCGGCCTTAGTCGCAACGCCACTGTACAATCACCTCGCCAAAAAAATACAAACAAAATAAATAAAAAATAATGTCAAAATAAAAAGGAAATACTTTTACGAAATTTTTAGCGCAACAGCAACTTCAGAGACTCGTTTACAAATTCGACGGCTCCTCGAAAGAGCTACTAGACGAGGTCCGCAATCGCTACCTAAGTCCACCCACTCGCGAAACTCTGCCCGACTACACAGGTTCCGCGAATGAGGCCCTGGATGCTCCCCTAACGGTAGCGGAGGTTAGAGCCGAAATTAACCGTCTCAGGACCAAAACGGCTGCGGGCCCGGACCGAGTCAGTAACAAAATGCTAAGAAACCTAAACGACGAGTCCATCTTCAACTTAACTTATTATATGCAGAGATGTTGGGATAGAGGAGAGATACCTCCGCAATGGAAAGAGGCTAATTTAGCCCTCATTCCAAAACCAGGAAAGAAGCTCGGACTCGAAAACCTCAGGCCAATCTCCATCACGTCATGTGTAGGAAAACTGATGGAACACGTCATCCAAAATAGACTCAGCAGGTACCTTGAGGACAAAGAGCTCTATCCAAACACCATGATCGGCTTCAGGGCCAAACTTTCCGTCTGCGACGTGATGCTACAGATTAAAGAGGAAATCATAGAGAAAGTTACCCAAGACACCAGAGTTATCGTTGGCCTAGACGTCGCTAAGGCTTTTGATAATGTAAAGCATACCGCAATCCTGAACAACCTGAGCTCACTAAACGTAGGTGTAAAAACATATAACTACGTGAGGGATTTTCTCTCTAACCGGACAGCGACCATAAAGCTAGGGGGAGCATCCCTCGAAAACATACAACTCGGAAATCGGGGAACGCCGCAGGGGTCGGTCTTATCCCCTACCCTTTTCAACATCGCCATGATAGGGCTCCCCGAGAGACTAAATAAGATAGAGGACCTACATTACACCATATACGCGGACGACCTCACGTTATGGGTCAACCATGGCAGCGATGGGCACATTGAGGAAGTCCTCCAAAAGGCCATATGCGAGGTCGAAAAATATCTAGAGCCAATAGGGCTAAAATGCTCTGCGGAAAAATCGGAGGCACTGTTCATTGTTCCAAACAATTTTAGGAAGGCCTCTCGAAACGATTATGACATAATGCTGAGAGCCGGCGGAAGACCGATACCCGCGGTAGAACGCATCAGGGTACTCGGACTTTACGTCCAGGCAAATGGCAAAAACACAGAGACAATTAGGAAACTAGAAAACAGTATAGAGCAAATCTGTAGAATGTTAAAACGCATATCTAACAAACACGGTGGGATGAAGGAAGCAAACCTCCTCAGGCTGTTTCAGACCTTTGGCGTTAGCCGCATTCTGTTTGTTGCCCCGTTCCTGAAACTCACCAAGGCAGAGAAAAGTAAGTTAGACATTATCATAAGAAAAGGTATCAAAAGTGCATTGGGTCTTCCCCCGAACACCTCGACGGCCAAGATACTCAGCCTAGGCGTCTCGAACACCATAGACGAGCTCATCGAGGCGACCAAGGCGTCACAGCAACAACGACTGCTAGGCAGCAGAACAGGTCGGAAAATACTAGAACGACTGGGTTACAAATCCAGAGAAATTGCTAAGGACATGAAGGACCTCCCTAAGAATGTTAGAGAAAAGCTAACAATATCGCCCCTGCCCAGGAACATGAATCCGGCATATCACGAGGGCAGACGTAGGAGCAGGGCCATCACCCTGCAAATCAGATACGGAGGCAGGCCGGACGTCCTATACACCGACGCCGCAGAACACATAGGAAAGAAAGCTTACACGGCAGTGGCAGTAACGGAAGACGGCGTCCCGCACTCGTGCTGCACAATACTTAGTTGCGACACGCAAGATGCTGAGGAGGCTGCCATCGCGCTGGCGCTTACTAAGCCAGGAACGAGGGTGATAGTTATCGACTCTAAGTCAGCCATTAGAAATTACGACCGAGGCAGGATTTCCAACGCTGCCTGGAAAATCCTCGCAAATGCGGAAGTGACAGCGGAACAGGTAACGCTTATTTGGGCTCCAGCTCATCGGGGTCTCATCGGGAACGAAAAGGCGCATGCGGCCGCCCGAGGTCTTACTTTCCGGACGATCGCCGAGGATGCCCTAGACCCGTTTGTACAACCATCCCCGAGGGTAGAGGAACTGGGAAATTTTCACGAAATTACCCAACATTATAGACTAGCGCGTAAGGTACTTCCCCCGGCTAATCCACAGCTTAGCAGGAAAGAAGAGGTCTACTGGAGGAAATTACAAACCGGGGTCTTCGCAAACCCTTTATTATACAGCAAATGGCACCCCAAAGTATACGACTCTAGATGCAAGAACTGTAACGGCGTCGCGGACCTCGTCCACATGGCGTGGACGTGTCCCTCTTACAACAAACCTCACAGAAATACTGCATCCTGGGAGGTCCTGCTACTCAGCCTGACCTCAAGCACTCAGCGAAAAGTCATCGGTCTCGCCTTAGAAGCCGCCGTGTCCCAAGGGATCCCGGCCGACTGATGGGGGGGCACTGAGCTTACTCTGTGCCTTTGACTGGTGCAAATAAAGTTTCTTATGTATATATATGTGCTAGTCTGACTTCTTTGTTCGCATGTCTTCCCAGATTGTTCTCTACTCTTTTCCCACCAACATTCTAACCTTCTTTTACTAACCTCTACTGCTGTCCAGTTCACTTTTCCGCTAACCTTAAAGCCAAGGGCTTCCGGAAGTTGGATGGCTCCATCACTGAGGACTGGACGGATACTTTTGCACTCCGTTACAATATGTCGCATGGTTTCTGGCTCATTTCCGCAGCCTGCGCATAGGTCTTCCTGTACCGGCTCGCGGATAAGCGTTTTTGTCCGCAAGTAACCCGCTCGGGCTCCAAAAAGCAATGCACTCCCTTTGGTATTATCGAATAATTTTTCCCTTGTGATCTCCTGCTTCCCGATTCTGTAGATATCTAAGGACTTCTTCGCATCCATCCTCTTTTTCCAGGTCGTTGTTTCTGTTTCTTTCACTTCATTTTTTATTGCCTTGGTCGTTTCCCCTGCACTTCCAGGTTTCATATACTTCGTCCTGAGCTTTCTGGTTCTTTTCCTCCATTGTGTGTCCTCGCTTTTCATGTAAAGATACCGTAACACTTTGGCCGCCCATCTCTGTCTGATCATCCAGATTTCTAAGTCGTTCTTCAAAACATATTTTGCTCTGTGCTTCTCTCACTTCGAAGGATGCCCATCCCATATCTCCCTGCACTGCCTCATTTGTTGTTTTGCTGTGTGCTCCTAATGCCAATCGACCTACGGCCCTCTGATTTACTTCTAGCCCTGACTGAATCTCTGATTTGACACACACTACTGCGTTTGAAAAGGTGAGTGCTGGTACCATGACTCCCTTCCAGATTCCTCTCACTACTTCATATCTGTTATATCCCCACAGTGCTCTGTGCTTCATGATTGAGGCGTTTCTTCTGCCTTTCATTCTTAAATGCTCCTGATGAGTTTTTAGATACGCCTGACCTTCGTGTCCCAGATATGCCCAGATATTTGTATTCTGTTACCCACGGTATTGCTGCTTTTTGAACGAATACCGATTTGTTACGGGCGTCGTCATTAAAAACCAGGACTCCCGACTTTGCTCTGCTAAACTCTAACCCCAGTTCAGTGGCTTCTTCTCTGCAGATATCTGTGAGCTGTTGCTGATACTGTTTGCTATCTGCTAGTAGTACTATGTCATCTGCATATATCAGTCCCGGGATATGTTGTTCCACTTCCTGTCCTTTGCGGATAACATAGATTGAAACCTATTTTACTGCCTTCAAGCTTTCTTTCTAGTCTAGCCATGTACAGCATGAACAGCAATGGCGACAGAGGACAACCCTGCTTTAAACCTTTATTTGTGACTACCGGTTCCGTGCACTTTTGGTCCTCCCAGGTAATTTGCACCTCGCTCTCATTGTAAATTCCCTGCAACAGCTGTATAAAGTCCTGGCCTAATCCCTCCCGCTCAAGTATGCTCCATAGAATTTCTCTATCTACGTTGTCGTAGGCTCCCTTTATATCGAGAAATGCTATCCATAGTGGTCGATCCTGAACCATTGACACCTCGTGCATTGGGTTAGGACAAATAAATTGTCCTCTAAGCGTCTGTCTCGTCTGAAACCAGTTTGTAGTTCTCCCATTATGCAGTTCCCCTCTATCCACGCCTGTAGTTCTGCTTTTATAGCTTGCATTGCCAGCCTGTATGCCACTGAGGTAACTGTAATAGGCCTGTACGAATTGGCATCAGCCCTGTCTCCTTTACCTTTATATATCATCTTCATCCTGCTCTTACGCCAATTGTCCGGTACTTGCTTAGTTTTTATCACTTTTTCGATTGCTCGAATCATTTGTGCCTTGCTTTTTGGGCCTAGTAGGTTGACCAGCCGAATAGGAATTTCATCCGTCCCTGTTGCTGTATTTGCTGGAACATTTTCTTCGGCTTTTTACCAGTTTAGATTCTCCAACTTTAGCTCTCTATCTGTACTCACTTCGCTTGCCCCACTCCCTGAATGCTGTAGCCCTCTCTCCGTTCTTCTGAACTTCTCTTGTATCATTGAGCGTATGTGAAATACCGCTTCTTCCCCTTTTAGTACCTGGCCTTCGCCGTTTATGACATGACGTTGTACTTCTTCGGTCTTTTTCCTTAGTTCCTTTACATGATTCCAAAACTTTCTCGGCGCGCCTTTATCCTTTGCCCGTATATTCGAGACCCATCGCTCACTTTCTCGTTTAATACCCCTGCTACACTGGGGTCTAAATGTCATTTGAACCAAATGTCATTTGACTCAAATGGGTTGCTTCAAATGCCATTCAGAATCTGCCGTGCTACACTACAATTTTGATGGCATTTAAAAGCTTTTACAACTGTTCGCTGGGCTGTAGTGGCATTGTTGTTGCCCCGTTCCGTTTTCGTACACTAATACAACAATCAAACTTAGGAGCAGTCCGAGGCAGTAAAATGATATAAAATTAGAAGAGACACCAGTTTTGACTCTAAATATGGCTGTCTTGCGTTGTTTTTGTTTGTGTTTTTTGCAACTGACCCACTGGTTTTGAGAGTATGAAAATTAAATATGTTGATTTCGTATTTTAAGTAAATAAACAGTGAACAAAGCTTCACAAACAACAATATTTTGTTTGTTTTATGTACGGAAGTATTATATTTTTTATTGCCGATTGAAGACGCTGCGTCCGAGAGTGCTGGAAATGGCATTTGAAATCTTAAATGTCTCTCTCGGTGCTCATTTGGCTCAAATGTCATTTGAGCCAAATGGCATTTAAAAACCTAGTGTAGCAGCACAACTTGGCATTTGAGCCAAATGACATTTGGTTCAAATGACATTTAGACCCCAGTGTAGCAGGGGTATAAGTTTTTGCTGTACAAGTTTTTGTACTTCCAGCTTCTTAAAGCGATACCAATTCCACCTCAAAGTATTTCCTCTGTTTGCATTCCCACTCGCTTGGCCTCCCTGTGCTCTCTCGAGGCTTGCTGCCGTTCTGTTATAGCTTCCTTGATTTCCTTGTTCCACCAGCTTCTAGGTTTTCTTTTTCCTTTCCAGTAGTTGCGTTCTTTCGCGTTCCTTATCTTTCCTTGAATGAAACCAATCAGTTCGCTGTATTCCCAATCTTTCGTAGGTTGTCTCTCGATTTCCGTCTCCAGGCTTTCCGCAATATTAGCCATTTGCTGATCGTTTAATTTCAAGTCGTGTACCACCGTTTTCTGGTTTTGACCTTCTATTTTTCCAAAAGTCAATGTTATCCGTTTATGGTCACTTCCTAAGCTGTGGGCACCTATTTCATCTATTTCCGTTAGAGTCAACCTTTCATACACTCCTTCTGAAAGGAGGCTGTAGTCTATACTGGACTGCTTTTCCCCTCGTTCCCAAGTAATTTGTCCCTCACATTTATTCTCTCTGTTTACAACAATGAGATTATGCTCTTCACACATATCTAGTACGAGTTTGCCGTTGCGGTCTGTGTATCCGTCCAGGTCCTCAATGTGGGCATTCATGTCTCCCACTAGAATCACTTCTCCCGATTGTCTTAACTAACCGAGGTCCCGCTTAATGCATCCTACCAGTTTTTCATTCTTTTCGCTTACCTCCATGTTATCACCTGACCACAGATAGGCGACTCCCAACAGCGTTTCTCTTCCCGCTATCGTGCCCTTAACACATATGTTCTTCGCAGTTTTCGTTTACTCTGTGCCAATTGGCTCCCTGTTGAATAAGCATGCCGACCTCTCCCCCCCTTCTAGTACCTACCGTTCTGTTACAGCCTTGTCATATATATTCATGCATTGCTGGGGGTTCTTCTAAATCTCGAAGAAAAGTTTCTGTAAAGGCATATACTTCAGTTTTTTCTTTTTCTAGTTGACCGCGAATTACCTCTAACCATTTTTCCCGTGATCTGCCACCGTGCATGTTTATGTAGTTAATTTTAGTCACCCCATGCTTTTTCTTTCGGTAAATTCTTTTCCGGTGTTTGGGATAAGAGTCGGTCACCGGGGGGACGTCGCTTGCCTCCTCGCTCGCCTGCATTGCTACCTCATGCCCCTTTCTAAGCTTTTGTGCTCCCTGTGTGCTAACTTTGGTACTTTCCTTTGCGCTGTACATTCGACTTCGATCGCAATCGCTTGTCCCTGCCGCATTTTCACTATGCCTGTTATTTAGTCCAGCTTCCGAGATGCCCTTGGCCCCCCTAAAAAAGCTACCGCCCGAGCAGCTAGTCGCCTCCCCACCGGCTCCGCTACGCCCTCAGTGAAATGTACTCCGTCCCTAACAAACGACCGGCCCCGGCCCGCACGGTGCACTTCTCGGTTGAGTTGAACGGCGCCAGCAGCGCCACCTGTCCCACGTTCGGGCCCGTATTGGGTTTCGAGAGACAGGCATTCTGGCAGTTTCCACTACAATTTCGAGTAAGTGAGCAATTTAAATGCTATAATTCATACCCACGACACCATCCTCGAATTCAATATAGTAATTAGGCGAGAGTGCTGGATAGTCACGTGACTGTTTTATTGCGCAGTTATTAGGTCGTCTGCTTAAACTGGTCACGTAACCTAGTTCGTCTAAACTTAGATGAAAATACACTGCGCCCGGATTTGCAGTGGCTGCCAACTAAATTTCAAAGCGCTGGCATGTGTTCTGCACTGCGTGAGTCCTGGATTATATTGGTTGGCACCTGGATTATATTCACTGGCGCTGGGATTATATTCACTGGCGTTTGGATTATATTGAGCGGGAAATCCTGTAGTATTCTCAGCAGCTTACCTAATTGGAACTAAAGAGAAAGAAGTTAGTTACACTGCCGGCTGGTTCGTCTTCATCTCTCTCCCCCTCTTTCCATCTGAACATGTCGCGGGTTTTCAGCTTCCAATTTGAGGCTCGGGCCACCTCTGTATTCATGGTGCTGTCACCAGCGTACGCCTATTCAGAACAGGGCTTTCAGGGACTGTTTTAAACACAAGGCTAAAGACGAGGTTAAAGATAGCTATATTCCCCTCCGGCTCTTTGACCTTTTTCCCTTCAAATCGATCTCGGTTCTACTTATTCTACCATTTCAAGGCATTTTTTGTGTCGGAGGAGGGAACTTGGATGGTTCTAGGTGTACCGCCGGACTCGCTGCACATTGTTCTGGTTGCCACAAGATGTATATTTCACAATAGCAATGCAAATACACTGAACACAACAAAGGGATATTGCGCGCGGGGTTATGGTTGATGGCATTCAGAGGGCTTTGGACCGCGCGGCGGCGCTACCTGCACGGCGGCGACGACGCCATATTTGAGGTTGCACTCCGCCGCGCGGGCAGCGCATTTCCCGACGCGAAACGTGGTTTGCGGCGTGGTGCTGGCAAGAACGTTCGTGTGGACGGCGTTTTTTCTGCCTAATTCGTTGGTTTGAGAGTGCCTTGTCGTAACGGGTAGTCAGCATTGTTTTCGCTGCGAAATTCCGCATGCGCTGTTCACGTCTACTACAACCGCAGACTCGAAGCAGGCCGAACGACGAAAGCAATTAAGCGCGACGGTTGTTTTTCCCCCTTTCGCCGTTTCTAAGCGACGGCTATGGCAATGCTTCAAGACGGTCTGTCTTCATTCAACGAATTCCTCGAAGAAGTTACCGATAATATGGCTAATCGGTACCGAATCTGTTGGAGCCCGTTTTATTCAGGTGGGCCCCGGGACGATGGGCGTCGGAGCTTTCACCTCGCACCTCGTCAGATGTTTGAAACATTACGTGGTGCAGGTAGCGCCGCCGAGCGGTACAAAGCCCTGTGAATACACCCTATACAAAAACGTGGAATATATATGCTTGCAAGCTATCAATTAACACACAAAAAATAAAACAAGTAATGCACTATAAATAAACAGCCGTAATGCACTCTTCACAGTAACGCGACCGTCCGCCGTACCCAAGCAACCACCGGACGCCCTTCGGCCAGCCACTGTACGTCCATTCCGGCTCTAGCGGACGTCCGTATGACGTCCGTTTTAGTTTCGATGGACGTACCATGTGCGTCCGTGGAACGTCCGGATTTAACACTTCCTATGTCCTGTCGGACGTCCGAAATCGGGTGGATTTTGGATGTTCAGTAAAAATTTCCAGAATCGCATAACGAGACGTTCCTACAATGAATACTGCAGTGCACGAGGCCAACACACTACCGGGCAGACAGGCATACATGAACACAGTGAACTTGCTTCACATGATTCATTAGCGGTTCTCCATTTTTATATATCCTCCTACAAAGAGATAACCATTGGATACGGTGAGCTGCTTCAAAAAAGTAAAAAAAAAATAGTCTTAATATGCAGATGAAATTTGCACTATAGAAGTCAGGATGTTGACGAAAAATATATTTTTAATTGAAAAGTAAAGTAGCTTTTCGTTTTTGCTTTTATATTCAATTTAAGCCGGTATTCGATGCTTCGTAGTAACTTTGTACGTCCATTGGCGGATGTCATTCGCACTTGTACATCCGTGTCTGGGTGTCCGCTGTACGTCCTGAACTGTACATCCAAACATGGATGTGCAGTTGCCGTCCAAGCTGGGCATTGGCTGTTCAGCTGTATTTCGGACGTCCGACGGACGTCCGTGGTTGCTAGGGTAGTGAGATAGAACCACCAACAACAGCCTCTAGGGCTCGACAGAAACGTGAAAAAGGGAAGAATGAAGGGGTTCGCGTGGAAGAGGGCCATATTTTGCTGTTAGCCACACTCACAAAATGCCCTCTGCCCACGCACGACATTCATCCAGCTTAACCACATTTCACCCATTACGCGGCCGCATCGCATTCTCCAGTCACCTTGCAGGAGTCTTGAATGTCTGCGCACGGCTGCTCGATCTCCCCGTTTTTAGGAGATGGAGTGGTCATGGTCTGCCACTACCATTTGTACGTTGTTCTGCTTAAGCGTATAAAAAGATCGTCTGTTACCTTTCGGGCCTTCATCGTACCAGTCTTGAGCCATCAATGGCCGGTGGTTCCTCTTTTTTTCGCAGCGAGTTAGTGCAGACCACTCCTTGACCACTTCGATCTCCTCTGCTGAGAACGACTCGGCCGGCCAATTATTTTCCGTGTGGCGACATGTCACACATAAAGGGACAGGACGCACGCCTTTGGCGTCCCGTGCGCTGAGCTTACGCGTAGGTGTCATCGCTTTTGGGGCTGCACCCCTCCGCAATCATCCTGACTCGGGCCCTTCGTTTTGTGTAAGCATCATGCGTGGTGCAGACATTGAGTCGTGAATGTTTCTAATAGCGGCACTTTCGATTTCGAAGGATATGCAGCTTTGTTCACAGGTGACGTACCAGGCATACAAGGCAGCACGGCGCCGGGCGGAAACATTTGGAGGGGGGGGGGGGCTGAAGCCCGGTCAGCCCCCCCCCCTGGCTACGCCACTGGGTGTGTGGTGCCTATGCCTCGCGCCAGGCTATCACCCCACTTTCTTAATCCACCCCTTTTACCATCCCACATTCCGTACTCATGGGTAAGCTGGGCCGTTCCTCCGCCTGATCTTCACTTCATCCTTTGGCCTCGCCTCGCCCGCCACATTGCCCACGTGCGGGAATACACGCCTGAACGCATTCTATGCCCACCAGAGCCCCGTTTCTCAGCAGCGCGGACATGGGCCGCCTTAAATAAGGTTTGATCTCTCTCTTTCTCAAACCACCTATTCAAACTGCAAACAAAAAGGACGCTGCCATTTATTTTTCACACCTCGCCATATCTACGTCTCAGATGATAAGCAGCGGTTAGATGGTACCTTGTCATTTGCTCGCATTTGCAATTTGCTCGCCTTTGTCATTTGCTCACCTTGCCTTTGCAATCCCCTTGATCACTTGCGCGTCTGCACGAAACTAAGCTCCATGAGGTCATTAATTAATAATTACTAAGTAATGTGGGTACCCCAAGGGCCCGTCACTGGCATTAAATAGGTGGAGAGGGCGGATACAGCTGAACACAGAACAGTGTAAGTTACAAAGTCTCCCTCACTCTGCCTTATAGCAGGGCATAATACGTGAACGTATCGACCACGTTAATGGTGTCACAGGGGAACGATTTGGATGCTAAGAGAAGCATACGGTGCATGCATAACTGTAGAGTAAACAATCGGCAGATAGGCATGCTCAAATAAAATCTTTACCAAACTTTCTGTTCGCCACAAAAGACAACCCAAGTCTGCTTCGCCACTCCTCTGGCATGACGCGCTACATTAGTCTGGACTAGAGTTCCTGTATATCGCGTAACGGAAGAGTTGCGCGTCTGACTGCCACATGTCGCCGGTTCCAGTTAGACCGGAAAGCCCGCTTTCAGGGCTGCGCACAAGACCCCGCGTTCAGTCAGTTCTGCTCAACTGAGCATCGGCGGTTGTGGAAGCGGCCGCAGCGGCGGCGGCTCAGCTGATAAGCAGCCGAGAATCGTGCGCCAGTTTTAAATACAGAGCATTTGTATAACTCACGATGTCACCCGTGCGTCGGCGTCCGCAGCAGCCAGCCTCCCCCTACACTATCAAAAGAAATAACAGTTACCGGCGCCTGGTTTCGATCCAACGACCCTGCGGGCGGAACGCGAGGTACATGGTGCTCTTCCCACTGCGCCACAAAACCGACACAGAATGAAAGGCTACGAACGCGCCTTATATCCTTGACTCATTCAAACTACGTCGTCAGCGGCGTGCGTTGGCGACTCAGCGGCGTGCTAGCGGCGTGATAGCTGCGTGGTGTACACGTGATAGCACCAACCCCCCAAACACTAAACGTTAACGCAATACACCCACCCCTATGCGACGCGTTTACTCGAGTCCCTCTCGCGGGGAGATGGGCCCATTTTTTTGTCTGGCCGCTCCTCGCCACCCCTCCACGACCTGGAGCTCAAGATGGCGGATGGATGCGCAACTCTGCTCCCCTAGTCTGCACCGCTGGACAGGGCAGTGTTGCGGGCGACCAGCACGGCTGTCGCACGAGCAGGCGCACTCCGAGCAACGGAGGAAAGAGTGCGCCGCATGACCGCAACCAGCTGGAGGGGCGGGCTGTCAGACAAGGAGCCTCCGACTGAGGGCCCCACTTCTGACAGAAAAATTGATTGACCGATTGATTGTGCGGTTTAACGCGCCGACGCAACGCAGGCGATAGGGTGCGCCGTAGTGGGGGGATCGATTAATTCTGACCATCTGTGGATCTTTAACGTGCGCCGAAATCTGACAGAAAAATACTCTGATGATATTTATTCGCTCTTTCGCTCCCTTCGCGCGGAGGCTGCGAACGGCATGCAGGTGGTATAAATTGGTGCCGCTTAGCGTTATTAGTGAACCTTTACAAGTTATCTTTCAACGTAAGAAAACATAACAGCCATCGGGAGATGCCCTCCGGAAATCCACTTGGTCTTTCATTTATCTCGAACAGATTCGTTTTGTCAGACTAGATGAGCGATAACTCACGTTGGGTATTTTTAACGGGCTTATGTAGATACGGGCGTCGCATCCCCTGGTAAACGCTGTAATGGATCTTTTGTAGTTATTTCTCATCAAAACAGATAGCTGGCGAGTTGGTTTAAGTGCTTGTTCACTACGGGCGCAAAAAGACGCAGACGAGAAGACGCAGGTGAATGCAACCAGGGCGCCCTGTTTGTGTTTACCCCCGTCTTTTCGTCCGCGTCTTTTTGTGCCTAGCGAACATGGGCTATTGCCCGTCGGAATTTATTCCTGTTCACCACCTGTAAGCGCAGCAGCCCGCTTAGTTTTGGTCACTTCTCCTTGCTGTTACGTGCCGTTGCAGTGTGTGACTATCACCATCGTCATCACAATAAAAGCCAGAAGAGAAACGACGCGCGTGTCACAGCAGCCTTCGAGTAACGCGGCCCTGCAGCCCGGGACCTGTCCGCGACGCTAGCACCGGCTTCCGGCAGCCAGCGTGCAGTTCACGACGCTCCCTCTAGGCTGCCACTTCGAGCACCCCTTCGGACGCCATGCCCGGCACCGCCTCCTCGAGCGACAAGCTGGGTGCGTTGTTCGGCGTCCCTGCGGGCGCGTTTCCCTCGGGGTCAAGTACAGGTTTCTCATTTCTCATCCACCCCGAGAGAAATCTGCACTCTTGCTAGCTAATTCCTGCTACCTTTGAACAAGTCGTACTGGCTGCGCGCCACGAAAGGAGAAATGCACATATTTTGTACACTTGCACCTTTTTTGCTGCTTTCACGTCAGCAGCGCTCGGCTGAACATCGTCTAAAAATACATGCTGCCGAAAGGTGCAAGGCAATCTCGTGCACTGAGGCTTAGCAGAGGCGCATGGGCAATGTGTGTACGCGACATTCCTGCTTTACTGCCAAATCTGAGTTGTGGATGGATGAATGTAGAGGGGCGCTAATAAAACGCTTTGTTGCAATAAAAAGCCAGCCGTTTAGCTATAATCGCTCACGTACTGTGACCTAGCTGGTGCTCGCACTCTTGCCGAGTTCATGGCCGGCCGCTACCGTGGCATGCTGCTTGCACCCATCCCACACCTGGGTGTGGAAAACTTCAGATAAGACATTACTTGGCAGCAATACGAAGTGCTAGCGTTGGGTGCCGATCATGCGCATGCTCTTTGCCTTTGCAGGCTTGGACACGCGGAAGGCGTCGGCGAAAGTCCTTGTCACGCTTTATCCGAGGGTAAGTGCGAACGTCGCTAATGGCACCTTGACTTCAGCGTATCCCGCCGAACGGCCGACAGGAAACATTACTTTCTCCGGACAACGCCGCCTGTATAATCCTTGCCTAACGCGTGAGCGAAAAATGGCCAAACAGCCACCGAGGTAAATGTAACTGGTAGGGAAGCTTCCATAGAAGCCCATACATTCAGAAAATGGCGGCTCTCAAGCTGCTCATGGGGCTTAGCGCCATAGGAGGGTACACTTCCGGCGGAACAAAAAATAAACCGGATGTGACGCAACATCCGGTCAAAAAGTGACGTCATTTTGGTACCATTAGCGAGAAAATTCGACTTCAAAATATCTTTAGCATGCCTCTGATCGCTGAGGGCTCATGTCATTGCTATTTGACGCAAGTTGGCGAGTCCTTGGCGTGTGTGCTTCAAGTCAACGCCAGCCTGACTAGTACAGACTCGCAACTACAGAAACTTACTTGAGCATACTGTCGTATGAATCGCCTCGGTGTTTATAAAAACATATTGCATTTTCTCTGAAACTTTATTCTGTATTCATGCCTTCCACTGCTATACAAAAGCAATCGGTTGTTTATTTTGATCGCAGTGGGTGGCAAACCGGGAACAGAGCATGTACCCCCCCCCCCCCCCCCCCCGACCGGAATTTTTTTCTGCCATGGGGTGCAGAGCACAAAATGACGCTCGACCACTCTCCGCGACCCCCCCTTCACATCAAAAACGTGCCGACTCCTCACCCCGATACAAATTTCTACCAACGCCACTACTCGGCTGTTTAATTGCGTCGCACATACGCTGGTTGCGTGCGTGCCTTAGATCAAGGTTATATAATGCTTGCTCGGTTTGTGTGGTTCAGTTCTAAGAGAAGAAAAAATACCGCATAGTCACGCATAGTCAAGACATTTGAATTTTATTCCAGCATAAACATAAAACAGCTTTACCACACCGCAAAATCAGCACGTATACAATAAGTACAAAATGCTGGTGGGCACTACATTCATTATGACTTTCCTTACGAGCCGAAAAATTGGCTTTACCCGTAACACGTAGCATTACAAGCAATGAAAGCCTCAACAGCAGAACTACTTCCAAACAAGAGAAAAGAACTAGGCACTGCATCTTGACGCAGAAAACCGGGCCAGGAATGCCGATTCACGAAAGTGCAGCGATAACACATCTAAGCTGTCCCGGCGTCTTATCAAGTAGCACAGAGCTTCCCCCAGGATTCACGCCGGTAATTTCATGGTTGCATTGTTTAGGCAAGTGTCGCAACAGATAAGTAAAAAGAAAAAAATGAACCAATGCAAAAGAAAGCCACGGCAGTATGTAAAAACACATAGAAGGAAAGATCTGGCAGCAGCGCAGCACGGAGCAGCACAAGACAGTACTGCGATGGAAATATGCTGGCGTATACAAGTGCGGGAAGCAACGATCACTACAAGCGTTGTAATGCAATAGAGAATGCAGTGAGATAGACAATTAAAGCGAATCGTTTGAATCCAAGGGTGAACACTCTGAGAAGTCGTAGAGTAGTTGACACCACTTGCTCCGAGCCAACCTGAGGTGAAATCAAGAGATAACTATTACATAACAAAGCTTTAGACCCATTATTTTTCGAAGCACCACCACGTCCCCTAACACAACGCCAGTGCACGTATTAACAGTACTACATTTTCGCGTTACCTGTGGAAATGAGAGGAAAATGGTGCAGTGAAACGCTAGGCGTACGGGAGTTACTGTTGCAACCTTGTACAGCACATCGTTCCCGTAGGTACTGAGGAAAGCGCTCCACTCCAACCGTTGGCAGCATCGCAAGTGTTCGCCACTCGCGAGCAGTCAAGGGAGCAGTGGCGTAAAGCGTCCCATCCGCCGGGGCGCGTCACATACCGCATGAGTGCCCGAACTAAGCGTCCCTACCGCTCCCATTGTAAGGCGGGCGACGCGTCAGGCAGTGTTTATACAGGCGGCGTTGCTCCGGAACACTACTTCACTCTGTCGCCCAGCATGCCTTTGCTGCATGCTAATGTGAGAGCGTCACCACGGGGCGCGCGCTCACACACACGCACGCACGCACACAAAACAGCGACAAGTGCATTAATGTATGCCTCCAGAAAATGTGAGTGCGCTAGCTTCAGCAATTCACTTTGAAAGCATTCCTTTTGAGTGTTAAAATGTAGTTACTTCATTCACGGTTAATTCAGGAAAGAATGGTCACCTCCATTCCACTTTCATGATTTTTTATTTGTACCCGCCATTCTCGCCTTACGTTGCAGCCACAAGTTTGTTACAGGCCACTTTATTGCACCCCGCAATACAGCTACAAGGTCATATTTAGGGCTCTATAGCGAAAAATATGCAAAATAGTATATGATTTTCATGCATGTGAGAAAACAACTCTGGCTTCAATTTGTGAAAGTTTGAAAAAAGAAATCGAAGAAGGCCTTATTTTATATTTGTTTTCGAATTAGACCAAAATATGCAATTGACCTGCAATGCAGCTCATTTTTTCATAAGGAACCATTTGTTCCCCTTAAACTAATATTGGCATGAAGAATGAAAAAAAGGATGGCGAAAAAAAAATTAACCCCATAGCGTGTACAGATGCAGATAAACAGGTTTTCAACTTCCACATTTTGAAAATTTCTGAAAGTATGTGAAGTTCGGGATTTTTATGAAAAAGAATATTACTTGAAAACTAAAAATTAGCATGTCCACTCCTTTGGAAATATGCAAAGTCTTCGCAGAAAATAAGCCTCCGGGCAATGGCTGCAATAGTTGTGCTCAACTGTAAAAGTTTCGAATTTTGCGCGACTCGTACAACGTGCCTACCGCCCGAACCGGCTGTGGGATCTTTTTTTAAGGTAGTCAAATTTGTTTCCTGCAAACTAACTTTAGATATGTTTTTTCCTGTGCACAAGTTCTAATATTGAAATTTAGTCAAAATTAAAGACGACGAACAGACACGGCTGTCCCGTCTCTCGTGAAAACACGATGCTGCCTAATACGCTGTTTGTATCGTTATCGTGCATGGGAGATGCGAACAAATGTTTTTCTGAAAGTTGCTTGACGTTGTGCACAAAAGGAACCATTCCCCTCCCGCCTGCCTTGCTTCCTGGGCGATGCGAAAAGGACCGCTTGGCCAGGTCGGAGCGCGCGGCGTCATTGCTACCGCCTTCGCGACAAAGAGCTGTATCGCACGGGTGATTTCGGGGATCGACCAACTGAGCTCTGCGCCCGCTATGCATCCGGGGCAGATACCCAAGACGGCCACGGTGCTGCTCGAGTTCTTCATCAAGCGCGAGAGCAGGGTGTCGCTGTTGCGCGAACCGCTGTCCCACTTCTGCCAAGAGGAGGTCGTACTCCATGCGCAAGATTGCCTGCTCAAGCTCAACAAGCAAGTCATCACTTACCAGGACGTCCGCGACATGGTCGAGAACTTGGTGGGCCTCCATAATATGGTACGCAGCTCAGGATATGTGCTACACTAGCCGCCTGGTATAGTTCAAATGACCTGAAATTTGCTCAGGTAAAAATTACGCACACCTCCCCTCGCGGGAACCCTGGTGT
Organism: Haemaphysalis longicornis; assembly: GCF_048455015.1. Taxonomy (NCBI): domain Eukaryota; kingdom Metazoa; phylum Arthropoda; class Arachnida; order Ixodida; family Ixodidae; genus Haemaphysalis; species Haemaphysalis longicornis. The sequence continues at coordinate 20,719,841 of NW_027526245.1, forward strand.
GATGCAACGCATCTCATGGGGGGTTCCATTGGCGTTTGCCATCGTATTGATTACGTTTATAGCAGGGATTCTCACGCGAAGGGGAGGTGGGCGTAATTTTCCATTTTCACCATGCAATGCACATGCAGTACACGTATGCTCAGGTACGGTTTTTATTGCAGACGAGGATGAGTGCCTTGTGGTCCGTAAAGTGCACAGTTAGGGGCTCGAGCAATCGTCGAGTACTGCGAGAGAGCGCAAACGTAACGCGGACGACCGTCGACTGAGACCGTAGGAGTGCGGCATGCCGCTTTATATTCACAGCATCCGAAGGAGAGGAGAGCGCGGAGAGAGAGAGTACTGCACATGCGCAGCGCCACCCGCCGGCGCCTAGCAACGGAGTGAGAGCGCGCTGCGCCAACCCGCAGCTGTTTGGGAGAGAGTGTTCGCTATCGGAGAGAGGAGAGGAGGAGAGGCGCAGCTGTGCGGACAATGCCGGACAGACGCAGGGAGGACAGAGGGGTGAGCATGAGATGCGTTGAATCTAAAACATCCGCACTTTTTTCGCCGCATATTATAAAAAAAGAACAATGGTGGGACTCGGAAAAAAATGGAAGAGACCGATTGATGCGAATAGTGCGTTGAGGGTGTCCTGTAAGGACCAGCTTTTATTTCTATTAAAATGAGAAGACAAAAGAAAGGAAGAAGAAAAAATGGTGGACCCAACTCATACATGCAAAACGGCGTAACGCGAAGCTTTCACTGTGGCACAGGAGGCATGCTCACGTGAGGTCATGCAGTCGGTGCGCTAGCGCCAGTTGTTTGTAACAGCGCTGCGAGGCGACCGCGACGTTTCCACAGACCGCACGACTCTCCTCTTTATCACTCGCTAGTCAGTACGTTCCGCCATCATATTTGATCGCTGCAGGAAGCGCATAATTTGGGATGCGGCGAAGGGCACGCGAACTGAAGAAAAAGAAAAAGCTGGCGAAGCTTGCACCAAGTCACGCAAGGCAATTGAGCCATAGCGAAGCTGCAGGATGTCCTTCTACGTGAGCACTGAAGGACGCATCACCATGCGTTTGTACAAGTTTGAAATTGCGTATTTACATGTTCCGTCGTCGCTTTGCACTGTGCTAGTAGTGGGCACTGTAATATGCATCGATGTCGTCGTGTTCCTCATGCTAGCACTACATGCGCGATAGCGCTTGACGACATCTGGGGCACAACGGCGGTGCGTACGTGCACGACGCATGCGCGGCGTTCCTGGAGTCGCGTCGAGGTTCCGTGTTGCAGGTGTTGCGTCAGCTCTGGCGGTGTTGGTTGCTAGGCAACGCGCGGAGCTCCTCGGGGTTTTCGCCAGCTTCTTTTTTTTTTGCTAACTGAGCCACTGCGCGAGCGGAGGGGCTGCCGCGAAGCACGCGCTCACGAACGCTAGGCATTTTCTTTGTATTTTGAACGCGTTACGCATTAGGCTGCACACGTTAAAGGCCGCTACAACAGCTCCGTTGTTAAAACAGTCCCGATTCGGGGAAAAATACGTGTGGCTCTGGTCTTCTCGGCCCACTAGACATTCGAATTAATGAGGTGTTACGCGATGTCAGCCTCTTTCCTCGCGTCGACCTTTCCGACAGCGTTGTTTGATGTCGGGACCTGGGAAGAATGCGAGACCTACAAAATCCACGGAGGCCCATTATCTGACCAGCGATTGCCTACAGAGCCCTGTCTCGTCCCCGTCGGAAAGGTAAGCGAATGCGTGTGGCTCCCGTTGTTTTATGGCCGGTCTAAATGTATGTTGACCATATACAGAGTATCGGGAGACTAAAGATATGCAGGGGACCCAGCTAAGGCGCACGCGTGTGGCTGGCTGGATCGTAGGTTCAACGTCGCCTGGTAATATGAAGGGCACATCATCATCATCATCACCACCATATCTACGCCTGCTGCAGGGCAAAGGCCTCTCCCATTATTCTCCTATTACCCCGGTCCTGTGCTGTGACCAATATATACCCCCCGAACTTCTTGATCTCATCTGCCCATCTAACTTTCTGCCGCCCCCTGCAACGCTTGCCTTCTCTAGGGATCCACTCTGTTACCCTTAATGACCAACGGTTATCTTGCCTTCGCATTACATGCCCTGCCCACGTTCATTTTATTCTTGTTGATTTCTACTAATATATCCTGAACACGCGTTTGTCCCCTAACCCACTCCGCTCTCTTCTTGACCCTTAATGTTACACCTATCATCTTCCGCTCCATTGCCCTCTGAGTCGTTCTCAATTTAAGTTGAACCCTCTTAGTGAGCCTCCAAGTTTCTGCCCCGTAGGTGAGTACCGGTAAGATGCAGCTGTCATACACTTTCTTCTTCAGGGACAATGGTAGGCTTCCATTCATTATCTGAGAATGTCTGCAGTATGTGCACCACCCCATTCTTATCCTTCTAATTATCTCTGCCTCATGGTTGGGACCCGGGGTCACAACTTGGCCTAAGTAGATATATTCGCTTACCACTTCCACTGCCTCGCCACCTATCTCAAACTGCTGTGCTGTCCCGAGGTTATTGATCATTACTTTGGTTTTCTGCATATTAATTTTCAGGCCCACGGTTCTACTCTGTTCGCCCAGTGCGGAAAGTATGCTTTGCAATTCGTCCCCCGATTTACTTAGCAAGGCAACGTCATCAGCAAAACTGAGGTTACTGAGGTATTCTCCATTAACTCTTACTCCCACCTGTTCCTAATCCAAGGTTCTGAATACTTCTCGTAAACATGCTGTGAATAACATTGGAGAGATTGTGTATCCTTGTCTGACGCCCTTCTTTATAGGTATTTTACTGCTCTCCTTATGGAGAATGATGGTAAATGTGGACCCATTGTAGATATCCTCTAGTATTCTTATATAATGCTCATCTGCCCCCTGGTTCCGTAATGCCTGAATGACTGCTAGGGTTTCGACCGAGTCAAATGCTTTCTCATAATCTATGAAGGCTATATATAGGGCTTCAGTATACTCAGCGCACTTCTCTATCAGCTGATTGATCGTGTGAATATGATCCATTGTTGAATATACTTTACGGAACCCTGCTTGTTCTTTAGGTTGACTAAAATCTAAGGTTGCAGAAATTCTATTAGCGATTACCTAGTTAAGTACCTTGTAGATGACTGACAGTAAGCTGATCGGCCTGTAATTTTTCAAGTCTTTCATGTCACCTTTCTTATAGATTAGGATGATGTTCGCGTTCTTCCAAGATTCTGGTACACTTGCTGTCATTAGGCATTGCGTATACACGTTTGCCAGTTTTTCAAGTACAATTTCTCCGCCATCCTTCAAGAGGTCTGCTGTTATCTGATCCTCACCAGGTGCTTTGCCCCCTTTTATTTCTTTCAAAGCCTTCCTTACTTCTTTGGTCGTTACTGGTGGGATGTCTATCTCCTCTGAACTACTTTCTCGTTCAGCATTATCCTGGATGTCCCGGCTACTGTACAGATCCCTATAGAACTCTTCGGCTACTGTGACTATTTTATCCCTATTTGTGATGACATTGCCTTGCTTATCTTTAAGTGCATACATCTGATTTTTCCCCACGCCAAGACGCCTCTTTCAGGCTACCTCCGTTCTTTACAGCGTATTCGATCCTCTCCATATTATACTTCCGTATGTCAGCTGTCTTACGCCTATTGATTAACTTCGAAACCTCCGCTAGTTTGATTCTGTATTTTGGGGTGGATATCGTCATGGTTTGCCGTTTCCTAATTAGATCTTTCGTCTCCTGGGAAAGTTTGCCAGTATTCTGTCTAGCCATCGTGCCCCTGACTTCTACAGCACATTCCGTGATAATGCGTGTAAGGTTGTCGCTGGCTTCCTGCGTCGTAAGCTCGGCTTCTTCGGTAAGAGCTGAATATCGGTTCTGCAGCGCGATCCTAAATTCTTCTACTTTACGTCTTACTGTTAGCTCATTAAGCGGCTTCTTTCGTACTAGCTTGTTGCGGTCCCTCCTCAAATCTAGCCTAATCCAAGATCTTACCATGCGGTGGTCACTACACCTTACCCTTCCGAGCACTTCCACACCCTTCACAACCCCAAGGTTATCGCATAATTTCAAATCTATTTTATGGTCCCCATTCGGGCTCCTCCAGGTTCACTTACGGCTCTCCCGTTTACAGAAGGTATTCATTATGCGTAAGTTATTCCGTTCTGCAAACTCGACTAGTAGGTCCCCCCTGCTATTTCTACAGCCCAGACCATAGTTCCCAACTGCCTTGTCTCCAGCCTGATTCTTGCCTACTTTAGCATTGAAGTCCCCCATAACTACGGTATACTGTGGTTTTACTTTAGCCATTGACGATTTCACATTTTCATAGAAGCGTTCCACTACCTGGTAGTCGTGGCTGGATGTGGGTGCGTAGCCCTGTACCACCTTGAGCTTGTGCCTCTTATTGAGCCGAATTACAAGACCTGCTGACCTTTCGTTAATGCTATAGTGTTCTTCTATGTGTCCAGTTATGCTTTTTATTGGCTATATATCCCGCTCCAAGTTCTCTTCTGTCCACTAGACCACGGTAACATAGGACGTGTCAATTTTTCAGCACCGTAAAGGCTTCGCCTGTCCTCCTAACCTAACTAGGCCCTATTCCATCTCATTTAATGCCCTCTAATTCCTCGAGCAACACCTCTAGACTCGCTTCGCTAGGTAAGGTTGAACGTTGCCAGGTTCAGGTTCTATTGGCGGCCTGTCCGGATCCAGGGATTCTTAGCACCCTCTGCTTCGTCACAGGTCTGACCGCCGCCGTGGTCAGTTGCTTTGCAGCCACTGGAGACTGAGGGCCGTGGGTTAATTGGCGTATTCTTGGAAGGTTGTGGCCTTTACTACACCAGGGTGGCCAATCCTGCTCTGGTGAGGGAGTGCGTTACCGGCAATGGTCGCCGGGGTCAGGCCGCACCCAAAGCCCCATTGTGCAATTGCATCAATACGCGGATTTTTTTAAATCTGGTCCGGCACCGGGATTAGAACCACAGTCCGGCACGCGTAGCGGATGCTCTACCTCTACGCCACCGCTGCCTCTTCTATGAAGGGCACAAGTGCACTTAAATGATTATGTGGCCCTTTAGGGTGGAGGGCGTCGCTTGGTGATAGGAAGGGCTTAAGCGCGATTTCCATCCTGTTTTTTTTTCTAGAGTCGTAGCGCTTCAATCATTATGCGATCCTTTATTGTAAATTTCAATGATTGTTTTTGTTTCGCGTTGTTTGCATTATTAATGGTTATTTGGCATCCACTGGGGTGCTTTATGTTCGGGGCGCACCACGCCTAATTAAGATTCTGCATTCCGCGAAGTGGCATCACACGTCACTTTGGAGGAGACGCTTGGCAGCGAAGCGTTTAGCTTGGCTTCATTTGGTCGCAGGCGATTTGGGAAGGGGCGCCGTTCCGCTACGGCAGTGCGGTGACGGCCTTTTCCGTGGTCGCAGTGCATCAAGAAGAACAGCGACATCGCCAAGGAGCTGGGCAGCACCGTGCGGAAGCTGATCGTCATCGTGGGCGAGGTGGCCACGTCTCTGGAGAAGGTTGCCGAAGTCATCGTCACCGACTGGGTGGCCATCGGCGATGCCATCGTCAACAGGGTCGAACGGGTATGGGAGCTGCGTTGCGCCCGAAAAATAAGTGGTTAACGACAGTGACATTGCAGGGTTATAGCAGAGCAGAAAACCGGTCCCAGTACACCTGCGCACCTACGCTTGGTACACCTGCGCATGCGGATGCGCAGTGGTGGCGGTCGCCAACCCGGTACCGCACCGGCTCCGGTTTCCCGCTCTGATACAACTCTCATTTACGAGTGCGGTGAACTGGGCAAGTTGGTGAATGTTCATGGTGGACTGGACTGGAAAGGACTTTATTAAAACAAACCCTGCAGTAGGCAGGAGCCGGGTTACGGCTCCGCCTCGACGTGGCCTGGCGTCGCGCCTTCTTCTGCGACCCTACTCGTCACAAGCCCGTTTTACGGAGCCCGTGCCTTTCGAGCGCGGCGAAGACATGCTGGATGGCCCATGACTGGTCTGTCTTGCTTGTAGATTTGATGGCTCTCTGGAGTTCCTCCGGATACTCTTCGAAGTGCGCGCCGTCTGGGTCGGTGGCACAGTCCCACATGATGTGCCACCGGTTGGCCGGTCCTTTCTTACACAAACTGCACTGGTCACTGGGGTACTCGTCCGGGTACATTTGGTGTAAGGAGGCCGGCGACGTTGTCGACGCCGTTTGGAGTCTTCTTAGATGTATCGCCTCCTCGCGACCCAGTTCCCGGTGGGGCGGCGGGTACGCTCGTCTGGCCAGACGTAGGGTCTTCAGTGTTTCGCCGTAGCCCCTGGCTCTGTCTTTGGTTTCCGTCCACCACTCCCACTCAGGACGAGTGCCCACGTTGGGAGCGCGGTGAGTGATAGCGCGCGCTTCCATGTGGGCCGTCTCGTTGTGGTTCGGCGCGTACGATGAGCAGTTTCCTGCGTGTGCAGGGATCCATCTGACCTCCACTCGTCTTCCGTCTCCAACTGATTGATTGATTGTAGGGTTTTACGCGCCGACGCAACGGAGGCGATGAGGCGCGCCGTAGTGGAGGGCTCCGGATTAATTTTGACCACCTGGGGATCTTTAACGTGCGCCGAAATCTCGTACACACGGGCGTTTTTGCTTTTCGCCTCCATCAGAAAAGCGGCCGCCGCGGCCGGGAATCGAACCCGCGACCTCGTGCTCAGCAGCGCAACGCCTTAGCCACTGAGTCCGTCTCCAACTCCCGATCTTTCTATAATTCTAGCCCCCTTGCCGCTCACTCGACCTCTTTCCAGGTTGCGGACGGCCTCTTGCGAGTCGCTCAGGATTGTGTCGCAACATCCCTCAGACATCGCCAGTGCTATGGCGATCTCCTCGGCCTCGGTGGCGTTCTCGCACTTCGCGCTCGCCGACTTGGAAACCCGTCCTGTGCGTGCATTCACAGTCACCAACGCGTATCTTCCTTGCCCGTACTCCGCCGCGTCAACGTACCTAGTCCGCGTGTCCCCGCAGTACTGTTCGACGAGAAACTTTGCTCTCGCCCGTCTTCTCTCTTGGTTGTGCTCCGGGTGCACGTTCCTCGGGATGGGGCTCACCCGCACGTTCTCGCGCACACTCTCGTCGAGTTCCTGGAGGTGTCTTCCTGTGACCCGGTAGCCGTAGCCCAGGGTCTCGAGGATGCTTCTGCCCGTCTTAGTCTCCGCCAGCCACTCTCGCTGCGCTTCCAGTTGCGCCTCGATGATCTCGTCCACCGTGTTGTGGACGCCCAACTGCGACAGCCTCTCGGTGTTCGTAGACTCGCGCAGTCCGAGTGCCCTCTTGTACAATCTACGGATCATGGCGTCGATCTTATTTTTGTCGGTCTGCGTCCACGTGTGGCACGCCACCGTGTACGCCACGTGGCTGATCGCGAAGGACTGGACCAGGCTTTTTAGCCCTTCACGCATGCCCGCCTTCTTGGTTGACACTCGCTGGTAAGGTTAGCTTCACTTCAGCTTTGTCGACTCCATCACCGAAACATTATATAGTTGTCCTTCGTCCTAGGCAACAATATCGCCTTGCCAATGTACCAAGAATACGCCTCGATGACCTCATTGGGGAGATGCACCGCAAGTTTGCTTTCACGGGATTTTTTCAGTACAAACTTCAACCACGCTCTAACACCATTATCTTCACCACTACCAGTGCTCATGTCAGGGATGCTCTACTACAGATGCGTGGCCTCCGTGTGCAACCAGACGAAAACATTCCGGTGCAAACGTATGAACCCGCACCTGATAATGCCTCCCGTGGGGTTTTGCATGGGCTCACTGGCTGCGATTCGTCTGAACTGCACAAACGTTTACAATGCGAAACTCATCGAATTCTTGCGGTCAGACCGATGGGCAGGAATGGCACAGTACTGGTCACGTTTCAAGGACCCACATTACCGACCGCGATGACCTTCGGCCTAGGCCAAGTCAAAGTACACCCATACAAACCACGCGTTCCAGTTTGTGCTCTGTGTCATGACATAGGTCACCGCAAAGATGTGTGTCCAAACACACACAGAAAGCGTTGTACCAAGTGTGGAGGCCGACAGCATGATTCCAGTAGTGATTTAGACACATGCTCGCTCACAGTAACACCAGTTTGCAAGAACTGCCGGGGCAAGCATCTGGCGACAGATCCGAGGTGCCCGGCCCGCCAAGCGGCGACGCAAAACCTTCGAGCCAAACTTCTCCAAGTGACGACACAAGCTTCGTTGACGACTGGTCTGTTGGGTGCACCGATTGACCTCAACCTTAAAAAGATGCCAAGACGTTCTCGACAGTGCAGTAGCAGTAATATGGGCAGTATCGATGACTCTGCAATGCCAGATCACGTGGCCCCAGGCATAACTAATGCTTGCCTTCGCAAGAATCCCTCGCCCACTCAATCACCTCCATCATTACCATTTGACAAGAACGACCATAACTTTCCACCTTTACTTGGTCAAGATACAGTCCTTTCAAGTGCTGCGCATATTTCAGGAAAGAAGGTAAACACAGGAGAATCTCCTTGGGAAGCTTCAAACGCTTCCAAGTCTCCTGAAGGCACCGGTAGGTCGTTCAGTCCTAACCCAAACCCGGCATACACTAAACCGGTCGAAATACTCATTCATCACCTGGAGCGCATAGAGGAAAGCCAGAAGCAATTGACAGCCACTATCAACGCCATTATTGACCAACAAAGTCAGCTCCTTCAGCCGACGAAAAATCTTCTTCGCCGCTACAATGGGAGATAATAGCCAGTCGTTTGCAACAGCACCTCGACCACATCAAGGGCAAGCACCATGGATCCTTCAATGGAATTGCAGAACATTCGCTCGCAAGAAAGCGGAACTCCTCATCCGGTATCGAACATGGACACGACCGACCGTTTTTCTCCTGCAAGAAACGCGAGATTCCAACCTTGCAGTACCCGGCTACGACACATATCTGCGACCCACAATACCACGGCGGCAGCGCATGTCACGCAAGCCGGTGGGAATCGCGTCGATGCAGCCTTTCACTTACGATGGTAACGCAGCGGTCTTAGTCGACAGCCGTTTTCCACATGTCGAGCTTGATCTTCAGCGCTGGTGTACATCTCATCAAGAAGTATATCTCATCAAGAAGCCTCAACGGTATATCGGCTGAGGCACGTGATTATGCCGCTAAGCTTGCCTCGGAAAGGTGGCGTGACTTATGCTCGCGTTTTAATGGAAATATGAGTGGGCCCCAAATATGGCGCCTTTTCCGTAGCTGGTAAGGAAAATCGAAGAAACGAACCGCTGCCCAAGCGGTCGCCCTTCGCCTGCAAATATCGGAAGCGCAGTTGGCCCTCCAGGCAGGCGATGTATTTTTCCCCCAGCCAGCGACTTCGCCTGATCCGAGAATATATTCTACGACCTCAGTACCACAGAAGATTGACGATCACCTTTCTACAAATCTGGCAGACTTAGATAAACCTTTCTCTATGACCGAACTCCACGCAGCTTTGGCAAAGGCGAATCCTCGTAGCACTCCAGGCCTGGAGAACGTCACCGTCGCAGAACTACGGAACCTACCAGAATCTTCCTTACACCTTCTGCTAGACGGTATTAACTTGGTTTGGAAGACCGGCACGTTTCCAGATGCCTGGCGTGACTCCCTTGTCAAACCCGGAAAACCACCGAACGACCTTGCCAATCTCAGACCCATATCCCTCACGAGCAACCTCTGTAAACTGGTTGAACGCATGGTTCTAGAGCGCCTCAATTGGCACCTTGAGAAAACTTCTACGTTTCACTCGCATCAAATCGGCTTCCGTCAAGGCCTAAGCACGCAGGATATCCTGCTCATGCTGCATCACCAGGTCCTCAGTGCTCAGTCAGCGGTACAGACACGGACTGTGGTGGCGGTGGATGTCCGTAAGGCCTACGGACGTCCGTAAGACATTCGCCCGACGACGTACTTCGACTGGGTGCTACCAGTAACACGAAACATCACTACGCTCACTTTGTTATGGACCTCTCTTGCCGCGTTTGTCTATGCCGACGAGGGTCCAAGAGGCGTATTGGGTACCTACCACAGACACTCCTACCATCCCACCCGCCCTCCCTGACGACTCAACCACCCTCACAGGCCAGCACTGATGCAGACAGCAAGAGTGCTCTCGCACAGGCCTCAAATAAAGCACGTCTTTCTCTCTCTCGCTGGATCAGACGCAGGGTACTCGCCGTCTTGGTTGCAAGCTTCTTCAGCAGGTTGTCTTTGCTGCCGTTGCTGCTGATCAGCATGCCCAGCACTCTGATCTCCGAAACCTCGGGAATTCTCTGGCCCATCTTCGTGATCAGCTCCATGCGATCACACTCCCTCGAGGGCGGCGGCTGCTATCCCGCCTTTCGAGGCGAGTATACCAAGAGCTCGGACTTGGACGGCGAACACTGCAGACCCGTTCCGTCTAGTCGTTCTTCGATGGCCGAGATCGCCTTCTGCAACCTCATCTCTATACCGGCATCCGTGCCGCCGGTCGTCCACAGGGTAAGGTCGTCTGCGTAGATCGTGTATCTCACGCCCTTGACGCTCGACACCGCTTCGGCGACCTGTATCATCACGATGTTGAACAGCAAGGGTGATATCACAGAGCCTTGAGGCGTGCCCACGCTGCCGACGCGTCGCTCCGGTAACTTGATCTCCCCCGCGTGCAAGGCGATCTTGCGGTCCGATAGAAAGTTTCGTATGTATTCATAGCTTCTCTTTCCCATGTTTAGCCGCGACGCCTGCGCCAGGATGGCCGAGTGCTTCACCCGGTCAAAGGCGCTCTGAAGGTCGATGCCCAGGATCACCTTGCTGTCCCTCGTCTCGTTCTCGATGATCTCCTTCTTCAACTGCAACATCGCGTCTTGAGTGCTCAGGCCCCTCCGGAACTCGATCATCGAGTCCGGATACAGTCCCTCCTGTTCGAGGTAATTTTGCCATCGTTTCGCCAACACGTGCTCGAGGACCTTCCCCACGCACGACGTCAGCGAGATGGGCCTCAGGTTCTCGATGTTCAGCGATTGCCCGGTTTCGGAATCAGCACCATCTTGGCCTTTTTCCATTGGTCCGGCAGCTTTCGCTTCGCCAACACTGGTTGTAGTACCGAGTCAGCGCCTCGATCGACGGGTCGTCCAGGTTCCTCAGCGCCGTGTTCGAGACCCCGTCGGGTCCCGCCGCTGACCTGGTGTTCAGTTCCTGCAGGGCGGTCACGACCTCGGCCGTCGCGATGTCTCGGTCTAACTTGTCGTTGGGAGCTCCCGCATACTCCGGGTGCTGCTCGGTCTTTGTCTCCAGCAGGTATTTGTCATATAGACGCTTGATCAGCTCGTCCCTGCCGAGGCTCTTCTCGGCCTCGTGCATGACCCGAGCCATGCGGTTCTGTTGGTATGATTCGGTCGTGGTCTCGTCGAGCAAGTGTCTGATTAGGGACCAGGCCCTGCCCTGGTGAAGGCTGCCGTCGATGCGGCTGCACACGTCGTCCCACTGCTGTCTACAGAGCAACGCACTGTGTTTCGCGATTGCCCGGTTCAGTTCTGCCATCTTCTTCATCAGTTTTCTGTTCTACCGCTGCTTCTTCCAGCGTTCCTTGATCGACTTCTTCGCTTCGAGCAGATGCGCCAGCTTGCTATCGACGCATGTGATGTCCTCGCCGGTCTCGATCTTCTTGGTCGCTCTTCTGATTTCTTCCTTCAGCCCCGCCGTCCACTCTTCTATATCGGCGATGTCTTGCGCCACAGTGCCGTCCCTTCTCTGTTTCCGGAACGCGTCCCAATCCGTCCACTCGGGCTCGATCTTGCGACCTCCGCTACCGATCAACTCGACCTCCTTGATGTAGTGGTCGCTTCCCAGGTCTTTGCCGGTGTTGCGCCACGTCACCTCTCCTCCGTTCTTGACAAAGGTTAGATCCGGCGTGGTGTCCCGTTGAAGCGAGGTGAGGCCTGTTCGCGTGGGTTGCTTGGGATTCGTGATGAGCGTGTACCCCTGCTCCGTCGCGTCGTACATGAGGTCTTTCCCTTTGGCCGTGTCTTTCTTGTAGCCCCACGAGTGATGCGGAGCGTTGAAGTCACCCCCCACTACCAGTGTTTCTCTCTTGAAAACAGCGCATCCAAGACGAAGACAGAGAAGGGAAAACACAAACAAGGCGCTGAGTCGCAAGTGAAGGTTTTATTGAAGAAAAACAGCCATATAAACACAAACAGAAAGAAAGAAATAAAACCAGTTAGAACTGACGACTACGTTAAACGACAGACACAGCAATAATGCGCGATCAAGATATGCAACTTCTCTTTTAGAAAGGGGGACAGCTGGACAATTGATACATCTTTCATGCTGCTTGGCCTTTGCATGCGCCTCAATAACATCTCGCGTGAGTCTGTCTCGGTGCTTGGCTAAAATTGTTGTGCCATCAAAACACGGTGTTGGTGATTTATAATAAAGAAGGAGCTCGCACGGGCCCGGGTGCACGGGCCTAGCTCGCGCCTCGCGCTCGTGGCAGTTGTGCGTGACCAGCCCAGCGAACGGGCGACCGGCTGTCGGGCTCCTTCCTTGCGTCGCTATCCGCGACATTCTGGCGCCAAAACCCGGGAGACTGAGGCCACGAGCAGACTTGACAATATGCGGCGCCGACGTCCAGGATGCAAGGCCTGGGTTCCCGGGAGGCTGCGCGATTCCACGGGCCTCGTTGTCGAATGCTTTCCGCCGCCGCTGCTCGTGCCGAGGACACCCGGTCGCCTGGTTTTGGGGAGTCTCCAGCCATGGACAAGGTCCGCCGCCACCGTGGTGCGGTTGGGGCCGCTATAACCAAGGGAATTGCCGCAATTGAATCCCTGCTGCTGGATTCGGCCACGCCTGCTGTTGCTCTTCAAGGGCCTCTGAATCTCGTCAACATTAGGTATGAAGAGATGAAGGCTCTCGATCAGAATTCGATACAGGAGGGCGTCAGCGAGGAGGACTTCGAGGCAGACCTGGTTGCCTCGTGGGATGACGACGCCAAGGTGATGGACATTCAGACGCGTGTCGAGTTTGCCAAAAGGCCTGCGGGTACTCCACACGATGTCGCTGGGGTTCTGGAACGGGAGATCACCCGAAGGAGGCCTCGGGCGCCACCCTGCGTCAGCCGGCGGTCTCTCCCGTTCACCAGCACGCGCTTGGCCGCGCTGCCCAAGCTGCACATCCCGACATTTTCGGGCAACCGGCGGAGCTGGCAAGCATTCGGGACCATTTCGATGCCACCATTCATAGCAATCCCGCCTTGGCTCAAATCGAGAAATTCAAGTATTTGACATTTTACTTGACGAGCAAGGCGAAGGCAGCAGTCGAAGGGATCCGACTCAAGGAGGCCAACTACGGAGTGGCGATAAGCACTCTCACCGTCCGCTTTGGCTGGGCCGGGGCCGACCTGCTCGTTCAGTACCATATTGACAGCTTGTTCGTCTTGACCCCTGTGCGGAGCTCTGCAGAGGTCGAAAAACTCCGAGACCTCTACTACCAGATATCCTTCTGTGTAAACGCGCTGAAGGGTCTGGAGGTGGCGGCCACGGAGTACGCGGTGGTCCTCTATTGTGCACTGATGAAGGCCCTGCCACCCGACCTCGAGATCCTGTACCGGCAGAGGGTTAAGGAGGCATACTCGTCGGACGGAGCAGCCAGCTCGTCTGGACGTGCGAGGCAAGTGAGCGAGAGAGCCAGCTCGTCGGAAAGGGCGAAGCAAGTGAACGAGATACTGGACTTCCTGCGCATTCAGATAGAAGTCCGCGGGGAAGGCCATTTCGACCATCCCAGGGTTCCAGAGCGACGCCCTCACGAAAAACGCGAGCCCCCAACTTCCAACTTGGGTCCAGAACCCGCCATGGCCTTGCCTGGTGTGTTTGCGAAGCCGCTCTTGCCTACAGCACTTCAAATCCACGCCGGTTGTCGTGTCGGTTTTGCACTGCATGCGACCACGAGCTGGCCGAGTGCACAGCGCCTTTGACAACGGGCGAGAAAAGGGGAAGGTTGCTAGCTGCCAGGCTCTGCTTCTGCTGCGGGAAGCGCAACCATGTCGCCCGTGTTTGCCGCACCGCTAGAAGGCTTGTTTGCGCTCGGTGCTTACGACGGCATCTGACGTCCCTGTGTGGCATTACGCACGAAGAACCCGTAGACGAAGGACGGATTTCTCTTTTGGATCGAGGTCTAGACGGTGGAGTGTCGAGAGCGGCGCCTTTAGTCACTTCCGCATCGACCAGCGCCACGCAGCTCGCACCCGTATACCAGCAGATTACACGCGCCTGGGCGAAGGGCCCGACAGGTCAGCTGCTGCTGCGTGTCATTCTCGACACCGGAAGCCAGCGCACGTTCATTCGCCGCGATGTTTCCCGCGCCCTGGCCTGTCCCATCAAGAGAGCCGAGCGGCTCTCCCTGATCACGTTTGGCCATGCCCGTCCAAAGAAAACCCTTTAGCGCAACGTCGTCTCAGTAACCCTGAAAAGCCAGCATGATGACCAGGTCGTGACGGTCGACGCTTTAGAAGTTCCAGAAATCTGTATCGTCACCAGTCCGCCCGTCAACGACGAGCTTCTCCGCTCACTGGAGTCACGCGATCTATGCGCGGCGGACCGTTACCTGTCGGAAACGTTCTCGAACGACCGTGTTAGCGTCTTGATAGGCTCTGACTTCTATTGGAAAGTGTCGTCTGGAAGAATCTGGCGCTTGACTCCCTATCTCACAGCCTCCGAGACATTTTTTGGTTGGACGCTGCAAGGAACAGGGTGTGTCAGCAACAGAACCGCAAGATAGTTCGGTTCTGCTTCGATGCAAGTCTGCACGGCGTCGCAGCTTCCCGCAATGATGGTCAGGAATGTCGGGGCCTGTGGCGGAAGTCAGGACAGATACCCGAGCACAGGTTCCGGCTGCTCGACCCGCCGCTGCACTCGTCGGGGGCCGAACCAGCCACGCAAGTCAAGCTACTCATAGAGTTATGAGCAGAGGAGCTCGACACGAACTCAAGTGCAGAGAAGTGAATCCCCACTCAAGTTCGCGGCATCGCCGAAGCCTCTGTAGGGGCTGCGAGAGCCCAAGAGCACCGTGCACACGTTACCGGCTCCCGACAGTTCAACGCACGCATCAAAAGTTTTCAAGCGTTCCGACCCAGTACCGCTGACTCTGAAGACATCCGAGCGCCAGCCTCCAGCCTTTCAGAATCCTTCGCATGAATCACAGCTAAATGGGATTGCCTCAGGAATAACACCTGCCGACCCGCGCATTCCGTCTCGAGTGCTGGCAAGCAGAATTAGGGGCACGAAAAGCATCGTGTTATCGAATGACGACAACACACTTTTGAACAGAGGCATGGCAGCAGTCGAAGGGATCCGACTCAAGGAGGCCAACTACGGAGTGGCGATAAGCACTCTCACCGTCCGCTTTGGCTGGGCCGGGGCCGACCTGCTCGTTCAGTACCATATTGACAGCTTGTTCGTCTTGACCCCTGTGCGGAGCTCTGCAGAGGTCGAAAAACTCCGAGACCTCTACTACCAGATATCCTTCTGTGTAAACGCGCTGAAGGGTCTGGAGGTGGCGGCCACGGAGTACGCGGTGGTCCTCTATTGTGCACTGATGAAGGCCCTGCCACCCGACCTCGAGATCCTGTACCGGCAGAGGGTTAAGGAGGCATACTCGTCGGACGGAGCAGCCAGCTCGTCTGGACGTGCGAGGCAAGTGAGCGAGAGAGCCAGCTCGTCGGAAAGGGCGAAGCAAGTGAACGAGATACTGGACTTCCTGCGCATTCAGATAGAAGTCCGCGGGGAAGGCCATTTCGACCATCCCAGGGTTCCAGAGCGACGCCCTCACGAAAAACGCGAGCCCCCAACTTCCAACTTGGGTCCAGAACCCGCCATGGCCTTGCCTGGTGTGTTTGCGAAGCCGCTCTTGCCTACAGCACTTCAAATCCACGCCGGTTGTCGTGTCGGTTTTGCACTGCATGCGACCACGAGCTGGCCGAGTGCACAGCGCCTTTGACAACGGGCGAGAAAAGGGGAAGGTTGCTAGCTGCCAGGCTCTGCTTCTGCTGCGGGAAGCGCAACCATGTCGCCCGTGTTTGCCGCACCGCTAGAAGGCTTGTTTGCGCTCGGTGCTTACGACGGCATCTGACGTCCCTGTGTGGCATTACGCACGAAGAACCCGTAGACGAAGGACGGATTTCTCTTTTGGATCGAGGTCTAGACGGTGGAGTGTCGAGAGCGGCGCCTTTAGTCACTTCCGCATCGACCAGCGCCACGCAGCTCGCACCCGTATACCAGCAGATTACACGCGCCTGGGCGAAGGGCCCGACAGGTCAGCTGCTGCTGCGTGTCATTCTCGACACCGGAAGCCAGCGCACGTTCATTCGCCGCGATGTTTCCCGCGCCCTGGCCTGTCCCATCAAGAGAGCCGAGCGGCTCTCCCTGATCACGTTTGGCCATGCCCGTCCAAAGAAAACCCTTTAGCGCAACGTCGTCTCAGTAACCCTGAAAAGCCAGCATGATGACCAGGTCGTGACGGTCGACGCTTTAGAAGTTCCAGAAATCTGTATCGTCACCAGTCCGCCCGTCAACGACGAGCTTCTCCGCTCACTGGAGTCACGCGATCTATGCGCGGCGGACCGTTACCTGTCGGAAACGTTCTCGAACGACCGTGTTAGCGTCTTGATAGGCTCTGACTTCTATTGGAAAGTGTCGTCTGGAAGAATCTGGCGCTTGACTCCCTATCTCACAGCCTCCGAGACATTTTTTGGTTGGACGCTGCAAGGAACAGGGTGTGTCAGCAACAGAACCGCAAGATAGTTCGGTTCTGCTTCGATGCAAGTCTGCACGGCGTCGCAGCTTCCCGCAATGATGGTCAGGAATGTCGGGGCCTGTGGCGGAAGTCAGGACAGATACCCGAGCACAGGTTCCGGCTGCTCGACCCGCCGCTGCACTCGTCGGGGGCCGAACCAGCCACGCAAGTCAAGCTACTCATAGAGTTATGAGCAGAGGAGCTCGACACGAACTCAAGTGCAGAGAAGTGAATCCCCACTCAAGTTCGCGGCATCGCCGAAGCCTCTGCAGGGGCTGCGAGAGCCCAAGAGCACCGTGCACACGTTACCGGCTCCCGACAGTTCAACGCACGCATCAAAAGTTTTCAAGCGTTCCGACCCAGTACCGCTGACTCTGAAGACATCCGAGCGCCAGCCTCCAGCCTTTCAGAATCCTTCGCATGAATCACAGCTAAATGGGATTGCCTCAGGAATAACACCTGCCGACCCGCGCATTCCGTCTCGAGTGCTGGCAAGCAGAATTAGGGGCACGAAAAGCATCGTGTTATCGAATGACGACAACACACTTTTGAACAGAGGCATGGCATCGCCAGTATTTCCAACCGCTGCTCTTCAGAACAGCGCTCTTCGTTCCGGAGAACAGCGCTCTTTGTCGCTCGGTCTTTTCGTCAAACATTATGTGGCGCAGCCCGAGGCCGAGGAAACTCATAGAAACGCCGCAAGCTGATTCTGTATTAGCGGTTGAGTGACACTGCGCCAGGCTGCTAAGTGGCACAGCATTGGATGCTTGTCCTTTCAGCGCAGTTCCACGAGCGACGCACCAGCGCCAAGTGCTCTGTGATACTGTGTGGACGCATTTTGGGTGTGCAACGAGATGTTCCGCCTCCACATGCAATTTTCCTCGTCTTTGGCTGCTGCCTTTACATCGCATTTATCCCCCTGAACCTCCTTTCTAGTGCTGTGCTTAACTGGCTGTTTTATCTATTGAACATGAGTGCATTTGTGGGATCGGCTACCGCCTATCAGCTGTTTCCTCGCGCTTGGCCTGCGCACCTTGGCGGCGGGGGAGTGTGTTGATGATTATAATAAAGAAGCGGCTCGCACGGGCATGGGGGCACGGGCCTAGCTCGCGCCTCGCGCTCGTGGCAGTTGTGCCTGATCAGCCCAGCGAACGGTGGTGGTGGTGGTGGTGATTTATTAACAAAGGAGGGAAGAGAAAAGGCCTGGGGATATTGTTGAACTCAGCGGGGAGTTAACCCTCTTACGACCCAGTCCAGGGAAGGGGATTGCGGCTTCAAAGGATAGGAAGAGAAAAGGGGGAAGAGAAGAGCGGTAGGAGAGTGGGAGATAGTCTGTATCGCGTTCGTTTAGTCCATGACTCGATGGCTACAAACGCAGCGCTAGTCCTGTTGTAACCAGGAAGTTGACTAGGTGCTGGAAGACCTCCCGTCGGATGGCGTCCGGTCCCGTGGGGAACAGGAAGTCTTCTAGCTTGTGGCTTGGGGCACCGAGTCGCTGGACTTCGGCCCGGAGTTGTGCCCTTGCGGTGTCGTGCTGCGGGCAAGAGCACAGCAAGTGCTCTAGCGTCTCGGGCTCTGGGCAGTCGGCGCAGGTGGGGGATGCTCGGCGGCCTTGGTGGTGCAAGCGCGCTCCCACGTTGCAGCAATTGAGCTCGACCGGCTGTCGGGCTCCCTCCTTGCGTCGCCGCGACACACAGGACACAACGACACGTGCGTGTATGCGCGGCCAAGTGCACCGAGGTGTCGTTTCCTACGGATCGTTCATGCTCTTTTAATCGAACGTTTACACACCTCCCTGTCTGGACAACGCACGTCTTATCACAGGGCAGTGTTCAGTGCTCCTGTACGGCTTAGGAGCATTTGCCCGGCAGTAAAGGAGGCAGCTGAGACATCTACAAAGAATGCTGTCTTGGCGATGGATATCAAGAAAGCATACGACAACGTCAGCCGCGAAGCTATTGTTGCGATCCTTGAGTGGCTCAAAAGAGTTGAGTAATGCCCGTCGTCTTACCGAGTGAGCTACGAGCCCATGCGGAAACGGGCAAGACAGCGGGTGCACTCACCAAGCACGTCTGAGGGTTTACGACCTGCGTTCTCGCTGAATGACACGTGATAGCGTCACGTGACCTCTGGCGCCGCTGTGTGCTCCTCCCACGGCACGTGGAGCGGCCGTGTGCGCGCCTTGCGCATGCGCTAGGATTTCTCGCACCAACGCATTACATCTTACTTATTGATCCCCACCGCGTTGTGTGGAGATGCCCACACTTTACCAAACATCGCCCAGAGCGCTTGTAAACACTAATCCGAATTGTTTGATCGCTTGGTTGTTGCCAATATTTCTCTTGATACTGATATTAAGTACAGATCTAATTCTGGAGATTGATCTACATCTGGGCCCGTTTGCCCGTACGCATAAGTTCCCGCTTACGAATAAGATGCCAATAAGTCGAAGTCGACCACGGCAAATAAGCCGGTTGACAGAAACCCCGACGGAAATGCTACGTTAACCGATCGTTTGTGATAATTTCGGGCAAACGACTTATTACCTAGACAGAGCTGAAGTCGTAGTTGAGAACTTATTCCAACACTTATGGCGTTCGGGCAAACGGGCCCTGGAGTCCAAGTGCTAGGAGGGTGGAGGGTGCATTTGTTAATGTCAGGTTGGTCCTGCTTTTGCGAAAAAAACTCGCTTAGTCTCATTCTCCGAGAAAATTCAGTGAGATCTTTATGTAACTCGTATTCATTCACATGGTTATTTGTGAGACAGAAAGTTAGACCTCGTTCTAGAACGAGATCTAACCTAGAACGAGGTCTAACTTTTCTTCTCTATCTTTTCTTTTCACCTGAGGCTTGCAGATAGTTTCTGATAAGGACCCCACTCTCACCGCCTGGTCTGCTTCCGGCGGTTCTGAGAACCTTTCAGGATGCCCCGCGGCGGGTCAACAAACACCCTCTCATCCTTTCTCTCCAAAACTTCCACGAATATCAACCACCAGCTGACTTCCGTGTGACCTACTTCGCGGCTTAAACTATACAACCTTCTTTGCCCCTCAATCTCTCCCCCTACATACTCCCAAACCAATCCTCTTTCTCAATTTCACTTCCTTTCCTTCCCCCCTCTCACCTGGGGACCTACCCCTATATAAAGCGTGCCAGCCAGGCGAGAGATTGCCCTGACGAAAGCAAGTCTCTTTGCTGAAACGTTGGCAACAATCGTGCTTTTACCTTGTTGAAAGTTTTCTTGTCTTGTATGTATATATATATACATGTATATATATATATATATATATATATATATATATATATATATATATATATATATATATATATATATATATATATATATATATATATATATATATATATATATATATATATAGTAGACGAAACTTCTCGAGGAGCCAGGAGAAATAGTTGAGAAAATGGTAGACGCAGGATTACAGCAAAAACAGTGGTTTACTGACGTTTTGACTGGAGGACCAGTCTTCAACTCAA
This sequence comes from Haemaphysalis longicornis, assembly GCF_048455015.1. Taxonomy (NCBI): domain Eukaryota; kingdom Metazoa; phylum Arthropoda; class Arachnida; order Ixodida; family Ixodidae; genus Haemaphysalis; species Haemaphysalis longicornis. The sequence continues at coordinate 20,740,161 of NW_027526245.1, forward strand.
AATGAAGACTGGTCCTCCAGTCGAAACGTCAGTAAACCACTGCAGTTGTTTTTAATCGCACGTCTACCAATATATATAGTCTCCAAAAGGTCGTTCCTCTGCTCTTTGCAGTTAAATCCGCCCAAGCCGCTTCCCTTCTCCTCCTTCGTTCCTCGGATGCGTGACTTCAAGAACCTGAAAATGCTCGGAGCCGGTGGATTCGGGTACGTTGCTCGTTCGCAGTCGCCCGCCACACTGATTACCGTGTCCGGCTTTGCGGACGTTGCTTCGTTTTTCAGCTGGAAGCTTCTCTACTTCTCTGCCGAGTTTTTTCTCAAAGATTGTATCGAACGTAGAAGATTGTTCTTATGATCGGTATGTCGTTTACCCACAATCGTGCGAGGTCCCACAGAAGTGTGAGTCATTAGGCGTAACCGTATGGGAATAAAAAAAATTATCGGCTAATTGCGAGAGAAAAAAAAAACAGCACAAATTTTCGCTACGTTCTTCTGCTATGTGAGTATTAAGCGAGAATCATCTTCCTGCAAAGTATTGCCATTATAAGACAGTTCCGTTGGGCTCCTCAGGGCAGCACCAAACATAAGAAAAAAGGGGTGTGCACGTAATCCGAACCTGAGTTTTTTCTTGGTAGTGTCGTGTCTTCTCCAGGCGTCGAGGGAAAAAAAACCCGTGGACACCGATGTGAATCGGTGAAGTTTTTAAGGTTAGCAATATCCCAGTACTAGAACTCCACCAATACGAGAAATATTGCGAAAAAATCCCATAAAGCCCTTTTGGGATGTGAGGTACAGAAATTGTATACGAGCCACGTCCTCCTGTGAACTGTGCGTGCAACAATGAACACAGCGCTGCGATTCATGTACATAATCTTGTTCCCGATTTGATGCTGCTTGGGACTAATTTTGTTTGCATTCTTGATGTTATATTCCTCCCGCAGTGTGCGAATTGTCGGTATTACTTTCCCTCATTTTCAGGGAAAGCCTAAAGTTCGCATCAACTGCCTGCTAGTTTTCCCGCTATTATGAAGGCTCTGTATCGGTGACCGTTCTCTCGAGAAGCTTACTCAAATATTTACCGGCTCACAAAAGTCAGTTCAGAGTGCATGCTGAGGCAGTCGAATACAGACTCAATCATCGCATGCTACCTGCGTCAGCTGAACAGATGTTGAACAAAGGTACAGCTCACATAGTGGCAAGTACGCTTCTTGTCTGTTCGATTATTATTGGCCCGGCTCCGATCACGTGCATTTAATATGCAGGTAATTACGGTAGTATTCGAGTTAAAGTTGTCTATCGGGTTGGGCGCAAAGTTCTTATACCATTACGTTTTTTTTCTCACCACACTTTTTACGAATCAGCTAAGGCACACAGCGCAAAAAACAGGGACACCGGACAAGAAGGCCGCAGGACAGCCGCTGTCTGTTCCCACCAAGTCGTGTCCGTTGTCCGCGTTTTTTCCGCTGTGCGCCTTCATCAAATATGAATCGTCGACAAGCCCACCTTTTAACGAATCACAGCTCTTTTCGCGCGCCTAAATTACCGTAGCTCGTCTAGCTATGCTGGCAGCGTGGTTGCCATGTCAAAAGGTGTCGCGTTCCTTACGCTTGAAAGGAGAATAATTTTTAACGAAGTACTGTTGGGCGAGGTGGTAGTTCTTTTTAAAATAGCGACAGCACGAAAAAGAAAGAAGGACACGAGAAGAAATGTGGCTGGCGATTACGATACTCCCTATGCCAAATTTGTGCGCGCAGCTAAACTGAGCCTTAGGAAACGAGCGCACATAATCGCTGAGGCTGCGCTCACTCGGTGGTTCTCTCGACCGTAGTGATGATGAGCCTCTTGTGTAGGCGGCGCGAAGTGCGTCTCAGGAAGGGACCGCGATCGGCGGGAAGTGAACGCACACCATCGTCACGCGCACTGCTCCCCCTCACCCTTTCGCCAAGCATCGCACACAGCAGCGTCTCGCCGCACTTTTTTCCGCAGTCTGTCGTCGCTCGCTTGGTTAAGGCGCCGTCGCCATTTTTGCCGCCGCCTAACCGCGGTCACGGGCTCCGTGGTTACGGGCATAGAGTTTCATACTAACATACATGAAACTCTATGGTCACGGGGAGGCCTCTGTAGCATCCACCGTGGTCCCGCGCAGTTCGCACCAACAGCGCCAAATCCTCCCCTAGTGGTACGTGGCGTCTGAAAAACTTTGCACTTATCGTCATGGCAGCGAGTGGCGAGGGGAGAAAGGAGGTTAGTGACGTCGCGGATGCTGCTGACGTCATTTTTTTCCGCGGCCTCCGGTCGCTGCCTCATGGGCCGCTCGGCAATGGCACCAGGCGCGAAAGTTGGACGAAAGCGCGAAAAGAAAGCGATGACGCGAAATGGCCGCCGCACGTTGTTCGGTATGTGTGCAGTAGCGTGTTTAATAATTGAACATAAAAGCATGTAGGTAATAGTATGTTTTCTGGTTTCCAATTGTTGTCTTTGCGGCGATATTAATTGGAGCGTTACACAAACATTCTTTTTGCTTTGCGTTTATTCAGAATTCATATGAGGACGTCTTTAATTCGAAGTCATGAAAGCACATGTACTACACATTACTACACATATTACACATACATTTCATGTACACAGCATTGGACTCCAAGAAAAAATATGACATATGCAAATTTAGGCATACAATAGTGCGCAATAGGAAAAAAAAGTGCTACATACACATTTTGCTACACAATACTTGACTACGAAAGAAGAACTTCGGAAGTTGTAGTCCCAACACAGATTTTGTTTCGCGCACACCTGGCCGGGAGAAGAAAAGAACTTGAAAGTTCCACTCCATGTATACTTATTTCTTCGGCTCACCTAGAGACAGGAATGTTCCTTAGGCATTAATTCGTTTCAGTTCAGAGAAGCAATAATTGAGAAACTAAATTTTAAAAGAAAGCACGCACACGCATGCTTCAAGCCCTGCCTTTCGGGCGAGTTAACGCAAACTCTGAAGGAAAGTGTTGACCCGCCCATTAACCTGCATACACTACCCACAAATCGTGTTCACACAAACAAAATGGAGCGAGAAAAAACTGCTGCAACACAATGACCGCACTATAGACCACTCATTGGTTGATTATATCCACGAACAAAAATAATGCGCAACCACGCCGTAGAGCACAGAACAGAATCGCAACACAAAGCGAACGCACCCGTCTTTTCTTTTAATGGCGCGTGAACAGTCTGCGCACCGAGGGAAGGGGGTGGGGAGAAGACACGCAGAAAAAAAAATAGCGCCAATCCACACTGTGAATGTAGTTTGGAAGCAAAGCTGTAAACGGCACCCACAACGACTACCCATGTGACGTCAATATCACTCACGTCGCTCTACAAATAGTTAAACCACAGAGAAGCGAAATGCACTTAACCACACCCTCTATTACTTCAAAGAGATATTATTGGTAACGTTAAATTAATGCATGACGCATGAACGGTGGTTGGTTGAGTTGTATTGGTGTAGCACATGAGTAAAAACTTTCTTTATAAAATTAAAGCTCAAAGCCGGTGTTAGACGATCTCACTTTTTCGCCTCTGTCGTCGCGGACGGAGGCGACGAGATCGGCGGCAGTGACGAGGCAGGAGCTGGATGATGATCAATCAATCAATCAATCAATCAATCAATCAATCAATCAATCAATCAATCAATCAATCAACCTTTATTTTCAGTGCCCAGGAACAACCCTAAGGTCTTGGTGCTGGCACACCATATACAATACATTATTAAAAGAAACGTAAGACAGCACGGCACAACACACAAAATCCCCGATATGACAGAAAAGCAAAAAAAAAAAAAAAAAAAACAGCGTTGCAAGCTATGGCACTCGGCCAGCGAAACTTTCAAGGCACTTGAAAAAGGAAATATACAACAAAATACACAGTGCACATGATGGAGACAGAATGTACATATAAAACGAGAGTTTTGATTTTTGAAAAGTCACACTGCAATAAAGTATTACCCTAAAACGAGCGATGCCTTTGCGATGTCCCATCTTGTCGAGACACACAGCAAAAAGAGCAACAAGTTTGACAGAACAATAGCGAAAAAAAACAATGGCAGGAGTATAGACATAAATGATCAGACCAACAAATCGCAGAGATAATAAAAATGATGAATGAAACAACCAATTAATTGTTCATTAGTGTGTCAAGGAACGATGTGCTGGTGCGGAAAGAAAGAAAAGTGTATATCTCAGAGAAATGTAGAAAATAGCATTGTATAGTCTGAACGAGAATGATACACTTTGAGATACACACACGCCGACACACGCACATGACCCGAGCACATATGCAAACAAGGCATTGCAATCAATGCATAGCAATAAGACACTGCTGACTGCTATGGAGACTACAAGTGTAATACAACAAGGCATGATTAAAACTCTGTACACTGAAACATGTAGACCGGAAAAAGATATTAGCTAAAGATCACGCCACAATGAAGGCATAAAACTTAGATACACAAGTGAATATCGAAACAATTAGTATACATACATAGTTAACCAACCCCGGCAGCATAGAGTGTGTGAATGGACGTTACATACTAGGGCAAGCAAACTACTCCTGGTTTGTCAAGCGACGCAGTTTCTTACAAAAAGCTGGAAAGGGACGCTGGAATACGTCCAAACTTTCTGCGTGCATATTGTGTAGGTGCTGAATGCGTCCCACGGGACTCTTGACACGGGCAGAGACATGAAACGGTCTAGGGGCCCTGGTGTTGCCTGTCGGGGTTCTCAAATTTATGGCACCCAGCAACTCTGTACAATCAATGAGGCTGTGGACCAGTTTGTACAAGAATAAAAGGTCAGCCTTGGCCCTCCGACTGTGTAATGGGTCCATTACAAGCAAGCTGGCGTCATCAACACCAGGATCATCTTTAGCCTTCGCAGTAGCGTACCTATGCTTTAGTATTGAGAGAAATTTAGTTTGCACTCTCTCAATGGCCGCCGCGTTGGACCGACACGTTGCATTCCAGACCACGGATGCGTATTCCAATAGAGGGCGACACATTGAGGTATAGAGCTGAAGAAATGTGTCTGGATAGTTGGATTCTCTGGAGACACGACATGTTGCACCTAGTGTTCGCAAAGCACAACGGGTAATCTCATTAGTATGGGCTGTAAATGTGAGCTTAGAGACAAACAAAACTCCCAAGTCTCTGATGTGGCATACCCGATTCAGATCTTCTTCACTTATGCGATAGGTGAAATTGATATCATCTGTTTTACGGGTATACGACACCACTTTGGTTTTTGCACTGTTGAGTATCAACTTATTTCTGTTGCACCAGCCCGAAAACGCGGCAATATCACATTGCAGTTGTGCACAGTCTGAGATGTTGCCAATAACTTTGAATATTTTTATATCGTCTGCGTATAGCAAGAACGATGAGTACTGAATTGCTGTCGAAACATCGTTGACAAACAGTGAAAACAAAAGAGGACCAAGGACTGAGCCCTGAGGCACCCCGCTGGTGGCTGAGTACGTTCCGGAGTGTTGCCCGTTACAGTGAACGTAGCAGTGACGACTGGTAAGGTAGTCACGAAGCAGATCCAGCAACGGATCAGGAATGTCAAGGTGGGAAAGTTTTCTACACAACAATGAATGGGAAACCACATCGAACGCCTTGCTAAGGTCACAGTATACCACGTCAAGTTGGCCTCGGTCTTCCACTGCCTTTGACGCATGTTCCATAAAAGAAACTAAGTTTGTAGTGGTCGAGCGGCCACGTATAAAACCATGTTGATTTGGAATAATTTCATATCTTACTCTGGATGTAATGAGGGAATGAATTATAGATTCAAAAATTTTAGAAGCACTGCACAGGAGGGAAATCGGTCTATAATTTTTTGCATCTGTTTTTGACCCGGATTTGTGTACAGGTACAACTTTAGCAATTTTCCAACAGTTAGGAAACGTGCCAGTACTAATACAGTTGTTAAACACACACACAAGCACTGGAGCAAGGATAGGACTGAAAGCCTTGAGTAGAGCCATGGGAATGCCATCTGGGCCACAGGCTAGCGAGGGCTTCGCGTCCCGTAGGCTTTTCATCACGATTTCCTCCCCCACAAATGCCGTGCTAGGTGCCGTACCGCGACAATTGGACATCGGAGCTGACGGAACGTCGCAGGTATCCCTATACACCGTTTTAAACTGCTGAGCGAACGCGGCAGGGACGTCATCGATGATTACTCCATCGGAGTTAAGAAGATTAATGCATTCAGTGTTATTCTGGGGTGATCTACTGCGGACATATTTCCATAAATCTTTGGGGTTCCTTTTAAGATTGCTTTCTATGGACGTAATGTATGCAGACCGATCACGATCATACAGTTTTTTACAAAGTGACCGGTATTCTTTAAATTCTAACTTCCATTTTGTCACCCCATTCTTTTGAGCTTTCCTGTGGGCACGCTCTTTGCCTTTTAGCGCCGACCGGAGTTCACTCGAGAACCAGAAAGGATACTTCGAAGATTTGGATTTTTTTAGTGGTATATATCTGCGCATACCTTCTTGCAGTACTTTGGTTAATTCGCTGGCCTGAAAATTCGGGTCATTTGACGCGAGGATTGCCGACCAATCAAAATTCGACAAGTACTGGTAAAAACTAATGTAGTCACCTGCAGCAAAATTATAGCGGGGGAGTTCGGAAACACGTGGCTTGGCCTTTTGCACATCACTATGAATCGGTAGTACTATAGATAAGGGTGGATGGTAATTGTCCGGGGTAACCAAACCAGTAGGGCTTATGTTGACACTGATGTTTTCGATGTTTGAAAAACAAAGGTCAAGTAAGCTGCCAGCAGAGTTCACAACGTGGTTGCACTGTTCAAGACCAGTAAATGAAATAAAGTCCAGTAAGGCTGAGGCCTTTTGAAGAACGTAGGTATTGTAATGAGAAATACTAAGGTCACCCCATTCTATTCCCGGCGAGTTAAAGTCACCGAGAATCATGATACGGTGTCTAGGATGAGAGGAAATTACATTTTCTATCGATGTTAAACAAGTTTGAAAAGAAACCGGAGCTATGTTAGGAGCTAAGTAAAATGCTCCAAGCAGGACGCGTTCGCCACCGATGCAACACAATTCAACCCAGACAGACTCATCCTCTGTCTCAAGGTCTGCGCGCCTCACGCATCTAAATGAGCTATTGACGGCTATCAAAGCTCCCCCTCCCGTGCGTGTGGCACGGTCACTGCGGAACACGTTGTAATAAGGCGGAAAATAATCTTTAGACGAGATACTGGGTAAGAGCCAGGTCTCCGTAAGAACAATCACAGAAAATATTGAGGAAGATACATTACAAAAAAACTCGTTAGCTTTAGTCCTTAGACCACGGAAATTTTGATACAAAACGTTAAGAGACCTATTCATGAGTGACCAGTTCATTTTCTAACTCAGATGCGTGCAGGTGACGATCATGAATAATTCCCTGGAAAGGTTTAAAGAGGCAGTTTGTCGGCCATAGGCCCGGGTCCTGCAGCTTCTGAAATGTTTCGTCGTCTACTGCAACATAAAATGAGGCATAGGATTCGTACTTGGTTTTCAGCCGTTTGCACATCAATGGTGCGATCGCGACGCTAGAAACATATGCCGACACCTGGGAAGACGATGTTTCAGGAGCCAGCTTTGTCACGAACAGCGCCTTTGATCGCCGATGTTGACTGGCGACCGACAACGTTGTACTTGTTGCCAGTCCAAAGCACGCAGGTGATCGTTCCTTCGTTGGACGGCGATAGCCTGTTGCCTGTAGAAGTGGTGGGCTCTCACCAGTGGTGGACGATTGCGAAGGCGTGTCCGAGGCAGCAGTTCCGGGTGCTTTCGGCTGCACTGGCCCCACGGGCCCGCATACAGACGGCGAGAGCGCCGGAAGCGGCGACGATTTGTTGCCGGGCGGGGAAGCACAAGCGGACGACTTCGGCGACGCCACCGCACCAGCAGGGCCCGGCTGCGCAGGCCACACAGTCCTACTGGTAGTGGCCGCCAGAGTAGGAAACGACGTCGATTCAGAGCGTTGACGCGTCAACTCGTTCCGAAGCGTATGCACTTCCTGCCGCAGCGATTTAACAGCAGCTGCGTGTGCATCTGCCTTCGCCGCCGCCTCCCTGCGCATCCGTTCATTCTCCCCTTTCAGTTGGGAAACCTGATCTGTCAGAAAGGAGATTCCCTCGAGCGCGCGAACGAGAAGGCCGCGCAGGAGAACCTGCTCGAGGTCAACCGGTTCCTTAGGAGGGGTGGCCGCTGCCGTCGTCGCCGCCGGCCGGGTAGGGGAATGCGCCGAGGCTGCTTCGGCTCCGTCGGTAAAGCCGATGTCGCGGGTAGGCCTAGGCGAAGCGGCGGCACACTCACACTTATTGCAGGTAAACTGCCGCTCCCCAGACTTCAGCATGTTGAGCTCATCGTCCGGCCAGGTGACACACTTCACATGAACACGTTTCCGACAGTCAGCACAACGAAGAAACTTTTGTTTACCGTAGAAATACTGCGAGCAGAGGGAACACGCATCCGTGCTTGGCGCCATCTTGGAAAAAAAAAAAAAAAAAAAACCCAACAGTCCAACCCCAACAGTCCAAAACCCAACCCAACCAGTCGGGTTGGGTGTACTGAACTGCACTGCGTGTGCTAAAAAACACTCCCCAAATGATTACATTCAGTTCATTTGGACACCCGCTCACGCTTCTATGGAGGGCAACGAATACGCACACCACGCCTGCACTTTTACCCCCCGTGCTATGGAGCCGCACGAGGACAGTCACCCGCTTGTCTCGTTCAGGGACATAACCCAGCATTATAACCAGCATTATGATGATGATGATGATGATGATGATGATGATAATAATAATAATAATAATAATAATAATAATAATAATAATAATAATAATAATAATAATAATAATAATAATAATAATGATGATGATGATGATGATGATGATGATGATGATGATGATGAGGAGGAGGAGGAGGAGGAGGAGGAGGAGGAGGAGGAGCAAATACTTCTTTTCAGATTTCTGAACGGCCCAGAGTGCGGCCCGGGGGAGTGGTTTCTTCACTGTAACCCATATTCAGTCCGCGCCGCCTATGCTCTGTCCACCAACTGAAACTGGGTAGGTAGACCCGGGCTGGACAGCAGCATCTCCCATTTCTTGTTCGGTAGTTGACGGAAAGAGGGGAGTGTGCTCAGGGCTAAAGTCGCACACCCCGATTACGGGGCGGAGTGTTCCTACTTCTGAGAGAAATTTACATGCAGCGTCGTAGTGATTCGGGTGTATTAAGTGAAGACGCGTCGGGTGTGGGAAGAAGACGTATTGTATGAGCCGTAGGGTAGTTTGTTGTTCTATTGAAAGGTCAGGGAAAGGCGAAGGTAGGGTCTGTCTCAGAAGGTTATAATGCTGGGTTATGTCCCTGAACGAGACAAGCGGGTGACTGTCCTCGTGCGGCTCCATAGCACGGTGGGTAAAAGTGCAGGCGTGGTGTGCGTATTCGTTGCCCTCCATAGAAGCGTGAGCGGGTGTCCAAATGAACTGAATGTAATCATTTGGGGAGTGTTTTTTAGCACACGCAGTGCAGTTCAGTACACCCAACCCGACTGGTAATTCCGGTAGGCTTGTTGGGTATCGGTGACTACATTACGAACCCCTGGTTAAGTGAGAGGCAAGGCGATGGCTGCCTCTTCTGCTGCCGCCATGTCTTCGGTCTTGAGTGAGGCACAAGCAAGGAGGTTGGTTCTGGAGGTATCCACGATGATGGCGCACTGCTGCCCTCGATGTTGGGAGGTGTCTGTGTGGATGACTGCAGGATGCCCACCGAGGGATGTGTTGAGCGTTTCAGCCCGTGCTTGTCGGCGACCCTCGTCATGTGAGGAGTTCGTATTTCTAAGCAAAGGGAGCATCTTTAGTTCTTGTAGCCGTAAGTCCAGGAGGAGGAGGAGGAGGATAAACATCTTTATTGTGTAACAAATTTGTGTGACGTCTTCAGGAGGTGGAGTCCTCAGTCCAGGACACCATATGCTTTGCCAGCCGCTACAGCCCGCTCCACCAGTCGAAGCTGTCGGACAGGCATGAGCTGGACAGGGCGCGCCTCCAGAGCTCGGGAGAGTTGTACGGATTCGGTTTGGGGAGAGGGTGGGAGTGGCATCCACCAACCATGTGGAAAAGAGTACAGTCTGCTCCACAGAAGGGGCACCTAGGGGACGTAATGTGTTCGGAGTAGTGGCAGACTCTTTTTGGGTAGGGAAAGGTGTTTGTTTGCAAGGCACGGTAGTGGTGTGCCTGCTCTATAGATAGGTGTCGGTGGGGTGGGGGAAGGGTGCGTCGTATATATCAAGCGGAGTGACATTCTGTGCTGCCCAGCCAATCTGGTGAAGGATGCGGCGACCCGCCGCAGTTCTGCTCATTCGGAGCTTCTGAATAGAAAGATGGCCCTCTATCAGCCATTACACCGTGTTGTAGCGCCCCGCACTAAGCAGCCTCTCTGTAGATGCACTCATGGGAAGACCAATGGCTTGCTCAACCGCCTTTGTAATCATTATATAAAGCATCTTTATGTCCCCCTTGCCGAGAAGAAGACAGAGGGTTGACGTAAGTTATTCTCGAGAGGACAAAAGCTTGAACTAATCGAAAGGTATCGGATTCCTTGAGGCCTCGCTTCTTGGTGGCAAGTCGCCTGATCATGTGTATGATTTCATTGATCCTGCGTTTGAGGCGCTGCAAGGATACGACACTCTTGGTGTTCGCCTGAAGATGTAGGTCCAGGATCTTGGTTCTGAGGCTTGGAGTGATGGCCTAGCCATGAATGAGTATTTGAATGTGTTTTTAAGGTGTCGTTTGGCGTGAGGGCGGACGACAAGGAGAACGTGAACACTGGAAGCCACAGGCTTAAGCACATTGGCGTACTAGAAGTGAGATGCCATGGGTTGGTGTGAGCTTCCTTTAATCGCTGTCGTGTGGCAGGCAGCGAGAATACAGGGGTTAAACCCGTAGATGTGCTTCGTGAGTGCACCACTTGTCTTTCCCGACTCCGCGTGGCCTCGTAGCTAAATCGGTAAGACAACAGGCTCTGGCTTTTTTACTCCATTAGTTCCAGGTTCGATTCTTGGCGGTGCCAGTAAATTCTGTTATTTGTTAGCTGGAGTTTTAGTTTTCTGTTGACACCAACGGTCGCGAAAGAACCCTTGGGGGTAGAGGGAAAAAGCTTTGCTTTAAAAGCTTCCCTGTATTGTAAGCCGCATTTACCAAGCTCATTATTGGATATATCGGCCAGGTTGTTACAAGCCAAGCTACCCTCTAGCTCGTGTCTCTTATCTCATCCTGTGCGATACGGCATGACGATTCTAACTTCAGAACTATGGAACACCAAACCCACTCGCGATAACATGACAAGGCGCGGGCGCGCAGGTTAGATTGAACAGCAAAGCCGGCATTGCTACATGGTTTTATTATTGTTCTTGTAATGAGTGAAACGTTTGCAATGGCGGCTGCAGACAACGCATATATTTGGGTTTGACCTTCCACTGCTCCCTCTGAAAAGCGACTGGCATTGAACACCGCCGTGTTACGTCAGATTTTTCGGAGCACTGAAGCAACGCTTGGCAGTAGTTTCGCCACAAATATACGTTTTGGAGCAAGATAGCGGAGGAAAAAAGGCTTAGGGCGCAGCACCTCTACGCCACCAATCGCCGTGGTAGTAGGTACGCCGTGAAAGACAAGAAACACGTACAGTTGAGCTTGCCTTCTTTGTGAGGAGGTGCGTCGTGATGACATTGGAGGGATTGAGGAGAGTCACCGGAGGAAACGTACAATGAAGTCGCAAACCGCCCTCTACTTGGCGCCTAAACCAAGACTCATACCTGCTGCACGAAACAACAAAAAATACCTTGATAAGTATACTGAATCGACGTTCAAGCAGTTACTAAGGCAGTCAAAAAACGGCAATGCCACCACAAATTGATCTTACGAGCAAGAGTGCGCGCGCCAAAGGCGCGTTCACTTCTATTAAAGCTTTGCGTACCTGCAGAGCTGGGATACATTTGCACATTAGTTTCCACTCCAAGACGACTGACATGTCTCATTAACTTCACATCACATGGGAAAAGTATTCTGAAAACAGAAGAGTGCAATCAGTCGGCTTTTAAGGAATTCACTATAACTTGCACAAAGCTAATTTGCTTGCCTGTCGTCTTTGGAGAAGGCGAGAAGCTTGGCCGAACTGTTTCGCCCTGTGTTGCTGCACCACAGAGCTTCGTAGGAGTGGTAGCGCTCCTTCCTTCGCGGCCCCATATTTAGAATACATTCGAATATATTTTACCATGCAGCGAAACTTTCGGCCCGTGGAGGCGTTTAGGCCTCACTTCGCACGCCGGCTCGCCCACGCACGCACCGAACTGGCCCGCCGTGCGCGCCGAGAGAAAGAAAAAAAAATATTGCCGCCGGTGAGCTGCCGCGCATCCGTGAGGAGGAGCGGTGTGGAAAGAAAGAAACGCTGAGGGAAAGGGAAGGGCCACGCCGCACTACCCTGCCGCTAGGATTGCCCCAATTTTGGAAACCGAAACTAGCCAAAGTCGCCGACCAGTGCAGCGGTACAGCGGTACAGCGGCGGCCAATGTGGTGCGCACTAGAACGACGGGTCGAGCGCTGACTTCCTACTGAATTTGTTGCGAGAAAACTTATACGCACCCATCATATTAACAACAGTAAAAAATAAAAGATAAAAACAGGTCCAAAACTCCTGATGACACCCCACCGCATAATCACTCGTTCCCGCACTTGGCAGAATCTATAAAGATACTAAGTTAAGTCGCACCCCAGGCACAGCACAAAATCAACCTCTTTTTGGGACGATGTGATTGACGCCCTGCTCACACATTTACCACCCCTCCTGTCCATCTCGTGTACTCCAATTGTCTCTCGCGTTGTTCGGCTTCCGCTCCATCCTATCACCTCGCGCATGTCAAGCTCAGGCTTGCACCGCAAGATTTTCAATGCGAGGCTACGAGGCCATCATTCCCTTCACGAACGTTTTTGTCCCGATCCCTCAATCGGTCATTAAGGCCAGGTTGTCCGACGTATACTGACCGACATTTGTTTAGCGGAATGTGATAAAAGATACGCTCCACACATGGGACGTACTGCACACGATGTTTTACGTGGCACCCAAGGTTCATGGGGTGCTGGTTTGGGCCTGTTGGTAGAACATGACGAAGAATTGAAGCGCTTGGACAACGGGGGCAAGTGAGTCGACACACGCAAGGCACTTCGTCGACACGCACAAGCGCCTTGTGTCCCTGTTGTCCTAGCGCTTCAATTCTTCGTCTTGTAAAGCAAAGATTTTCACCTCTACCCCCAAGGGTTCTTTCGCGACCGTTGGTGTCAACAGAAAACTCCCGCGAATAAATAAAAGAAGTTGCGGGCACCGCCAGGAATCGAAGCTGGTACAAACAGAGTAACGGAGAAGAGTAACAGAGTAGAGTAATGCCCGTCGTCTTACCGATTGAGCTGCGAGCCCATGCGGAAACGGGGGAGACAGCGGGTGCACTCAACAAGCACGTCTGAGGGTTTACCACCTGCGTTCTCGCTGAATGACACGTGATAGCGTCACGTGACCTCTGGCGCCGTTGTGTGCTCCTCCCACGGCACGTGGAGCGGCCGTGTTCGCGCCTTGCGCATGCGCTAGTATTTCTCTCACCAACGCATTACATCTTACTTATTGATCCCCACCGCGTAGTGTGGAGATGCCCACACTTTACCAAACATCGCCCAGAGCGCTTGTAAACACTAATCCGAACACCCTACAACATGAAGCACATACTGGATTAGACGGTTCTTTATTACGAACAATTGCCGCTTTTGCAGTTAAGAGTCGTCTGGCGCGAGTAGTCTAACTGGAGCCGACCCCGGTGAAGACTTTCAGACCACCATAACAAGGATACGGTCCTTGATTGGTAATCCCCTTCCTTCCATCCCTCTCCCCACCATACGGCGCACGTGCCCTCCTTGTTCCAATAAAAGATTCAATCAATGAATCCTCCGCCTCTGCCGCCGATCTCGTCGGCTCGGTCGGCGGCGGCAGAGAGGGAGAAGTGAGATCGTCTAACACCGGGTTTGAGCTTCCTTTTATTTATATATAAAAAAAACAGCTTCCACTTATGTTCTTCACCAATACAACCCAACCAACTACCGTTCATGGATCATGCATTGATTTAACCTTAGCAAAGAATATGCCTTTGAAGTAATAAATGTTGTGGTTAAATGAATTTCACTTTTCTCTGGTTTCACTATTTGTAGAGCCACGTGAGTGAATTTAAAAGACGTCGCATCTGTAATCGTTGAGAGTGTCGTTTACAGCTTTGCTTTTCAACCACATTCACAGGGTGGACTGGCGAGCTTCTTTTTTCACCCAACGTTCTTCGCGATTCTCTTTGTAGTGTCCTTTGCAAATTTCACGAGCTTGTGGGGACAACGCTACCTTCAGGTGTACAGTTATGATAAATTCGAAGGTGATCACGGCGGCATGGTATGGCGGGCATTCGAATCTACCCAGCGGCCTATCCAGAACTTTGAAAATAAAAATAGCCCTGCCTTCTTCCTTCGTAGTTTCTTGAGCAATGCAATCACGATATAACCTGTAACATGGCGCTGCTGGTTGTTTCTTCGCCACTCGAGCGATCACCTTCAAATTGATCGCCACTGTACATGGTTGGCGATCTTTTTCAAACCGTGACCCAAGCCGTAAAAGTACATAACAACAGTCCTATTTCTCTCATGTGGAGGCTCATCATGGCATCCTTATGATGACAAGATTTCAGGTTCCTAAGGATGCCATCCTCCACCGATACGACCAGGTGGAGTGGGTAGCCAGCCGCTTGGATGCGACGGACTTGTTCGTCGAAGGCAGTTTCCACTGCATGGGGGTACGACATGCTTAGGGCGTCCGAGACGCAAAGTTTAACTATTCCCATTTTTGCCAGTCCGGAATGTGCGGACTGATAAGGACGAAGCGGCTTGTTGGCGCGGGGTTTTACTGCCAACGCACGATTCGCGCATAAAGCCAGGGTCAAATCCAAATTTCTTCTTTATCCATTCTCCGGAACCACGTGGGTGATATGCAGAGCAGCTAAGCCTTCCTTAAACAGATCCAGTGCCTGAGAGACCACGTGCAGCCAATTCTACAAATTGGCTTTTACTACAAAACGTATGTTTGGGTTATAACCCCTGTTCATCTATTTTTGATTGGCTGCAAACCTGTCATAGCGTTGCTGGAGCGGGTGTTGTTCCCCAGGTTATTCTTTTTATTTTTGGGAGGGGGGAACATTAAAAAAGAATTGGAAGAATTGGGTAATATGCAGAGCAGCTAAGCCTTCCTTAAACAGATCCAGTGCCTGAGAGACCACGTATCCAATCTTTCTTCACTACACTGTGTCCGTGTCCATGTTTTTTCTAACGACCTGTGTTTTTAGATGCGAAGGATCTCATGGTTGGGGCTATGTCCCTACCTTGTCGTTGTCGTCGCGCCGTCCACACCCCCACTGCGCATGCTCGGCTTGCTGAACGCCCAGTAGTGTATTACTCTGCAATGACTCTTGGAGCGACAGTGTTGTCGGTGTCTTCCTGGGCCGGCACGAGACGAGCACGCTTCCCCTTTAAGGGCTGCGCATCTGGTGCGACTTGGTATCTTTATGATTGTGCCAAGTGCGTGAACGGGTGTTGATACGGTGGTGTGCTATCAGGAGCTGTGGGTCTGTTTTCGTTTTGCGCCCTTTATTTTTGCTGTTGTTAACATGATGGGTGCGTAGAAAAGGTGCAAGTTTCCTCGTAATAGATTCAGCTGGAAGTCAGCGCTCATTCCGTCGTTTTCTCGTGTCCTTGTTTATTTTTCGCGCTGTAGCTATTTAAAATGATTTTGTTTGCCTTTTTGGTATTAGCTTCGGGTGGCTACGTGGTGCAAGCGTTGTATCATGTTAATTCACGGTTTTGAAATCAATTCAACGAGAACGTTCTTCCCCGAAAAGCCACCACGATACAACGAATCACAAAATTATCTCCTTACTCTTGTACCTCTTGGAGCAGTATCCTTACATAACAGACTAAGAGCAGGAAATGTGCGTCGCAGAAACCTTTTAATGCAACGGCAACTTGCCCGTAATTTTATGCTGTAGAGTTTGCCGATGGTACGATATGCAGTAAAATCCGGAATGTTTATCGGCCGTTCCCGAAAAAAAAAACTGTATTTTAAGTTTTCTTGAGACCATGCACGCAACGATTCACCATAACGACAATACTCAGCCACTGGGATCAACGATGAGATTTGCGGTGCGAGCTCGGAATTTCGTGCCACGCGCAGTCTCAGCAAAGATTTCACAACTTGTCCTTGTCGTAGGCTGGGCTTTGACCTTTGCTGAAATGTCGCAGCTCACAGAAGTTATCGACAGTTCTGGAGTATTGTGACAAAGTTAACGTGCGGACATTTCATGTATCGCGGTTTAAGATGAGAACTTAACTTTGAGTGCGGGAAGATAGTGCAGTAGTGTCTTGTTCTAGTATTTGTGTCTAGGTTGAGTCCTCCACCGGCCGCCCGTGACAAAGGGGGGTGGTCGTTGATGCCCATTCTTTCGAAGGATATGAGCGCAGAGGGTGTGAGTGGGAGTGTCGAACTGAAAAATAAACCGAAGCACAACTTGAATAACATCAATTTGCTCGTTGGCCACGTTACAAGCGGAGCAGTGATTCAATGATGATGATGATGCTTAGCGGCTTTCCCTTTGTAACGGGGTGGGGTTGCACAACGACCTTAGTGGTAACGCCAGTGTACAATCACCTCGCCAAAAATAAAAAAAGAGAAAAAAAATCTATATGGAATTTTTGCGCTAGTCTGACTTCTTTATTCGCATGTCTTCCCAGATTGTTCTCTTCGCTTTTCCCACCAACATTCTAAGCTTATTTTAGGAACCTCTACTTGCTGTCCGATTCACTTTTCCTGTAACCTTAAAGCCAAGGGCTTCCGGAAACTCGATGTCTTACTCATTGACGACTGGACGGATACCCTTGCACTCTTTTACAATACATGGTTTCTGGCTCCCTGCTGCAACCTGCGCACAGTTCTTCCTGTACCGTCTCGCGGATAAGCGTTTTTGTTCGCAAGCAACCAGCCCGGGCTTCAAAAAGCAATGCACTTCATTTGGTAATATCAAAGAACTTTTCCCTCGTGATTTCCCGCTTCGCAATCCTGTATATATCTACGGACTTCTTTGCATCCATCCTCTTTTTTTCTCTGATTGTTTCACTTCATTTTTTATAGCCTTTATCCTTTCCCCTGCACTTCCAGGTTTTGTATACTTTGCTCTGAGACTTCTGATTTTTCTCCTGTACGGTGTGTCCATGCTTTTCATGTAAAGATGTCGTAATACGTCGGCCGCACATCTCTGGTCATTAATATTTCTAAGTCATTCTTCAAAACATATTTTGCCCCACCAAGGCGGTGAACTGGTATAGTTGGTACCCGTTTATTGGATGAAAAACCAGCGATGAAGACAGGACCCAGTTAGAAGAAAACGATAGGATAAGCGGGAACTAACAACTGAACGAACAAAGCACGTAAACACCTAGAAATACCTTCCGGCAACAGCATTGCGCATCCTTTAATGGACATGCGTCGCATTAACGAGGTCTTAACAAGCAACCACAGCGTTTAGAAAGCTGATCTTTTTGCCAGACAGGAGCACTGACGCGTCACTGACGCAATTGTTTGCCCCTTTCTTTGTGTAGAAAGGCTCCAAAACTTCCCGTTGGGTTTTTGTACTTCCGTGGCCTAATATGCCAGCGTTGTCAAAAGCAGGAGTGCACCCGCGCTGCCTGCAATGCCTCGGCAGATGAGCACCGCCACTCATGGAAAGGGAAGCCTTGTGCTCCCTCAGGCGATCATTAATACAGCGGTACGTTTGGCCGATGCAAGCTTTGCCACACGGGGGTAAGGGGATGGGATAAATCAGGGCCGTAGCCAGAAAGTGGGTTTGGGGGTTTCAACCCCTCCCGAAATCTTTTCCAGGCAAAACTACCTTCAGCAAAACTACCCCTTTCCCAAAACCCATAACCCCATCGGAAAAGAAATCCTGCCTACTTCCCTGGGATAAATAAAATGTGTGGCGCAAGACACAAATTTGGAAACATGATTAGTACCACACGTAACCCTTGCTTGCGTATACCGGTTGATGCGACTGCACAGACCACCCAACTTTCGCGGGGCCGAGAACCCCAAATGTATGCCGTGTCTATTCGCCACTTTCTTGATATCGTGCGAAAGTTCATGCACATAAGGCGTGACGACGAAGCCAGT
Organism: Haemaphysalis longicornis; assembly: GCF_048455015.1. Taxonomy (NCBI): domain Eukaryota; kingdom Metazoa; phylum Arthropoda; class Arachnida; order Ixodida; family Ixodidae; genus Haemaphysalis; species Haemaphysalis longicornis. The sequence continues at coordinate 20,758,520 of NW_027526245.1, forward strand.
AGCTGCTTCTGCCCTGCGAGGCCTTTTCTGCTCTTTGCCTTATGTGCATAAACTTTATGTGCATAAATGCGCCCATGCACGGAGTGCATTGGCACATTTTTCTATGAGCTCGCTTATGCGTTCCGTGATGACTCTCACGGTTTGTCTCACTGAAGGATAAAAAACTGCGCAAAGAAACGGTACGGAAGACGAGAAAGAGACAAACATGGGCGCTGACTGACAACTGAATGAATTTTATTGCGCGCAGGCAATATAAGAAAATCTAGGAGGAATACTAAAACAAGATACAGTTAAGATTGTAGAAATGCCATCTCCTTGGGCAACAAGTCGACAGACGGTTTTCTGACGCATGTGCCCGCTCGCTCGTGCATAGAAAAAGTTTCAAAGATCTCGCGCGTTCTCTGGTCACCATAGCGCTTAAGGACATGACAATGCTCAAAACAAGGGCTCGCATGAGGGCTCGTTCGCGCATAAAGCAACATGTGTGGCAAGGTTACTACCGGTATCGGATTTGATGGTGACAGCCCGTCTTCACACTTTTCGTACAGTTGGTCTCACCTTGGGCACCAGTTGGCTCACGATTTCTGCGATAAGGTCGTGGTATTATGAAATGGTTTTGATGGCTTCAGTACGCCTGCGCTTGAGAAGCTAGCGAAATCACGTTACCTGGCCCTTTCTGTAGCATGAATCGTACCATTCAGGCTGCTTTATTTCTCGTGTAGTGTTAAAAGATCCGCCATGAAGCTAAACTGTGATTCCATAAAAGGAATTTAGTAGCTGATAGCTACAAGCTGTTCGCTTTGTCAATTGCCGAAACCTTCTTTTGTGTTCATGTTTCACATTTTCACGCATGAACTTCGGGCCTTGCTCACGCTCTTCGTAACGCACAGGGCCGTCTACCTGGCGAGCTACCGGCCGGCGAACCTCGTGGTGACGGTGAAGCTGGTGAACATGGACCGCTTCAGCCGCCACAAACAGGCCGCCATGGACAAGGTGGTGGCGTCCGTCATCAGAAATCCTTTCCTGGTCAAGTACTACTGCTGCTTCTGCGTCAAGGTGAGCCAGCTAGCTGCGCTCACCTCACTTCGGCCGTTGGGCGCAGCAACCGGTGGTGCGTGCCCTTGCACAGAGGGAGACGGAACGTATCTATTTGCTTCTAGACGGGAGCCTTTGAGGTGGCCTCCTCATTTCAGGAGTCCATTGGCACGGGTCACGTCTTCTGCCCTCTTCACAAACTTACGCTGGAAGTTGAGGGACGAGCTGGCCAAGGCGCTCTCCGAAAGCTCATAAGTGTGGAAGGGGTTGATTGGGCCGATCAGTTGGGCTCTGTGTGCAGCCGTCGACCATATGAAAAATTAGAGCCCTTCCACTCAACGTGAAAGCTGTCGGAAGTGCAGAGCAGGGATTCCCCATACGGATGGGGGCGCCGTTCTTCGCTGTTTGAATTCAGCAGAGGTTCGTTCAATGCAATTCGATTTTCGTGCAGTGCTCGCGCGCCTTCTTCTGGGACAGCTCGCATCCTTTTCTTTTTCTTTTGTTTTTTGTTCTGCCCTGAACAGCACGAGCGAGAGTCCTGTTTTTGTTCCTTTCGTTCTTGCTTTCATCTCGCACGTGGAGCATTTCTGCGTCATTTAGAATGCGTCGTTTTGTTTTGCTCGGCGACCACTTTTTTCGCTTACTATCGTTGGTTGAAATAAACCTTATTTTCAGTTAAAAAAAAATCAACCCAATAAGCATTCCTAACTAAATGGACGCGGGGACTGCCGGTTGATTAGATATATTTTGCCTCAAATGCACTTGCCGTTATCTTTGCGCTAAATAATGGGGACATGTATGACAAGTGGCAGCGGTTCCAAATAGTTTGGAACAGTTCTGCCTACTGTGGGAATCGTGGAGAACCGCGGCCTGCGATCTCTAACCGGTGAGCGCTTCGGGGAGAAACGCGACGCGCTGAAACCTGTCGGCGCACCGCTAGTTCATCATTTCCTCGAGGGATGGCACCACCTGTGTGCGCGCTGCATAGGCGCGCCGGCTACGCGAACGGGTGCGTGCGGAAGATCGAGAGATTCAGTTCGGAAAGCCGGCCCGGTTGAGATCGGCGGTACAGCGCGACCGTGGCAGACCATGTATCTCAGGTGGAGACTGATGTTGTCTTGGGCCGCGAGTACCCGACCGCGATCACCACCGGATGGCGTGATTCGTGAACGCCTTCAAGCTTTGTGTTCGCACGTTTTCGGAGTTCCCAAATAAACGGCTGTGCTTTGGCACTACTTTCTACTGGGTTCTCGTATCGGCGAACCTCGCCGGGCTGCCGTAGGTGAGGGTGCCCACGTGGTTGACAAGCCGGGAGCTAGCCTGGTGGCCTACGCCGGAGAACTGGCCAATTCGCTCCCAATAAACTCCATATTCTACACCAGATACACATCTTGTTGAAGTATCCTTTTAAGTTTTGTCCGGACCTTTGTCTGTTTGGGGGCGTGGCGCCGAGACGTCACGTGACTTGCGGTGGCTAGCTAGCGTGATGGCAAACGAGCTACGACGACAACCGGGCCCCTAAAGTGCTCTGCACTAAAAAGTGTACCGGATTCTCCACAAAAGCGGCACAAAGGGGTATATGTGGTTGGGGCTATGTAGTGGTATCTGCTCGAGTGCGGGTAAATGTTAGTTTGCAGGGCCCTGAGTATTTTCTCCTGGCCCTTGGGTAGTTGATTGTGTGGGCGTACGTTTGTCTACAGCCCACAGAGCAGACGCACGCCGCAGTGTATCCACAAAGACTCTTTTCCAACTTGTGTATGACATCTCTCACAGGGCATGGTGTCAAGAGCGGAACAGCATGACGCGCTTTCAAAACTAATGTCTAAGGGCATCGATCGAAATTTTTGTTGTTGTTAATGCGGAATCATCATTCATGCATTATTAGGCACAGTTGGTGAACAAAGTGCGGTATGCGGTCCCCATGCAGATCTTCGAGCTGACCAAAAATGTCTTATTGGCTGCATGTAGCCCGATAACCAACTTCAAAATTACCACTGGTTTCATGAAACCTGATACGGGGAGTGCCTTTTTGCGGATCGCCTGGCAGCATCACGACGTTTTGAGTGAAATAAAATTGAAAAGAAACTAGAGCCAGATTTCTGCCACATTACATTACAGGTTAAGCTGGTGTTAGTTTTAGGTTGCGCTTAGGTAAGCTGGGATTACATTTAGGTTAGGCTACGTTGGCACAACAAACGCCTTCCCCATCTAATTAGAGCATGGCGGCAGCCTAACAACAAACATACTGAGGTGGATCAGCCAGTAACGCTGACAGCAGCCGACAGCTCACAGTCGATTTACCCATCTTCTGGTGTGGGACTACGCTTGTGAATCTACACTGTGCACGATGTGCACGTGGAAGGGGGTGCAACAAGTAATCATCTGCGAGGTATCATGACAAAGAATTGAAGCGCTAGGACAATAGAGACAAGCGAGTAGACACATACAAGGCGCTTGTCCCTGTTGTCCTAGCGCGTCAATTCTTCGTCATGTTCTACTACACCAGCAGGCCCAAACCAGCACTGTCGTCAAGGTACTATATTGGACAAGGTATTGGTATTTCGCTATTGGTATTTCGCCGCATTAGGGGACAGATGATATTGTCACGGGAAAACTGAAACAGGAGAGTTTAATGGCGTAGACACACCGGGAGAAAGCACACTAGGCCGCGATGCAGTAGCACTGGCAAAACAGGCAGAACGCGTCTCGATCCTCTTCCTCGTCTTCCTTTCAGTGCTTTCACACAGGCGCTATGATGCGTACCCAGATGTGGGGATTGTAACAGGGAAGCCGCCGTGAGACATACGCTAGGTAATGGGCTCGCACGATGACAGCACTGCGGCAATAAATCGTGTGGTACCGATCGGCGTGGCACCGACGTCACTCCTGTTGCGTTTGCGTGTGTGCTTCTCCTGGGCGCGCGTGATGGGGAGTGCGCGTGCGCAGGGACACGCATTGCTGACCGCTCCGCGCTTCCGCGCCGCCAGCAGCCCCCGTGGTCCCACCATCGCGAGTGTTGCTCCGGGTGCGTAGGGCTCACGATGGAGTGGCCCACGATGGAGTGGCACGCTTCCATCTCAGTTGCCGCTGCGACATTCATGACGAACCTCTGCTGCAGCACGGAGGTGGCGGTGGAACAACAGCGCTGGCGCGTAGAATGCATGCCAGGTTTACGTGCTAGGGAGACCCCGGAGGCTGGACAATGACTGCGATGAGAAATGCAGTGATCTACATTCCGGCTATGCTTTCCTGTGCAATGTAACCTGCTTTCGTACGGACCAGGAGTATACTGCGGAGTTGGGTAAGTTTGTAGATGGTCAGGTGAAAAAAGTGCATGCGATAGAACGTGAAAACATCTGGTGGGCCTTCATGTATCTTTTCGCCTTTCGTCATTAGGATGATTTCTCCGTCTTGTTCGGCAAGCATTCCGTATCTCTCCGCACCGTTGTGAACATACAACCAAAATTTTGTGTTTAGAATGACCGCAACATTTAAATAAGAGGAGAAACAGTGGAAGACAAAGGAAGAGAAGAGGAGTGAGAGACAAAAGGCACTGATCACCAGCTGACGAATTTTATTGGGAGGAAGGACAAGAGTAGCTTTCGCAATGCAGACTGCGCATGCGCACTTGGAGAAACTGGTACTGCTGAAAGTACTCTTCCCCGGTCAGCGTTGACGGTGCGCGGTCGTGTGAAATGGTGCAAGCACAGGCTGACGCGGGAGACCTCCGAGGTCTTCCTGAAAAGCGCAGCCTGCGTCACTGCGCCCTCTCTCACGCTCCTCAATGCACAAGTTACGTACTTGAAAAAAGTGTGCGCGGTGCGAGTGTGAGAGACCGGCCACGTGCATTGGCAGCACTCTATGTGACCGCTAAAGAGTACTTACGCCAGTTTGAGCCTTTCTTTGACTACTTATTCGTAAACAGTTCGGTCTGTCTGTCTGCCCCTCGATTCAGCCACCCGGCCAAAAGTGAAAAGAATTCTTGAACACGACGTTTATATAGGCGAAACACTTCTAGTAAATCTGGTGGCACAGTTTTCGTACAGCATTGATGAGCAAAAAAAAAACATCACGCATTATTTGAAATAAATAATAAATTCATAACTGGTACGGTGTGCAACACCCGTGTCTATAACACTGAGTTCTGCCTCAACCGGTTACCTCTTAAAACTGCGGACTCAAACGTGTCACAAAAGACGTTGAAGTCAAAATATATTGTCAAGAGTTCAGAATGACACAATAGTTTTCTTGAAATGTTTTCCGGTCGAGGCAAGATAATTAGGCCTAAACTAGAGTATGTAGCGGTTGTTTGAGACCTGTGTTATAGAAAAGGGTGTTACGCTCTGTACTAGGCAGTTTTTGTTTATTACAACAGGTGTGGGCGTAATTTTTGCGATGAAACCAACGAAACGTGTTAAAAATAGTCGTTTAACCCCAAAACACAAAAAGGGCTTGCGCTCAATTCTGAACCTTGCAGCTGGAGCCCCAAGGCAAACAGCAATGAAAGGTCCCAACAGATGGCGCACCAGCAGTGCTATAACGTGTGGAAATTGAATTCAGCAAACCTCCATTGCGTGTAGCACCAGGGTGTAGCACCAGGGGATCGGTATAAGAGGAACGCAGCGTGAGAGGTGGGCGGAGGAGATACGAGAGGAAGGTACGTGGTAGTTACTAGCGAGAGGCCTAAGTGCTTAAAAGTGTTGGCACTGGTTCTGCTAGGTCGTACTTAGCTGCTCACGCGGCGGTTTTTGTCCAAAGGCAGCCTGAGAGAAACCTTGTGATCGGCTTGCACAGTACCATCCAGATGCGACAAGTAAAAGCATCCCTTCAGCGGGCACAGGGGGTGTAGGTAGTGAACTTTTGATTACAAGTTAGGATTATTACATGCAGAAATTGGCGTGGTGGGCTGGAGGCATTGGGAGTGTGGGAATTGCCTGCAGTAACCTTGAAATGGGCGTTTATCAGAACAATAGGTTCTAATTACGAAATATCTTTCAACTCCAATTTACTTTCCTGAAGTAAACATGTAGTGGGGGGCTCTTGCAGTTTCACACACATTGCAGTTGTTACACGCTGGTCGCTTGTGGTCACTTACCAACACGTGGTAAGGCGTCGCAAAAGCAGTGGTGGTCACCTGGTTGCACCGCTAATCGCCGATGACAGGTGCTAATGCCGGGACATTCTACCGCTCTGAGAAACGCCAGTTCTCCTTTGCTGGTCCACTAGAACGCGGAATGACAGCTTGTTTTAATATATCCGCGATTCCTTAGTTATTGACCTTCCACGTCGCAAGGCATGAATAATTCCAAACATTAAAACATCGACAAGTTTGCATACATTGAGCAATGGGAACATTCTTCAATGGCCATTAGGAGAGAAGTGATTAGACGTCAATACCTCGGCGTTTCCTCAGGAGGCACGGGGTGAAGCAACACTGCCTCTTTTTGTGTGCTCTGGCGCCCACGGCTGCTCGCTGATTATTAATGCGTATCTTTCAGCAATGCTGCGTGTTTCCGTTGGAGCAGCGCGCAGCAATGCCTTCTGCAGGAGGCGTACGTGACCATCATGGAGTACATCGCGGGCCTGGACCTGATGCGCGTGGTCACCAAGGAGGAGTACTTGGACATCGAGGCGGTGCGCATCATCATGGCGCAGCTAATACTCGCCCTGGAGCACATGCACCTGCGCGGGTTCCTCCACCGAGACATCAAGGTGTCCAAGTGAGCGCAGTATGCCTCCGAGGGTGTGTAATGCACACCACCACTGGGCCCCGAGTGATGTACTCGACAATCCTTCCCCTGCAGCAGCCACGTTGTGCTCACAACGGCGGGATCTGTAGTGGCCTTATTCTTGCTGTGTCAAAGAGGAATAGGGATTGTTACTGTGGGTTGTGTAAATTACCCTGGCGCATGGGTCGGCGTACTCACTCGTGAGCACACTCATTTGTACTCATTTGTACTCAAACTCACGAGTGAGCACGATGAGTAAGTACAGATTGATGCAAAAAACGAGTACGATGAGTGAGTACAGCCCCAGGCGAAAAATGAATATAATGACGAGGGAATACAGACGTGAGTACATGTATTCGCGATCACATGCATTCGCGAGAAGTGCTCACGAGTAGTACTCATGAGTACTACCCGTGAGTACTGTACTCGCAATTGCATGTACTCGTGAGTAGTACTCACGAGTACAATACTAGCGAGCACAAACTGGTGAGTTTTATCACGCACTCGAGTCTCGACGTGCGTGCACGAGTCTCACGCACTTCGCGGTGCCGCAGTGCCCCCTCTTAAGGATGGCAAACCGAGGTGCTGACAGTGAAAACTGCCGTCCCATTCCGTGTTGCGCAGCTCTTTGCGATCGCTCGCCGCGGGGTTGCCATAGTGAAAGCAAGGGCAGACTTGGTGGCTTCACTGGACTGACTCCATTCAAATGACAGGTCAATGACCTAGTTCCAGGGTGTGAATGCAAGTGGTTCATTGCGAGAAAAAAATTAATAGAAACACTTTTGAATACGAGTAAATGTGAGTACATATGGAGTACGAGTGAGTGCAGGTTAAGTACGAGTGCGAGTGAGTACAGATTGAGTATAAATACAAGTGAGTACAGATGAGTACGAGCGAGTAAAGATTGAGTACGAGTAATCGTGAGGAATAATGAGTTTCAGTACAGATAGAGTATGAGTACAAGTGAGTACAGATGAATTGAGTACGGATGAGTGCAGAATGAGTGCTTGTACTCGTGAGGACTAATGACTGTGCGTACAGATCAGTTCGATTACAAATTATGTTGCGAGTGAGTACGAGTGATTTTGAGTACAGACGACTTTTTGAGCCTGAGTTTGAGTAAGCACAGCGTGAAGAAAAAAAATGAGTTTGAGTGAGTTCTCTCTGTCTTGCCATCCTATGCCCTGGCAGCAACAAAGTTCGATGTTGAGACACTCCCTTTAGGCGTGTATTGGCGCATATGCAGTCCTGCATGGCAAAACAGTCCAGTATGAATAAAACCTTAAAAGATATTGCCACAGTCAAGTCATTAGAAGGCAACTCTGAGGCACTCAAGAAGCGCAGGGCGGTGCCGTCAATCCCTCGTTCGCGCGAGATTGGGTGTGCACGGGAACACGCCGGCTAAAGGAGGAAGAGGACTTTTCTCTCTCGCGCGGGCTTCCCTCAGCAAGCAGAGACGCCATTAGTCTGCTCTAGGGTTTTTGGTCTCTTTCTTATTAAACTATACCCCTTACCGTTGACCAGTTGCTACGTTTACGCTACATTTTTGGTGGAGGTGCGGGGTACCAGCCGCGAATCTCGCATGCACAGCGAGGACACCGCCTCTGAAGACCGGGCGCATGAAACAGAGCTGACGCCCGTTCATCAACGCACCAGTCGTCGGATTCGAGGTGCATTGCCTGAGTACGGACTTCTGCCCGCGACATCCAGGTCAGCAGCGGCGACATCCAGGGCAACAGCGGCGACATCCAGGGCAGCAGCGGCACACCCTACGGCCCCAACAATGGCAAGCGACAACCTTACGCCATGTCAGTGCGTGTTCCAACAGCCGCGAAAGGCTCCAAGTTTTCATGGAGACGCCTTCGAAGACGCGGAGGATTGGCTTGAGTTGTATGAGCGGGTCGCGAGATTTAATGGATGGGATCAAGCGCGGAAGCTGCATGACGTGCACTTCACCTTGGAAGACGGCGCGAGGACGTGGTGCGAAAACCACGAAGCAGATTTTACAAGCTGGGATGAATTCCGGCGCAGATTTCTGAAGACCTTTGCCCGGGGTGACCGCAAAGAAAAGGCTGAAGCCGCTTTGCGCTCCAAAAACCAGGGCCCTAATGAAAGCGTTTCGATGCACTACGAGGAGATGTCCCGTCTTTTCCGACGTGCAGACCCGAGCATGGCTGAGGATAAAAAGCTTCGTCACCTTATGCGAGGTGTGAAACAGGAGCTTTTCGCTGGGCTTGTGCGCAATCCCCCACGTACCGTGACTGAGTTTCTTACGGAAGCGACGACGATGGAAAGGACGCTAGAACAGCGTGCCAGACAATACGACCGCCACCCTGCTTGCGCGTCGGTGGACGTGTTTGCTTCGGCCTCGGGGAACAGCCGTGACACGTTGCGGGAGCTCATCCGCTCAGTGATTAGGGAGGAGCTTCACCTCCTACAACTGCCTCAGGCCTCACCGACGTACGCTTCTCTGACCCAACTCGTGAAAGAGGAGGTTAAGCAAGCGGTTCAACCACCGGTGAACCTCGAAATGCCGCCGCCCTCACGCATCTCGGAGAGCGCGATGACATACTCCACGGTTTTGCAAGGAGCCCCTACGTACGCTGCTTCGAACGTCGCCGTTGCTACTACCGACGCGTACGCCCCGTCGTCTGCTGGTGTCTTTATTCGTCGCCAGCCTGGAAACTGCCCAGCCCCTCCTGCTGGACGGAGCGCCGTACGCAAGACAGACGTGTGGCGTGCGCCGGGCGGGCTACCACTGTGTTTCCACTGCGGGGATGCTGGACATCTGTACAGGTCGTGCCCCTACCGTCATGCTGGCCTTCGAGGTTTCCCTCCAAACGCGCCCTGCCCTCGGAACGGTGAAAGACCTGCCGAAATCCAACAGTATCTGTTCGCGCAGCGCGCTCCCTCTCGCCCGGAAACCACGCCAGCATCGTTCCGACGTTACAGGTCGCCGAGCCCTCGTCTCTCCTCTAGCTCGCCTGGGCGGCGCTCGCCCTGCCCCAATCGGGAAAACTGAAACCAGCGACCTCTGGAGGTGGGGCCGCTGAAAAGACCGTCAGCGAAGATCCTCCATCGTGTTTACGACGACGTACATCGGAACCGACGCATCCAGAACGTTATGGGAAAAGAGCCACATGTGACCTTGCCGTTAGTATCGACGACTACGACGTGACTGCGCTGGTGGACACAGGTGCGGATTACTCGGTAATTAGTAGCAATCTGGCAAGAGAGCTGAGGAAGGTACTGACGCAGTGGACTGGGCCTCACATTCGCACGGCAGGCGGTCACCTGGTTACCCCTACAGGCCAATGCACGGTTAGGGTTACTATACGGGGGTACACCTACGTGGGCGATTTCATCGTACTCCCGGAATGCTCGAGGGACGTCATACTGGGTATGAACTTCCTGCAAACGAACGGCGCCATCATCGACCTACAGACATCGACCGTTACATTCTCCACCGAAGGAGCCATCGCCAGAAACGATTCAGAAGCAGGGCAATTCTATGCCCTCCGCGTAGTGGACGACAGCGTGGTGGTACCGCCACGAAGCAGTGTAATGATCCTTGTTAAGGGGGATGTGGCTGAAAGTTGCGAACGGCTAGTGGAAGGCAACATGAATTTGCTTTTAGAACGAAAAATTTGTGTCGCAAGGAGCCTTATCCGCCTGCATAACGGCTGTGCGAATGTGGTGCTGACAAACTTCGGGAACGAGCTTCAACACGTCCCAAAAGGCACCGCCATCGCCTCCTCGCATGAATTCGTTCAAGCGGCACAAGTTTGCACTGTGGGAGAAGGTGGGCATGAAGCACCGGCTCCGAAAGACTTTGTCGGGTTAATCCACATCAGCCCTAACCTGTCGGCAGAGCAGCAACGGCAGCTGACAGCCCTCCTCGAGGATTTCCGCGAATGTTTCTCTACTTCATCGAAAGTTCGACAAATGCCTGTGGCCAAACATCGCATCATCGTCGACGAAACGACCAAGCCAGTCTACCAGCATCCCTACCGCGTGTCCTATAAGGAAAGAGAAGCCATCCGGACCCAAGTAACGGAAATGTTACGAGACGACGTGATTCAACCGTCGACAAGTCCGTGGGCATCCCCTGTTGTGCCGGTCCAAAAGAAAGACAAAACCTTACGATTTTGCGTCGATTACAGGAAGCTAAATCGTGTACCAAAACGAGACGTATACCCTCTTCCACAAATAGATGACGCCTTAGACCGACTGCGTAATGCAAAGTACTTCTCCTCTCTGGATCTCAAAAGTGGGTACTGGCAGATTGAAGTTGACGAGCGAGACCGAGAGAAAACTCCGTTTGTCACACCCGATGGGCTTTATGAGTTTAAAGTACTTCCGTCTGGTCTCTGCTCGGCACCCGCGACGTTCCAGGAATGATGGACACTGTCTTGTCCGGTTTAAAGTGGCAGACGTGTCTGGTTTACCTGGACGATGTCGTCGTGTTTTCTGCCACCTTTGATGACCACCTACAACGACTTCGACTAGTTCTCGATGCTATAAAGTCCGCTGGTCTGACTATAAAACCCGAAAAGTGCAACTTCGGCTACAACAGCTGCGGTTCCTAGGACATGTCATCAGTTCAGACGGTGTCGCACCAGACCCTGAGAAGACGGCAGCCGTAGCAGCCTTCCCCCGACCAGCCGATAAAAAAGCTGTTAGGCGCTTCCTAGGCCTCTGAGCCTATTACAGACGCTTTGTAGAGAATTTTTCTGACCTCGCTGAACCATTGACGCGACTGACAAAAGACGACGTACCTTTCGCATGGCAAGAAGAGGAAGAAGTCGCCTTCAATCACCTGCGGGACCGGCTACAAAAAGCGCCAGTACTAGCTCATTTTGATGAACACGCACATACGGAGATCCACACCGATGCCAGTAACGTCGGTCTTGGCGCACTCCTCGTTCAGTGGCAGGACGGAGCCGAGTGAGTTCTAGCCTATGCCAGCCGCACTCTATCAAAGGCAGAGATGAATTACTCCACCACTGAAAAAGAGTGTCTTGCCGTCGTCTGGGCCATCAACAAGTTCCGGCCGTACCTTTATGGCAGGCGGTTTAATGTTGTCAGTGACCACCATTCCTTGTGTTGGCGGGCAAACCTAAAAGACCCATCTGGACGCCTCGCCAGATGGAGTCTCCGCCTACAAGAGTACGACATGACGGTCGTTTACAGGTCCGGGCGGAAGCATAGCGATGCTGATTGCTTGTCACGGGCACCTGTCGAGTCGGCAAGCCCAGACACCGACGAAGACTTCCCCTTTCTCGGAGTCGTTACTCCTGCTGAAATGGCCCAACTACAACGAGAGGACCCTGAATTGCTTCTTGTCATCCAGTATTTGGAAGGTCTCAATGCCCAAATTCCGCACGCCTTTGCCCGCAACATCTCGTCCTTTAGCCTCCGGCACGGAGTGTTGTACAAGCGGAATTTTAGAAATAGCTCGGACGCGTTTTTACTGGTTGTACCAACAGCGATGCGCCAGGAAATTCTATACGCCTGCCACAACGAAACGTCGGCGGGGCACCTGGGTGTCAGCCGTACACTGGCGAGGATACGCCAGAAATACTATTGGCCGAAGCTATTGCGAACAGTTCAGCACTACATCAAGAGCTGCCGCGACTGCCAGAGGAGGAAGGTTCCGCCTTTGAAACCAGCAGGGCTTCTTCAGCCAATACAACCACCGATGGCCCCTTTCCAGCAAGTAGGCATGGATCTCCTGGGCCCATTTCCTACCTCCACGAAGGGGAACAGGTGGATCGTGGTGGTGACCGACTACCTCACGCGGTACGCGGAGACAGCATCTGTCCCAAGGGCAACTGCGGCTGAGGTAGCTCAGTTCTTCGTCCACAAGATCGTTTTACGGCATGGAGCTCCCCAGATTGTCATAACGGACAGGGGCACTGCTTTCACAGCTGACCTCATGCAGTCCGTCATGGTACTAACCCACACATCTCACAGGCGAACAACTGCTTACCATCCGCAGACGAATGGCTTGACTGAGCGACTTAACAGGACCCTCACCGACATGCTCTCAATGTATGCCGACGTCGAGCATAAAACGTGGGATGAGATCTTGCCATACGCAACTTTCGCGTACAACACCGCAGTTCAGGAGACCACAGCCATGACTCCATTTCAGCTGGTTTATGGTCGCACTGCCACTACGACACTTGATAGCAAGCTTCCGGTCCATGAGGATGAAGACGGCGACGCCGACTATTTCGTGCAAAAAGCCGAGGAAGCACGCCAGCTAGCACGGGAGCGAATTCAACGTCAGCAAAGTTCCGATGCTGCTCGCTACAACGAGCATAGGCGGGCCGTGTTCTACGCACCAGGGGACGCGGTTTGGGTTTGGACACCAGTCCGACAGCGTGGACGTTCTGAGAAACTGCTTCGTCGGTACTTCGGGCCATATAAAGTTATTCGCCGCCTTAGCGACGTCAACTATGAAGTGGCACCTTATGGAAGGGCACCCTGCTCCCGACGCGTCAGGCTAACTCCAGAGGTTGTGCACGTGGTCCGAATGAAACCGTACTACGACATAGACTAGCCATGTCTTCTACAGTGCTTATGGACAGAACGTTTTCCCTGCCGAATCCCTGTGATGGTTACCCTTCGGCAATGAAGCACTCCATTATCCCGTTCCGGGGCCGTCATCTATTACTTCTTGGTGACCCGTACTTCGAGCATCGAGACGATGCTTCTTCCGAAGAGGGGGGCAATGCCACAGTGATTAGAAGGCAACTCTGAGGCACTCAAGAAGCGCAGGGCGGTGCCGTCAATCCCTCGTTCGCGCGAGATTGGGTGTGCACGGGAACACCCCGGCTAAAGGAGGAAGAGGACTTTTCTCTCTCGCGCGGGCTTCCCTGATTTTTACTGTAGTTTTCCTATTCTTCTCTCTGTGTTTTTTTTCTCGTGTTTCCTCTCTCTCTCTTTCATTAACCTAGACCAAATTCTTTCTTCTGCTCCATTATTTTGCCTCGCTTGATTTATTCTAATGAAAACATAACTCTTCTTGGCCAATCCCCCTAAGTGGGTATGCGCCATTTTTCGGGCCACCACCACCACCACCACCACCTCAGCAAGCAGAGACGCCATTAGTCTGCTCTAGGGTTTTTGGTCTCTTTCTTATTAAACTATACCCCTTACTGTTGACCAGTTGCTACGTTTACGCTACAATATAAATAAAATGCGCACCCTGCATCGACTTCCTTCGCTATCTAACTTTCCGGAACATTTACAAGGATAGCTACGCCGCCGGAACTATTTGCACGGCCCACTTAGGCTCAAGTTGCAGCCAGTCTTGAGCCCTGCATTTTTGCGCGGTTATGTAATGAAGGACGCGCTAAAAGACTCATAAATCGCTGAATCGCAAAGTTTTTATGAACCACTTAATGAGTGTATGTATCCATGCAATCCAATGCACACTCCCGAAAAATTAGCTGCCAGTCAGTGCTTGTTCTTGTCCTGTCTAGTATGTACACTGTTGTTTTTAGGATGAATAATATCCAGCAGCCCAACGCTGAACCCTTACGGTGGACGGCAACATGTTGCTGCGAGCAAAATATTTGGTCTCAAAAAACACTTATTTGTTGTATGTTAATAACTTAGGTGGTTGGTGATACAGTGAATATCAGAATGTTCGCGGATGATACTATGATCTGTACGAAAGTGCAGTCTGCTAGCGACCAACATCGACTAGATAAGGCTTTATGCGACATTTCATCTTGGTGCGACAAATGGGGCATGAAAGTCAGCACCGCGAAAACGAAACCCCCTGATTTTCAGGTACACAAATAAAAACGCCTTCATAGAGAAGGTTATTAAGTTTAAATACCTAGGTGTTGTATTAAACTCTAGATTAGATTGGAATGACCACATTCGCATGTAACCTCATCAGTGCTAAAAAAAACTTGGTCTTTTACAGCATAAGCTTTGAGATGCACCTAGTAACGTTATGGTTTTAGCATAATTAGGCCTAGGGCTATTCGTTTTATTTATAATAAATATAAAGGAACTGATGCTACGTCATGTGTCAAGGCACTGAACAAAATCCAACTGCTACACACTAGACGCGAAATTGCACGCATAGCTTTTCTAGAATCTCTATATATGTGTAAGACTGGATTATCACCCACACCATTCATTAGTCCGTTAGACCGGAGAAAAACACGACATACACACAGCCATAATTTATCGCCATACTTTGCTCGAACTAATACTACTAACTTTTCATACTTTCCACGAACGATAGAAGATTGGCAAAAATTGCCAGAAAGCATTTTAGATTTTACGAAAGCCTTGCAAGAATATTTTAGCAAGTTTTAATTACTGAAGTTTGTGATTTTAACGCCGCTTTACGTTGTGCTACATTACCACGCTTTTTAGTTTTATTTAGATTGGAAACCCTGTTATGCCTGTGCTGAAATTTACATTTCACTTTGGCATGCTTATTTCGAACGTCTCCAAACAGTTTTGTGTTGATGTTACTCCACTATCTTTATTGAATTGTATGCGTATGCAGATTTTTTTGTGTTTTGCCAGTCCTGCTTGGACCATTTTCTTGGTCTAAAGTATTATGTCAGTAAATAACAATGAAACATTATTTTCTTATTTGTGAGGGGAAGGAGGTAAAAAAATTGACTGAAGAGCCGGTAGCTGGGCAGTGTCCTTCGTCCATTACTCCGTTGGTCGCACCCGCCGTCTTCGTAGCCATAGGTCAGCCATAGTTGCCTACTCAGGTCGGAGCTGGCAAGTTCACTCTCCCACTTCTCGTGCGTAGGACTGGGAATTGGATTCAAGTCTGGGTTATTCTGGCACTCCCAGACCATGTGATATAGAGTAGCGAGTAGGCCGCAGTAATTGCACAGGGGGGTATAGAGTGCGGACTGGGTGGCGTGCAGTCTCGTGGGTGTGGGTTTGTAGTTGTCGGGGCACTTTTTGTTCTCGTGACAGCGGGTCAGATCCTGGCGGGGAAGTGCGTCGTGATAGCCTGCAGTGTTGCTGAAAGTAGCGAAGTGGTGGTCTGGCGGGTCGTCATCCTTCCACGGTGTCCCGTTTGCAAGAACTTGGGCGAACGCATGTGCTGCTTGATTGCCGCAAAGTAAGGAAGGGGCAGGCGTCCAAATTATTGATAGATTTCTCTTGGGGGGATTCTGGACTAGAACCTGCATTGCTTTTTTGGATATTCTTCCCGCAACGTACGTACGACAAGCCGCTTGAGAGTCGGTGATGATGGTGCTGACTTGAGTCTGTGCAATAACTAAAGCAACCGCTCTCTCTTACGTTTGGAGGGCAGTGCACTGCTTTAGACTTACGATCGTGATGAGGGAAGGGAGGGTTTCGACAACTACTGTTTTCGTTTTCGCGCGCGCGAAGTCCGCTGCATCCGTGTACACCGTAGTGATAGATTCTCCGTGTAGTTTTCGAGGGCTTGGGCTCTGGCTCGTCTTCTCCTTTCAAGGTGCTGAGGGTTCCTGTTCCGTGGAAGTGAGGGTACTCGCACCCATGATCGAATGTCCAGTGGGATGTCCGACGTCGTTTCTATAGCTTGTGGGAGTGCGTTGGAGTACGTGGCGTCCCGTGGGGGTAATGGCTAGACGTGTTATCTGCACGCTGAGGTGGGCTTCAGTCAATTCTGGTAGAGTGTTGTGTAGTCCAAATGCTTGCAGCCGGGCAGTTGAAGAACTTGTGGGAAAAGCTAGGGCTTGTTTGTAAGCTTTGCGGATAATTGTGTTTACCTTCTGCTTTTCTCGCACCTCAAAGATCGTGTAGGGGGCGGCGTAGGTAATTTTAGAAGCAATAAACACTTGGACTAAACGTAGCATGTACATAGTCCTCTTCCTCTTTTATGCCATGGTTTTGATTCGCAATCCTTCGGAGCATACTTACTATTTGCGCCGTGGTTGCTTCTAGGTTTTTGGTTAGCTGGTTGTTTTTTCAATTTTCTTAATAAGTCATGCCTAATATCTTAATTGTTGAAGAAGGAAGGAGGATGGTCCGTCCAGTGACATGTTTATGTCCATGGCCATGTCGCGTCGCCTCTTTTGCACGAGTAAGAGCTCGGATTTTTGGGGGCGCAGGTTAGTCCGCGGCCTTTTCAATAAGCCTGGACTACGTTGGTGGCCGGGTATTGCATGGTTCTTTGCTGATTAATATCGTTATGTCGTCGACATGTATTCCGTAATGAATAGCGTGATTTCAGTCGGCTTCATGGGGAGATTAATCAGGGCTATGTTTAACAATACGGGAGACAAGACCGCTCGTTGTGGAGTTCCCCTGCTTACACACGAATTGTTTCGGAATGGTCTTTCTTCAACCTTAATGACGGCTTTTCTGTTTGTCAGAAAGTCTCCATTATAATCATACATTCCCTCACTGGTACCGAGATCACTGAGGTTTTTGAAAATGGAAGTGTGTGCTATATTATCACGCCTCTTTGAGGTCTAGGCCAAGTATAGTTTTAGATGTGGTATTGCTGGCAGCTTAGAATATGTCATTCTTTTGTTGCAGGAGGATGTGCTGCGTCGAGAGGTGCGGGCGGAAACCGAACATCGTGTGTGGAAATTTTCCAGTTGTTTCTAGGTACGTTTCTAGTTGGCGATGTTTTTCGATGGACTTTGGTCAGTGTCGCCCGCGCCTCAGCCTGGTCGAGGCTAGTGTTGGGTTGGCTGGTCGAGGCTAGTGTTGGGTTGACCCACGTATACAGGGTACTTTGTTTTAAAGTTTCCATGAAGTCCTTTGTAGAGGCCGGGTATTGGTGGAGGATGGTTTTCACGGACTTGCTTGTTTCTCCGCGGCTTTTGGTGGATACTATTGTAGGGACGCGCCCGGGTAGCGCGGACGCCGCTAGCCGGGCCGAATGTGGGCGTGAAGCCCGCGAAGAATGACCCAACAGCGCGCAGTTCGCGAACAGCAAAAAATCCCCCCCCCCCCCCAATGCCTTTATACAGAGTGGGGGCGCCATCTCCCAGTTACTCCAATCATCAGGTGGCGTCCTCTACAGCATAAGTTACCGGAGTAATTTCCGGGTCCTTGAGGTGCTAAGCCTTTCATTTAGGCTGTCAAACATGTGGAGGGGCCAGTTTTGCCGGCTGAGATGCGCACTATGGTTGGCTGCTTCCACGTTTAGGTTGAATATGCGATTATGAGTGTTCTGTAGCGTCGCTATCACTTCCATCTTCGGAGTAAACTGCGCCTTCCCTCCAAGAGGTAGAGTAGGTGGCTATCTACTAAGGTCCGGGTATGTATCCCGCGTTACACTCGTGCCGGTTTGCGTTGGTACGTTGAAATGAGTACGGTTGTCTTCGTTCATGATTTCTGAAAGCTAAGCATGCCACGTTTGTTTTCCTACTTGTAACCCCATGCTCGATATTCTGCGTTAAATTCCCCAACTACGATAGCTTGGTTGGAGCCTCCTAACGGTTTTGTTTGACGGAGAATGTGGGCTAAGCCTTGCTTTTCGGGCGGCAGTAGATACTGAGGACAAATATACTCTTATCCTTGGTTTTCTGGGGTACTAGCTCAGTGAGAATGTGGTCGTGTGCCTTTGTTGACCATCTGTGCTTGATTCCTGCGATGTGTATTCGGATCCCTGCCGTCCTCCACCGGGATTTTTGGCCATGTGGTCGTTTCTTGTAGGGTTGAGATTGTTTGAGATGATACGCGTTGCTGGAGGTACCTCTTTTTATGTTTAAAACTGCGACAATTCCATTTCCAGAAAAGAAATTGGTACTGCGCGCTTCGAGGTGTGTTTGGGTTCATTTTTCTTGTAGTTTTCCGTGATCGTGTCAGTATGTCCTGGACGAAGGTGTGGCTTTTCTTTTTTGAAATGGCGTCCGGCTGCTGTTGGCTGTTGTAGCTCGAGATAGTCAATTCTGACCTCCTTGTTTTGCATTTGCGATGATAACTGCGGGATTTCTTTAGTTATTTTTAAAATCTGAGTCGTGATTGTTTGCAATTAATCGTGCACAAGGTGGGTTAGCTGCTCGAAACTGCTTCGAAAATTTTCCTCAGTGATGATGTTTCGGATCTTTGCTTCCTGATTTTGAGAAGTCTGATCTAACCTTCCTTTCTTTTTCGTGACATTTTCCCGTGTGGGTCTCCAAGGGGTGCGTCTGGTGTCGGTTTTGGGGAGTGTGGCGGCTTTGTGGGCGCCCGACTTGATTTGTTGTGTCATGAGAGCTTTAAGCAATTGTAACTATGCTCTAAGTGTTTTGATTTCGTGTTGCCGCTTATCGCATTCACTGCACCGGGATGAAACCCGTAGTTGAAATCGTCAGAGAGATAACAAAGACAAACACGCCGGGCTATAGAAAAGGCATTTGCACATTTCTGCAACATAACGAGACGACCTTGTATGTACCTCGCAGCATGCTTATCTTGCCTGGAGGACGAGTGAAGGTCATCGATTTCGACACAACCAAGGTCTGCAGCGGTCATTGTGAGTAGAGATTGTTACTTCCCGAATCTCTGACACCAAAACACGGAGCATACATTGTGATGAAGCTGCTCATTTGTGAACTGGCGCAAAAAGTCCTGATAACCTTCGGGGACACCACGTGCTTATTCTTCAACCTCCCGAGCCATTGGTGGTAACGAGAAGAACCGAGAAAAATGCGTGACTAAAGTTTTTAAATTTCTGATGGTGAATTTGTTAAAACACTTGCACGCGTGTGAGAGCGGAAGGAACATTAAGGTTAAGGTAAATTGTTTGGTGACATTGTGATCATTGTAATGACAGGCGCACATTGACAGCAAAGTGTATAAATCTCCAACAAAGCCTGCAAGTTTTCAAAAATGGCGCGAGTAAAAATTGACTACTTTTGTTTGTACAGCGTAGAAGGCCATTATTTCTAAAACTGCGGATGGTATCCAAGAGGAATCAAAAACCATGGCTGCGGAACTAAACCAGAACGGAGACATGGTGGTAACCGGGCGAGCACAGAACTGCCATTTTCTTGTAACCCTGCTTTCTGTGTCGAGGTTTAAGCACGCGGTAATTGTTTTTTCAGAGATCACGAACCAGCGGGCCACGAACCAAATATTATATAACAGAAACCATGGTTGCCGGTGTGTGTTGGACTTTCTATTGGCTGGTGTGTGCGCCACTCACCGCAGTGAAACAAAAATCATTGTCATTCAGCCCTGCGCACGTGATTGGACGGCAAAAGTGTTAAAACACAAAAAATGCATTTTGAAGGGAAATTCGACAATACTCTGGCTGGGAATTTGGGCGTATTAACAGCGCCGGGGCCACAATAAGTGTTAGAAACAAAATGCCGCTGTTTCTGATCTGCTGGTTATTAGCTACATGAAACTTGGTTAGCATACGAACACGGGTCAGTCCGTTCTGCACAGGCGTTGTGCTGCGGCTGAATTGGCTTAGCAGCAGCGGCTTTAGGCTCTTTGTATGAAAACTGCAACTCACAGTTACCCATGGTACCTGCCGAGGGGAAACTTTTCATGTTTCGGAAGCCATTTGAGCAGCGAAGTGTCATAGAGTTAAAAAACAACGATCTTTGCTGGGCTACCTAGGCGCAAAAATGTTAGTTCGGTTGTCTGTATGTCACTCGATTCTAGAACACGAAGCGCACGTGTAAGCGGGACCATTTTAAGTCACTAAAATTGCTGTAATGGCTCCATCCTTATGCTGTAATGGCTGTAATGGCTACATTCTTCAGCTAAAAAGTAACTTCGGAAGTGTTTGAGAAAAAATGTAGGTGTACCATTTGTCAAAATGTTCTAGGATAATACTAAGCCTTCGGGACCACGAAGAATTCAAAAAATAAGCTTTAACTAAGATGTGGCAAAATTGTCTACCTTTTCGGCATAAAACGTTTCAGCCTCGCTCGGAAAGTAAGCTCGTACATTCAATTATTTGCGGCTTGTGCACGTTCGGCATGGCCCAGAAAATTTTGACAAAGACTGTACATAACCTAGAGTACCAGCGCTCTTTTCTTGAAAATACACGTCGGATTAGTTTTTACGATACCAAATGAAAAACTGCGCATTACAAAAACGATGCAGAATAGATGTAGAAGAGGAAAAATGCCTTTTTTTCCTCTGTGGAAGAAAGGTTAGATAGAAACAAACGCTGTTAACATTTCGGCTCTTGCTGTTCTAAGAACAATAAAAACATGTTTAAAACAAATAATCCCATCAATCTGAGTGCCAGTTCGCCTGACACTGCGTAAAAGAAGTCGGGATGGACACACACCACGCAGTGCAGACCAGCAGACTGAGTTTATTTTCCACGCGCATATATACTACTACCCCGTCGACGCGTGGAAAGCAACAGAAACAGCTTCATAACACATTCACCACACAGCACGCAATTCTGAAGCCATTACTGGATCACGCTGAGATAATAGAAGCCCGGGAAGTTATACCCGCAGCTATGTGTGCACAAGCGTTGCTTCGATCTCTTTATCTCGCAAAGAAATCACTATTAATGGCGAAAACAGCGCAGAAAGGACGAAGACAGAGATAGGGTGAACACAAACACGGCGCTGCCGTATCTCTGTCTCCGTTTTTTTTTCTCACTGTTTTTACCATGAAATACACCATCTTGCCCAGTTCGCCGCACTTGTAAATCACTATTGTTGGTGAGGACTGGTAAACCGGTTGGAAGCGGCTTGCCTGTCATGGTGAAAGTATTCTCCCTCTTGTTTCTGTTGGTTTCCAAGTGTCCCCGGCATAGTATAGTATATCCGCGAATGGAAAATAACCTCGGTCTGCTATAGTCTGCGCTCTGGGGGGTTTTCTGTGTGTTCGCTCCGCCTTTTGTTCGCATTCCACCTTATCACTAAGAAAAAAAAAGAGGGGCGCTGTCCCAACAGAAGCGGCGAACAGTACGAACGCGGGAAAACTGAAGTAGGTTGAACAAACCAAAACTGCATTCGTCATGGGAGAATAGAGAGAGGAAGGAAAGAAGGTGAAGGGTGGAAGGGGAAGAGGGGAGCAGCAGCACAAAGACAGGGGCGGCAGAAGCGACATTTGCAGCAAAGCGGCCGATGAATAAATTCCCAAATACCCCCCCCCCCCCCCACGCAAAAAAACAACGCGAGTTACAGCCCTCTTCCGTAACGGCCCTCCTTCAATAGAAGACCATGTATTAGCAGGCGATAATTCCCCATTGTTTGCAACTCCAATGTGAACTAATTAAGGCAAGTAAATGAAATTCGTCCTTGTCATAGTAGTCTTGGCGGGCAATTGCATAATGTTGGAGGTAAAAGGATGAGTTCATTTATTTATTTGGTCAATACTTCCAGCAGCCTTCTGGCTGCCAAGGCAGGAGTGTACAGGCCAGTGAAATAAGGCATGTTGCAAGCTGCGAGGACAGAGGAGGAACAAGGGACAAATTAGAGAAATAACACAAATATACAGAATATTCGAGGGACCGTGACGAAAAATGAAACTGTTACTGAATTCGGTAGTGTGTGAGGGAGAAGTTCGTGACAGTATGATTGGGAGCGTAAAAGACAAAGTACACACTCGAAAAAAGGTACGACAGGCAAGCACTAGATTGCAAAGAAAAAATAAATAAAATCAATAGGCCATAACTGCTGTCATTGGCGGCAATACAAAGAATAGATAAACAGGGGAAACACAGGAGCAGAAAAAACTGCAGTGGCAACAGCCAACCCGTCTAAATCTGTATGTCGAAACTTCCGCATCGGGCCAACACATAGTATACAAAATCACTGACGGCTTAAACAATAAATAAAAAATGCGCGCCAATCCACCCTGTGAAGGTGGTTGGAAAGGGAAGCTGTAAACGACACCCACGACGACTACACGTGCGACGTAACTTGCATTCCCACACTTGGCTCTACAACGAGTGAAACAAGGGTCAAGTGAAATGTACTTAACCACACCCTTCATTACTTCTTCGCAAATATTCTTCGCAAAGGTTAAATCAATGCATGATCCATGAACGGTAGTTGGTTGGGTTGTATTGGTGTTGAACATAAGTGGAAGCTGTTTTTTTTTTATATAAATAAAAGGAAGCTCAAACCCGGTGTTAGACGATCTCACTTCTCCCTCTCTGCCGCCGCCAACGGAGCCGACGAGATCGGCGGCCGAGGCGGCGGATTCATTGATTGAATCTTTTATTGGAACAAGGAGGGCACGTGCGCCGTATGGTGGGGAGAGGGATGGAAGGAAGGGGATTACCAATCAAGGACCGTATCCTTGTTATGGTGGTCTGAAAGTCTTCACCGGGGTCGGCTCCAGTTAGACTACTCGCGCCAGACGACTCTTAACTGCAAAAGCGCGCGTTGTTCGTAATAACGAACCGTCTAATCCAGTATGTGCTTCATGTTGTAGGGTGTTCGGATTAGTGTTTACAAGCGCTCTGGGCGATGTTTGGTAAAGTGTGGGCATCTCCACACTACGCGGTGGGGATCAATAAGTAAGATGTAATGCGTTGGTGCGAGAAATCCTAGCGCATGCGCAAGGCGCGCACACGGCCGCTCCACGTGCCGTGGGAGGAGCACACAAAACCCTCAGACGTGCTTGTTGAGTGCACCCGCTGTCTCCCCCATTTCCGCATGGGCTCGCAGCTCACTCGGTAAGACGACGGGCATTACTCTACTCTTTTACTCTACTCCATTACTCTATTTGTACCAGGTTCCATTCCTGGCGGTGCCCGCAACTTCTTTTATTTATTCGCGGGAGTTTTCTGTTGACACCAACGGTCGCGAAAGAACCCTTGGGGGTAGAGGTGAAAAGCTTTGCTTTACAAGACGAAGAATGGAAGCGGTAGGACAACAGGAACACAAGGCGCTTGTGTGTGTCGACGAAGTGCCTTGCGTGTGTCGACCCGCTGGTCCCCGTTGTCCGAGCGCTTCAATTGCTCGGCATTGCTCGGCATTGCGAACGCGGGTATGTACTTAGTCGTAGCAACGCAGCGAAGAAAAATTGAAAAAGGAGAAAAATATGAGGATGATAATAATTGCCCTATGATGCGTTGAACAATTCGACGCTAATGCACCACGTCATAAGGCATGCGTATGTTTATTTGGAATTTTTCGCGAGATGTCTACAGTAGATATGGAGCTACACAGGATTCGCGAGAAAGTTGGCTTTGCAGCAAAATGTATTTTGTTGACAGACCACTGAACGAAGAAACATACTGTAGTGAGGAGTAAACAGTTTCGCTGAAATGATTTTCGCAGCAGTACACTGGTTGCTTGTGAGCACGTCTCCGTTCTTACTCCTCAGTCCTACAGCCAGGAAGTTTCGGTGACGCACGGGGCTTGGGGGTGGGCATCACCCGCATGCGCGTTGGTCTACGCAGTCGCCAAGCGCCTTCTGAAGGGCTACTTCCGGAGAACGGCCTTCGAGTTCAACGATTCCGAGTCAGCAGGCACCATCCCTTACATGGCTCCGGAAATCCTCCGCAGGAGGCCATACGGTAGGTCATGCGGTACGCCATGGAGGCCACGCCATACACGCCATACACGTGTGAGTAATCTCCCGTGACGTTGCTAGGCTGACGCAAAACCAAAGAGACGAGACCTCTTCTGCTTAAAAGCACGGGGAAATACACAAGCCCACACCGAGACAGCACCGCTTGTCATGTTAAAGGGATAAACAACCGATTTTTCTTTCAACTGATTCACTAGCTCAAATGAAAGCCAGCGTTTTATATAGCGGGGTAAACACAATCAATTTACAAACAAATCGGCGGCAATAATTTTTATTTGGCACTGAACTTTCCGAAATATGAACAGCGGTGGTTTGTAGTGTACAAACGTGACAGACCCGCAAACCTTGCAGCTACTCAAGCTGCTGAAACGTTTATTCACTTACTGAAAACATTTTAGCACAAGTAGTTGTACAGCCCTAAACTGTATATGTATTCTTATAGATTCTTTTGAAAATGTTAAGGACAGGAAGCCCGCCGCCGCTGGGTTGCTGTCAGTGTGGCTAACTGAACCTCTGTGCTCAGATACAACGGCAGCGTACAGTAAACAGATTCAGTGAAGGAGCTTCTGCTTGTGCTGTAACTTGTTTGACGATTCTGCCTGAGTCAGGGGCGTTTCTTCTGCCGAGATATTCGTTCTTTGTTTCCAATGTACCGCTTCGTTCGTCAATACGTCCGTTCGTGTGTTCGATGCCAACGCCGAAAATATCCTCCCCGCCAAGGAACTGGGCCTTTGCAGCCCTTACCGTGTCCAGCAAGACCATTCGACCGTGTAGGAATCGACCTTTATGGACCTCTTCCTTGCACTGCAGATGGCAACCGATGGGTCGTTGTTGCTGTCGACTACTTGACCCGGTACGCCGAGACTGCCGCCCTGCCTGCTGCTACCGCACGCGAAGTAGCCTCCTTCCTACTTCGGCACTTCATTTTACGGCATGGGGCGCCGCGTATATAGAAAACTATAACAGGGTTTTCAGGCTTTATTCTTCAGCCGCACCAGCAGCAGCGGTAGCACCGAAGCACCAAGTCGCGCTGACCAGCAAGTCGAGACGGAGAGCCAACGAGACGAGACTTCTTCTTCGTCCCAGCGATGGCGATGGGACATCCACGAGTTGGTGCCTCTTCCATGTGTGGCTTCTGTGTCACATACCCACGTATTGCGAATGACCAGTGCTGTCCACGCTCCTACATTATTTAAACGAGTCTGGTGTTGGCGATGGTCTTCCTTACACCAAGAACACCAACGGCAGCTTAAAAAAAATAGAACCGCCCGTAGAGAATCGAACTACCGACCTCCACAACGTGAAGCCACCATTCTACCTCTCGCCCATCCGAACAGTTGGCGCCTGTGACCAAATTGTTGGTTGCTTCTAGTGGTTGAAAAAATGTCTTAAGGAATAAGAAAGCCTCCAATCCACAAAATTTTTAGCTGCGGGCAAGTTTTCAAATACCGCTTTTCTTCTTGCATACAGAGAAACGTACGTTTCCGCGCTACCTTGTCATAGTTGCCAGAATTATTTTTGGGAGGACTGGTACGACTCGTAGACCTAAAAATTTCAATTAGGGAAGTTGTAGGACTTTCGCGTAAAGCGTTTTAAGGTAGGCCTTTCATTTGGAATGGAAAACATCATCATCATCAGCCTCATCAATCCACTGCAGGACGACAACCTCTCCCACTGACCTCCAACCGGCCCGGACCTGCGCCATTCGAGGCCATAGTTTACCCCCCAGGTTCCGTATTTCATCCCTCTATGATGTTATTCGTCTTCCCTTCTTCTAGACCCATCACTTGGTATCCACTCTGTTACTCTGATTGTGCACCGGTTGTCGGTTCGTCTTACTACATGGCCAGCCCAAGTCCATTTCTTTTTCTCTATTTCAACTACGGTATTGTCAACTCTAGTTTGTTCTCTGATCCAGGTAGCTCGTTTATTGACCCTGAGTGCTATTCCTAACATTGAAGTTGAACTAAAAGGGAGACACCGGTCGAAAGAAACTGTTATAAACTTTAGAAACCTTAAAACAACAACAAAGACGTTTCGGCTTCGCTACGGAATCCTTGTTCACAATGGCTATTCCTAACCTGATTCCTAACATTATTCGTTCCATGGCCCGTTGAGCCGACCTAGGTTTACTTTATAGTTGTTTGGTAAGGCGCCAAGTTTCACCTCTGTATGTCATCACCGGCATTACACACTGGTTGTAGATTTTTCTTTTGAGTGACCGAGTTAGCTTACATTTCATTATTTGGGAGTGCTTGCCGAGTGCTCCGCAGCCCATACCTATTCTGCGCCGGATTTCTTTCTGGTGGTTGAGGTCAGAACTAACCAT
Source organism: Haemaphysalis longicornis (assembly GCF_048455015.1). Lineage (NCBI taxonomy): Eukaryota > Metazoa > Arthropoda > Arachnida > Ixodida > Ixodidae > Haemaphysalis > Haemaphysalis longicornis. Next base: position 20,785,064 of record NW_027526245.1, read on the forward strand.
CTGTCCTAGGTAGTTATGTTCGGTTACTTCTTCTAGAGTTTTGTTTCCTAAGCTGAAGTAGACGTCGTTGGCATGCTTATTTCTCATTACTTTTGATTTATTAATATCTGTTTTTAGCCCCAGGGCCGTGATTTCTCCTTGTAGTTCCTCAAGCATTGTTTACATGTGTTCTGCATTCTCACTCAGCAAGGCTACGTCGTCCGTAAACCTGAAATGGCCTAAGTATCCCCTTTATCTTTAATCGAATGTTTTCCCAGTCAAGCTTTCTAAATATGTACACCCTCCAGAGATGCTGTGGATAAGTTTAAAGAGATGTTATAATCCTGTCTTACGCCCTTCCGGATCGCAAATTTATCGCTTTGCTTGTGGAGGGTTATACTGCCCGTGCATCCCCTATATATGTCTTCGAGAAGTCTTGTGCAGGTTTCCTCTATTCTCTGGTCTTTTAGTGCTTCTAAAACGGCTGCGGTGTGTACTCAGTCAAACGCTTTCTCATTATCTATAAATGCCATGTAAAAACGTTCATTGTACTGTGCGCATTTCCCTATCACTTGCTTCAGGATATGGATGTCATCCATGGGTAAGTGCTCTTTCCTAAGCCCAGCCTGACCTTTGGGTTGATGGGAATCCAGGCTGTTGCCTATGCGGCCAACTATACCCTTGGTAAACAGCTTGTAAACAACTGATAGCAGGCTGATGGGTCTGTAATTCTTGAGGTCCTTGGAATCTCCCTTCTTACGAATAAGAGAATTGTTATTGTTTTTCCATGCTACGGGTACTTTTTGAGTCTTCAGGCATTCGGAAATTAGTGCAGCAAGCATTTCCAGTATAATATCTTCTCCCTCCTTCAAACGATTATGGTTATACCATCGTCATCTGCAGCTGTTCTAATGTTCTTGCCTTTGATAGCTATAGTTACTAGTGGGACATCGTAAGTTGAGCTTGCATTCTGAGTAGTTCCCCCTGGTCTAACGTCGCTGGCTTACAGTCTGGTGTAGAATCGTTCTGCTACCTTAATTACCTCGTCCAAGTTGTGCGTAAAATTTGCCTGGTAACCTCATAGTGCGTGCATTCTGCCTTTGCTACCTTTCATCATGGCTAGCTTTCTCTTAGTTGCTTTCACGCTTCCACCTATTGGCAGCTTCCTCGATCATTGCAAGGTTATATGCACGACTGCCGGTTGTTTTGTTCCTGTTAATACGTTTTGACAGTTCGGCCAATTCAGTCTGATTCACCGTACTTGATACTTTCAGGGCTTTACGTTTAACAATTAGCACCTTCATTTTCTTACCTTTCCAGTTTCTTCTCTCCATGCTGCTTCTCCCACAGCTGCTGCTGATTCACTGAGTGCCGATGTTAGGTTGTCATTTAGCCTGTCTACACTGACCTCGTCCTGCTCGTTCAAAAGCGGTCATTTGTTTTGAAGAGTTATTTTAAGCTCCTGCAATGTGGCTCTGACTGATTCGATGCGGGGTTTCTTAGTTTTCACGAGTTTTGTTCTTTCTTCTGAGATTCAGCTTTAGCTTGCATCTCACCATCCTGTTATCGCTGCTCCGAATCTTACTTAGCACCTCAGCGTCTTGCCCAATACCTCGGTTGCCACTTAAAATGAAGTCAACTTCGTTTTCGCATGTACCATCAGGACATCGCCATGTCCGTTTTGTATTCTTTCATTTGCAGACGAATGTGTTCATTAACCCCAGGTTATTTCTCTCTGAAAATCCCACCAGTGTATTTCCTCGACTGTTGCGATTGTCTATTCCGAAGCTTCTCACTGACCTTTTTCCCATTTGCTTCTTACCACCCTTTGCGTTAGTCTCCCATCACAATCGTGAACTGCGTTGTTGCTTTCTTCTTCCTGATTTGACTTCCTCGTAGAAGCTATCTACGGCTTCATCATCATAACTGGTGGTTGGTACACTGCCTGTACTATCATGTATCTTCTGCATCACCTTGTATTGTGTCTGTTGTATCTCCATGTATCTCCTTGCATCTCCTGTATCTAGTAACCTATATCTCTTCTTTAGCTTGATTACAACAGCCATGACTCTCTCGCTGATTCTCGAACAGTAACCCACGTTTACTACTATTTCTCTTGTCGATTAAAAATCCCACCCCGTGTTCTTTCTTCTCTTGGGGTCCACTGTAGCACAGAATATGCGTGCTAGTGAGCTCCATGAAGCCTTCTCCGGTCCTTCTAACTTCGCTTAACCCTACAACATCTCACCTAATGTCAGAGAGCTCGTCTAGTAGTGCAGCTAAGCTTCCGTCTCCAGAAAGAGCGCGTGCGTTGAACATCGCCAGGGTCAAGTTCCAAATGCGGCCTGTTCAGACTTAGAGATTCTTATCGCCCTCTGCTGTATCGCTGTTCTGACCGCAGCCATGGACAGGTGCTCTACAGCAGCTGGGTGCTGAGGGCCGCGAGTTGAGTTAGTTATGGGAGGTGGCGGGCCAGAGTTAATTGCCATCTACTACTCCAGGGTGGCCAGATCCTCTCCGTTATGTCCCTAAGAGCCTTCCTGGCACGGGTGAACCTTCCTAGTGTTGAACGGTTGAACCTTCCTAGCCCCTTAGATATCCTTCCGGAGCAGGCAGAGCTTCATACCTGCATCGGTTGGGCATAGAGAGGCAGACGAAAAAAAAAAAATTCCCCCGCATTTCCCCGAGGGGGAGAATGTGAAAGTGCGAATGCACGGTTGTCGGCCCGCTTGCGGCGCTTGCGCTCGGCCCCCGCAGCCCACCGCCTCGCCGCCTTCTCTTCCATCTCTTCCATCGGGTTTGTAGTATCACGTGTACACCACGCAGTTATCAAGCCGCTATAACGCCGCTGAGTCGCCAACGCACGCCGCTGACGACGTAGTTTGAATGCGTTAAAGATATAAGGCGCGTCACTAACACTGATATCAGCGTCGCGTCCGTGGCTTGGTTGGTAGAGCGTCGCGCTGCGGCCGCTAAGTCCTCTGATCGAAACCTGGCGCCGGATGCTGTTTCTTTTTCAAATATAGAGGAGCACTGCGGACGCCGCCGCCGCCGCCGGCGGTGGATGGTTTGGGGTCGCTTATCAAGTGCATTCGCACTTAAAAGAGCAAGAGAGCGAGAGAAGTTTCCCGCCGCCGACGTTGTCGCGCACGCCTGTAGTGACACTGATCCAGCGTTTGTCGGTTTTCCTTGTTACACGCGCGGTTTTGTAGTAAGCTGACACACTGGCTTGCTGATGAGATTCACTGACTTCTGGCCGTTAGAGAGGCAAGCTACTGCCATGCTCAAGTGTATAGCTACGAAAAAACGGCTATTTTGATGCTCAACTGGCCAAAGAGAAGCTGGTCAAGAGAAGCTACGCTTCTCAGCTGAGGCTCAGCAGGCTGATTTGAAGCTTAGTTCACGCAGCTTCGTCTAAGGGTGTCCGCCATAAACAGAAGCTTCTCGAATGTACGGTACATTTCTGTTTTTGGCTGTCCCTTTACCAAAAAATGCTCCTAGTAGGCTGATTTAACTTATCAAAATATTGGAACAGCAACGCGATGACGCGAGTATGGCCTTCAAATTGTCGCTTTGTCGTGGAAGTTAGCTAGGTTGGTTTTGCTTGCATGTGACTCAACGCGCGCGGCCGCCTCGGCGTCGAAGAAAAAGACAACGTTTAGAACGGTGAGACTATTTGTGCTACGAGTTTCAAATTTGGTACAAAGGTGACTCATAAAAGAGTATCGTGAAAGAGGAGGGAGAAATTAGCATAACTTATATAGCAGATTTCCTGACAAAGATGTGCAAAATCGCGCAGCTCTATCCAAACCCATCCGGCATGAATGGAAGGTTCTTGAAGTTACGACGACTGTGTTTACATTACGGCTTTTGGCAGTAACCCTGCAAAAAATGCGCCTATCGGGCTGATTTAACTTGTCAAACTATCAGAACAGTAACGCGATAACGCAAGTATGGCCTTCAAATGGCCGCCTTGTCGCGGAAGGGCCTGTAAGGTATTTTTAAATAAATAAATAAATTAGTTTTGCTTGCAAGTGACTCAGCGTGCGCGGCCGCCCTGGCGATCAAGAAAAAGAAAACGTTTATAACCGTAAAGAAATTATGAGGTGTTTTTTTTCGAAATAAACCAGATCTAGAAACTGAAACTTGGTCGGATAAAGCTGCACTGACAAGGAAAACTCGGCAACTTTCCCTAAAAAAAGGGATGGCTAGAAAATAGTTGAAAACGTCCTGAAAGCGTGTACGCAGTAGTTTGTATCGGAAATGAGCCAGACCCTGCTGTTTCGCGGATCAAAATAAGCCAAATGCATTTGCCCAGTGGGAGTGAGCTTTTTGGCTTGAGTGTTCAGACTGTTTCGTGGGTGTTTTCAGAAGCTCTTTTTGCGTTTCGGAGCTGGCTTATTATGAATTCAGACCGCAATTAGAAGATTGGCGAAGGATCTGTCCCCAGGTCTCAATTATGAAGTGAACGGAACTGAACGAAATGGAACAGAGTTGCGGAACAATTAATATTTATTTATTTATTTACTACCCACAGCGCCACGAAGGCATTACAGCGCGGGGGGGGGGTTACAAATCAAAATAACAAAGAATACAGCAGATATCAATTTGCAAAAAAAGAAGACAATCACTCAACTGGAAGCGAGAAAAATATGGCACTGAAAATTGAACAGATTATAGGTACACTACGCGGCAAATGAAACGCGAACACTAAAATATGAATCAGAACACGCAAATTTCTTTCTATACAAGTGAAACTGGCGCGTGGATTGGCTACAAAAACAAAGTCCGGAAATGTGGCTTTCCGAATGTACCAATAGTACGCCATTGTTAGACCTCAACGAACCGTATTTGTCAATTTTGTGTGTGCTGATTCCTGTTTTGGTGTTCGTGTTTCATTTGCCGCGTATTGTACACATACTATTCAATACTACACAGGTTGAAAACGAAGCAAACTGCGCATTTCACTGCGCAATTTTGTAGCACAAAGTAGCATGAAAACCCATTTTCGCTTACAGAGGTCCATCGTGTACAAAAATGCCGATTACGAAAAAAATACATACTTCCGCCGCACACACACCCTCACAAAAACCCTGTCACACTCAAGAGTTCTTTTTAGTTGACAGCACAGTTTCCGACAAAGTACGTAAAAAGAGTTGCTTCTAATTCGCGACACGACTACTGACGATACCCGCGATTCCACTGCCTGATAGTTTTGGGAAGAAACAACTTGCAAAGGCTACACTGCTGCATTTGTACTCGTGCTTTGTAGGCATGGTCACCCTGGGCTGATGTATAATGCGGTGATGCCACGTATTCCTATCGCGGAACACCCGTTTTAGAAAAGTATACTTCATGGGATAATTTCAGGCAGCATGCTTGGACGGTGTTCTAATAATTCCGATTGTAATGTTTCCTTTCAAAATTTTGCACTGTATTCTCTATTTCTCGCATGTTTGCCTAATACATATCGCACCGCAAGGTTCTGAACCCTTCAGTTTTTGTTTGTCAATCGCAGTCGAATGGTCCCGCACTACATGCATATTCTAACACAGAGCGCACATTTGATTCATACAATAGTGATTTTGCAGTCTGCGGAAAATCATCGGTATTTCGACGCAGGAATCCTAGATTTAGGCTAGCGCCTCAGCTAAAGTGCGGTCTACCTGCCTTCATTTCGTCTGCCCCGTTCCTACGGAATAACTCTGGTTATATTTCTTTTTTTACTCCCATATTTATCATTTCAGTACTAAAAAATAAACAGCCGCCACTAAACAACCGCCACCCAGATACTCCCCGCCCCCCGCCCTGAGAGTACGAACCACTTCATCAAGGTGAAGAACGAGATATGAGCAGCCTTCCTGTGAATCGTATTGGAAATTCATGGCAAAGCAATGAATAGCTTGCTTATTTTTTTTGGGCCTGGAGGCGTGCCCAAGATCCCAGGGAAGAATGCGAAAAGAGCAGCTAATGGTGTCAAGGGGACTCATCTGCTCTCCATGTATAGTTCTGCGGTTCTTGAGGACCTGTTGCCTTTAATGCCTTTTCCACCAAAACTCGATCGCATATTGCTTGAAAGTCAATTTAAACAGTTTTCATAAGAATGCAGCATCAACTTGAATGTTTCAATTCAATACCAGCCAAATTCGAACTTATCACCTCAATATTGCTCAAATTCACGGCATAATTTTTAATTACTTGTGGCCATAAACTTTCCCTAGTAACATGTACACTGTATCATATTATCCCTCATGCAAATGAACATGAGCATTAATAGACCTCCTATTGTGCTTCTACACAGTCAATGAAAAGTCAAATCAAACGCATCGCTTATTGACTGTGCGTGTTAAAAAGTCAACAAAATTTGTATTGTACAAACTCAACCAACATTTTATTTCCTTCACGACTGAGTTTTATTACATTTCATATTGCGTTTCAATAGAGTGAACCAAATCTCCCATCTTAGAAACTGCGGCCAATATAAAGTCAATGAACTTTTTTGCAAAAATGCAATATGAATATTATTGCCTTCACTATATTGAGTTTTAACAGACTCTGTATTGCCTTTCTATATGGTCGATTGAACTCCGGATGTAAAGACTGTGGCCGTTTAAGAGGCAATAAGCTTTTTATAACGAACACGCAGCAAGTATCTTATTGCCTTCATTGTGTTGAGTTTCAATATACTCACGAGAAAATGAGCTCATTTTAAGCCTGAGAATGAGCGGTGAAAGGCTAAGATGTTTCGCGGGGGATCCCAAACTATGCTTTCACGTCACACGGGCTTCATATGTCAGAAAAGTTTCGTTTTGTCTCTGATTGCGGCGTTTCTAGCTATATACCTTTTGCTGTTTTATTTGTAGAATTATAAGGGTGCTCGGAGTAGAATGGTGCCTTGAATAGTCCGGAGTGGGTCGGTGCAGCTGACGTCACAAAATTGGAAAGCAGCATCAAGGCTGAATGCGGGAAGAGGCATTTTAGACCGCCTTTTTTTTCTAAAAATAATGAAACCATCTGACGCAGATCCGTTGTAGGTGTTCAAACAAGCATTCCTGTGTTCGTACGCGCTTTACTAAATGGGTCCAGCATACATAACCTCATTTAAAGCTTGGTCCAATGCACGTTTGCGAGCACTGGGCTAGGCTAGAGCTAGCCCACCGGACTGGGCTGCAGAGGGCGCGAGCAGCCTTGCCGAATACGCGCGAATGTCTTGTGGATGCGCAGTAAACTGTGTCTACAGGCTTGGTTACGAGTCCCCAGGCCACAACAAGTCAAGCAGTAGCCTGCTTAAATCGAACGAAAAGGTCTATGCCGAAAAGTTGCAGAAGCGTTACTCACTGTAACTGAAGCAAAAACATTGTAGTTAAATGGAAACGCTGAGCTTCCGCTGCAATTATCTATGGACTGGAAACGTTTCGCTTGGCCTGAGGATTTTTGTCCAAGACTGTTCATTACGGGGTGAAAAATCTAACCTTGGCTTGCGGATTGCCGCCGGCTACAGAGAGGAGGAATTATCATAGAGTTTCTTACTATACACTCTCGAGAGGAATCTGGCGCTAGCCTCTATCTATGCCGCTCGTATGAAGGCCGTCTGTGTCATGGGCCGCCATTATATCGTGCGCTAGACTTTGTTTTCTCATTGGCTTGGATTGAAACGTTTTAGTGGGCGTATATTCGAACACAGTGCCCCAAAAACGTAAATAATGGTGGGTTATTATATAGGTGGAAAATAAAATAGGCTTTTAAAAAGCTATGTAAAAAATGAAGTAAAGTCCATTTTTGGCGGAACGGTTATGCCTACTATTCTGCTGGCCGAGCTGCTAGCTAACAACGATGCTGATATTTGGAGGGAAACTCATAGAGACCCTTATTTTATTAATTTTACCATCATTTAAAATAATAAGTTGTTTGAAGATCTCGGAAATGTTCGGTGCACCCACCATCAGCTACAGTTTACACTTGTTGCCGAGCGGGTTGGTTTGTACTTGAAGAGAAAAGAAAACGTGGCGTTAAACAGTCGTGGATGAAAACACGATAGGACGGATGCAGGCGCCCGTATCTGTCGTTATTTGCCTTCGTAGAAGTAACTGCGGCTTGTTTTTTGTCTTGGGCTACAAATTTCGCGGCGGCATATCACCCGCTTCACGCACTGTCCGCTCTTTCACCGAACACGCAGTTGCCACAGCTCACGGCTACCACAGGACAGGGAGGATTTCGTCTACGTCGTAGCTGGGAGCATGTTAATGTTTAGTGATGCAAGCAAATTTCAAGAACCGCTTAAGAATGCAATTGTCATGCCAAGCCCTAGCCAGAAGCTGTGTTCTTCGCAGAACCCCCACGACGACATGAATTCCCAGGCGCAGTTTTCTCTCCAGTATACTTACTAAGGCCGGGTTCACACTGTTGGTGCAAGTCTCCTTATAACTTTAAAGGCTGACATCATTTCACGTCTCAGCCAAGTGAACTGCGTGACACGCCATTTTTTTACATCCATACGTCGCGATATGGCTTTGCCTCGGTTGTCCGACCATAGCATAAGAAGCTTGGGAAAAGTGAGCGACAGTGGGCCTTATCCCGACGCAGGGCGCGCCGCCGACTGGTGGTCGGCGGGCATCGTCATGTACAAGCTGATGACGGGCCGCGTGCCATTCCGGGGCAAGACGAAGCAGGTGCTTCGCGAGCGCATCATCGCGGCGCCGCTCAGGTGGCCGCGCGCCGACGAGCACCCGCACTCGGCGACCACGCCGGCTAAGGACATGACGTACCGCATGCTGAAGAAGAACCCCGTCGAGCGGCTCGGGTCGCGCAGCTACATCGACCTGAAGACGCACCCCTTCTTCGCCCGCTTCGACTGGCAGACGCTGCACAAGGGGTCGGACCTGTGCGACATCCCCAGCATCAAGGAGCTCATGCACAGCGACAACGAGAAGGGCCACAAGACCGGCGACCCGGAGGACAAGCGCAAGCACCAGACCATCGAGACAATGACCGACGTCAGTGCCGAGAGCCAGAAGCCGCTGCTCTGCTACGCTTCGCCCAGCTTCAAGAAACTCATGCTCAAGGTACGCGCTGGCTCGACCAAGGGCGCAGGCGATGCGCAGGGCATGGCGAATCGTCATGTCGTCATTTAATTTATCCCTTACACATTCCTGTTGGGCAGCACACAAGGAGGAGGGCATAGTCAGCAAAGAAATGGCTTTGTAGT